>NC_064848.1:44987865-45353698 GCF_024139225.1 Suncus etruscus
AAAATTATCATATAGACAAATCCCAGCCAACATCAAATAGTAAAAAACTGAGAGATTTTTCTCTTACATTAGTTACAAGACAGTTCACCTGTACCATTATTATTCAAAGTGGCATTAGAAGTTCAATCAGAAAAGTCTGGCAATAAAATGAATGAAAGGGACTCAAGTTGAGAAAAAATAAAAAACTCTGTAAGTGACATTTGAGATCCGTATAGCCAAGAAAATCTTCACCAAATAGTTATTGAAAATTAGCCAAATATCCTTGCATTTTGACATGTGAGTAATGAACTAGAAAATAAAGAAAATGTTTTAAATCTTAATTACAATTGAATAGCAGGAATCAAGTTTGTAGGTATCAGCTTAAAGAGGAAATAAAAGCTCTAAACAATGAAAGCTGCAAAGCATTTTTGTTTGTTTATGGTTCACACCTGGTTGTACTGAGGGCAATGTAAGGCATTGTTTAAAAAAAATTTATATTTGGGGCTGGAGCAGTGGCACAAGCTGTAGGGTATCTGCCTTGCATGTTCTAATGTAGGATGAACCGTGGTTTGATCTCCCGGCATCCCATATGGGCCCCAAGCCAGGAGTTATTTCTGAGCGAATAGCCAGGAGTAACCCCTGAGCATCACTGGGTGTGGCCAAAGACCAAAAAGAAAAAATAATTTTATACTCATAAATCTGAATACATTTTAAAAATTTCTGTATTGTCAAAGTAATATTCAGACTCATTGCAATTCCTAAAAATATCAATGGTGGGGCCAAAGAGAGATAGCATGGAGGTAAGGTGTTTGCCTTACATGCAGAAGGACAGTGGTTCGAATTCAGGCATCCTATATGGTCCCTTGAGCCTGCCAGGAGCGATTTCTGAGTGTAGAGCCAGAAGTAACCCCTGAGCGCTACCAGGTGTGACCCAAAAACAAAACAAAGCAAAACAATATATATATACATATATATATATACATATATATATCTCAATGGCTTCTATTAATAAAACATAAAGACTATAAAAATTTGTGCCAAACTAAATGTTTAGTAACCAAAGCATTTCTATAAAATTTAAGGAAAAATGATATAGCATGCTCCTTTAAACTGTAGTAAAAAGACATAGTAATTAAAACAGTATATTCTATTGGAATAAAGCTAGATCTGTGGAATTAGAACTGAAAACCCCATATTAAGTCCATTCATATTTGTATATCTCATTTATAATAAGGAAGCCAGGTTCATACAAGTAGGAGAGAAAAATTACCAGAGTGGGAGCGGAGAGATAACATGGAGGTAAGGCATTTGCCTTTCATGCAGAAAGTCATTGGTTCGAATCGCTATATCTCATATGGTCCCCCAAGCCTGCCAGGAGCGATTTCTGAGCAGGGAGCCAGGAGTAACCCCTGAGCACTGCCAGGTGTGACCCAAAAACCAAAAAAACAAAAAAATTACCAGAGGGGAAAAGAGGAAAGGCACCAGATGGTAGAAGGTATTGGAAGTTGGGTGTAGAAATATACATTTTTAAGAAGTGTGAAATTGTTCCTTTAAAACAAATATAGTATTATAAGCCAATCTTATTTCAATTAATAATTATCAAAGTAAGTAATAGAACCAACATTGAGAAAGGAAAAATTTCCAAGTGGTAATAGATAACTTTTCCAAAGATAACTGTCTATAAATGTATTTAAAAGCCAAAATTTTACTTTGTTTTATTTTTGGTCCACAACAAATCACTATGCAGGGATACTTCTGGCAGTGCTTAGGGAACTATGTGGTGTTCAGATTGAATCTGGGTCTCTTATCTGCAAAGCAGTTGCTCTCCCTATTGTGCCTTCTATCTGCCTCTGACCCCCAACTCGAGTATTTTAAGACTGTGGAGAAATAAAAAAAAAGGGTCATCAGAGACTACTTTGAGAAACTTTATGCTACTAAACATGAGAATCTAGAAGAAATGGAAAAATTCTTCGACACTTATAACCTTCCACATTTAAATAAGGAGGATGTAGCATATCTAAACACTCCCCATCACTACTGAGGAAATTGAAACTGTAATCACACATCTGCCCAAAAAGAAAAGCCCAGGCTCAGATGGATTTCTTAATGAATTTTTTTAAATCTTTCAAGAGGAGCTACTACCAATACTAGACAAGCTTTTCCATGAAATTAAAAAAATGGGAACACTCCCAAATAGCTTTTATGAAGCCAACATCACCTTGATACCAAAACCATAGTACTGAAAGTTCTTGCTATAGCAATCAGGCAAGAAAAAAATATCAAGGGAATCCAGATAGGAAAGGAAGAAGTCAAGCTCTCATTGTTTGCAGACGACATGATACTCTACTTAGAAAACCCTAAAGACTCTACCAAAAAGCTTCTAGAAACAATAGATTTATATAGCAAGGTGGCAGGCTACAAAATCAACCTACAGAAATAAATGGACTTTTTATACACCAATAATGATAGGGAAGAAATGGAAGTCAGGAAGGCAATCCCATTCACAATAGTGCCACACGAACTCAAATATCTTGAAGTCAACTTGACCAAAGACGTGAAGGACCTATACAAAGAAAACTATAAAGCCCTGCTCCAAGAAATAAGAGGACACATGGAAATGGAAACACATACCGTGCTCATGAATTGGCAGAATTAACATTATTAAAATGGCAATACTCCCTAAAGCATTATAGAAATTTAATGCAATCCCCTTAAAAATACCCATGACATTCTTCAAGGAAGTGGATCAAACACTTATGAAGTTCATCTGGAACAATAAACATCCTCGAATAGCTAAATCACTCCTAGGGAAAAGGAAAATGGGAGGCATTACTTTCTCAACTTTAAACTGTACTAGAAAGCAATAGTTATCAAAACAGCATAGTATTGGAATAAAGACATACCCTCAGATCAGTGAAATAGGGTTGAGTTCTCAGAGAACGTTCCCCAGACATACAATTACCTAATTTTTGGCAAAGGAGCAAGAAATCCTAAGTGGAGCAGGGAAAATCTCTTCAACAAGTGGTGCTGGCAGAACTGTTTAGCCACTTGCAAAAAAGTGAACATAGACCCCCAGTTAACATCATGTATAAAGGTAAAATCCAAATGGATTAAAGGTCTTGATATCAGACCTGATAACATAAGGTATATAGAACAACACGTCGGTAAAACATTCCATGACATAGAGATTAAAGGTATCTTCAAGGAGGAAACTGCACTTTCCAAACAAGTAGAAGCAGAGATCAACATATGGGAATACATTAAACTGAGAAGCTTCTGCACCTCAAAAGAAATAGTGCCCAGGATACAAGAGTCACCCACTGAGTGGGAGAAACTATTCATCCAACACCCTTCAGATAAGGGGCTAATATCAAAAATATACAGGACACTGACAGAACTTTACAAGAAAAAAACCATCTAATCCCATAAAAAATGGGAAGAAGAAATGAAGAGACACTTTGATAAAAAAGAAATACAAATGGCCAAAAGGCACATGAAAATATGCTACTCCTCACTAATCATCAGGGATATGCAAATCAAAACAATGATGAGATATCACCTCACACTGCAAAGATTGGCGCACATCACAAAGAATGAGAACAATCAGTGCTGGCGGGGATGTGGAGAGAAAGGAACTCTTATCCACTGCTGGTGGGAATGCCATCTAGTCCAACCTCTATGGAAAGCGATATGGAGATTCCTCCAAAATCTGGAAATTGAGCTCCCATTCGACCCAGCTACTCCACTCCTAGGGATATATCCTAGGAACACAAGAATACAATACAAAACCCCCTTCCTCACACCTATATTTATTGCAGCACTATTCACAAGAACCAGGCTCTGGAAACAACCAAGATGCCCTTCAACAGACGAATGGCTAAAGAAACTGTGGTACATATACACAATGGAATATTATGCAGCCGTCAGGAGAGATGAAGTCATGAAATTTTCCTATACATGGATGTACGAGTAATCTATCATGCTGAGTGACATAAGTCGGAGGGAGAGAGAGACACAGAATAGTCTCACTCATCTATGGGTTTTAAGAAAAATAAAAGTCATTTTTGTAACAATCCTAAGAGACAATGAGAGTAGGGCTGGAACTTCTAGCTCACTGCATGAAGGTCACCACAGAGAGTGGTGAATATGCTATAGAAATAACTACACAGAAAACTACCATAATCATGTGAATGAATGAGGGAACTGGAAAGCCTGTCTGGAGTACAGGTGGGGGTGGGGTGGGATGGAGGGAGATTTGGGACATTGGTGGTGGGAATGTTGCACTGGTGAAGGAGGGGTTCTTTGCATGACTGAACCTAATCACAATCATTTATGTAATTTATGTAATCAAGATTTTAAATAAAGAAAAAAATAAAAAAATTACATTTGGTATGATCTATTTTTATGTATTTCACATAGAACAAGTATTATAATAAAAGTTTGCTTCTTGGGCTGGAGAGAACTGCAGTGGATAGAGAGCTTGCCTTGCACACAGTCAACCTGGGTTTGATTCCTGGGTCTCCTATGCATTGCCAGGAATGATTCCTGAGCACCAAGTGAAGAGTAACCCTGAGCACTGCTGAATGTGGCTCCAGAACATACAAAACTAAGCAACCAAACAACCAAACAACAACAATAACAACAACAACAACAACAACAAGAATCTGGGTGTCTGCAGCATGTAGATTCTAGAGTGCTACTACTTCAGAATAGTCACATCATTGTATCCCTAACCTGAACATTTGTGGTATCTTATGTGGCAGTATAGAATCTGCAGATATGATTAATGTTATAGCTTGGTAGGAGAGATTTCTTTTCTTTTAATTTTTTTTTATTTTTGGTGGGCTTGGTCTACTCACAGAGTCCCATACAGAAAAGAAGCTATTCCAGAACAAGTCAGAGTAGTAAAAGAAAAATTTATTTTTTCTGATTAATATCTTTATTTAAACATCTTGATTACAAATATGATTGTGATTAGGTTTCAGTCATGTAAAGAACACCCCCCTTCACCAGTGCAACATTTCAATGTATTTGTACCACTCTTGTTTCCTTTGAAGATGGAGGAGGAGTAATCCCTGAAGAATATGCAGTAGCTTCAGAGAGCTGGCAGCTGTCCTTAACTGACAGCAAGTTAACCGGTTTTTGGATCCCAGTAACTACCAAGGAATTTGAATTCTCTATAGAACTTGACTGAATATGATTTTCCCCCTTAAAGTCTACAGAAGGAATGAGGCTCTGTCAATGCCTTTCTTTTAGTCTTGTGATTGCTAAGTAGAGGAACATGTTGGCTTATGCTGTACTGAACTTTTGACCTATAAATTACAAGATAATAAATAAATCTTGGTTATTAGGCACTGTTTGTAATAATTTTATGGCAGCATTTGTAAACTGATGCTAAAATAAAATGGTGTAAATATCTTGAAGCCTTGAAAAAATAGTAAGTACATGTATAGTTTCTATTCAACAAAAATAAAGTTTTAAAATAAAAGTAAAATTAGCACATGTTTTGACAAATGAAAATTGGGAGAATTTTACACTAGGCAGACTTACCCTATAAGGAATGTTAATTTGGAGTATTTAAAGATGAAAAGAAATGGGTACCATATAAAACTTTAGGACCTGGAGAAAAAAAGAAGAACTTAAATAGTATAAGCTTGAAAAATAAAACTATGCCTATGTTTATAATTAAAAATAATGATTTTGATATACAATTTTTCAAAATTTTATAATTTTTATAAATTAGGAATTTAATAATTCAATAGAAAATAAATATATTAGAGAAAATGGGAGTAAGTATAGTAAGTAGTCACAGTTATCTTATATTTCATGTAAAGTGCTACAAACATTGATTCTAAATAGACTATGTAAACTATGCAAGTGTTTATAGTAACATCTATACCTATACAAAATTATACACATTAAATGCTTTTTACTTTACGATGAAATATAAGCTAACTAGTGTTACCTTTGTATAAGACAAGAATAGTGAATCCATGAAATAGATCTATGCATGCTTGTACAATCTTTCTGGAACCAACATAAGTAATTTATTTTAATAATTATTTTAAATAATTTATAAGTCAAATAAAATATTACAAAAAATTACTATTTTACTGTAAGATAAACTATATAAGAAATTATGGTGAAAATTTGTGGGCTAGAACTAATATAGTACTTAGACTGATTGGATAGATTTAACTAGAGGAGAAATTTTCAAGAGTTTATCACAAAATGTCTACCTTGATTCTAGAACTCTGTAATAATAAATTATGTTCAAAGTTAGTAGATATAATAATAAAACACAAAAGCACAAGGAATTATTCTAGAAAAACGGCATAACAAATAAAGCAACTAAAGTACCTATCAATGTTGCTTTGGATTTTATATCCCAGATGATTAGTGATGTGAGTATTATTGATGTGCCTTTGGCTATTTATTTTTCTTCTTTGAGGAAATATCTATTTATTTCTTCTCCCCCATTTTTCTGGGGCTACATTTTTTTCTTGTTATGTTTTGTCAATACCTTTGTATATCTTAGATATTAGCCCCTTAACTGATGGGTATTGGGATGAATAGTTTCTCTCATTCTGTGCGTGGCTTTTTGTATCCTATTTCCTTTGAGGTGCAGAAGCTTCTCAGCTTAATATAGTACCATCTGTTTATCTCTGCTTTCAATTCATTTGGACAGTGATGTTTCCCTCCTTGAAGATGCCTTAATATCAATGTCATGGAGTGTTTTACGTATGTGTTATTAAATATACCTTATGAGGTACCATCACACATCATAGAGACTGGCACACATAATAAAGAACAAGATAAATCAGTACTGGAGAGGTTGTGGAGAGAAAGGAACTCTCATTCACTGTTGGTGAGAACACCATCTAGTCCAGCCTTTATGGGAAACAATATGGAAATTTTCTCAAAACGCTGGAAATTGAGCTTCCATAGATCCAGCTATAGCACTTATAGGAATATATCCTAGGAACACAAAAACACAATACAAAAATGCCTTCTGCATACCTATATTCATTGCAACACTATTTACAATAGTCAGAATCTGGAAACAACCAAGTTGGCCAACAACAGATGAGTGGTTAAAGAAACTGGGTACAGTATACACAATATAATACTATACAGCCATCAGGAAAAAGGAAGTCATGCAATTTTCCTATACTTGGATGGGACATGAAAATGATTATGCTGAATGAAATAAGTCAAGAGGAAGAGAGTAGACACACAATAGTCTCACTCATCTGTGGGATTAAGAACAATAAAAGACAATTATTTGTAATAGTACCCAGAGACAATAAAGATAAGGTTTGAAAGGACCAGCCCATGATATGAAGCTTACCACAAAGAGTGATAAGTGCAGTTAGAGAAATAACTACTCTAACAACCATCATGACAATGGTAGTGAGTAAGAGTAATAGATTGCTTGTTTTGAATACAGGCAGGGGTGAAAAGGAGGTGGGGGGGCATTGGTGAGCAGGTAGATTCAACTGGTGAAGGGGAGATGTTCTTATTTTTTATAAATGAAACCCAACTACAAACATGTTTATAATCATGGTGCTTTAATAAAAAATATTATAAAATATCTAATCAATAATGAAGGTAAAATTTAAGGTAATACTAGTTTAGGAAATAAAAGCGAGGAGAGGAGGAAACACAATATTAGAAATTAATCGGGGCTGGAGAGATAGCAAGGGGCCAGAGAGATAGCACAGCGGTGTTTTGCCTTGCAAGCAGCCAATCCAGGACCAAAGGGGTTGATTCGAATTCCAGTGTCCCATATGGTCCCCTGTTGCTTGCCAGGAGCTATTTCTGAGCAGATTAGCCAGAAGTAACCCCTGAGCACAGCCGGGTGTGGCCCCAAAACCAAAATAAATAAAGTAAATAAAAAGCAATTAATCAATACTAGAAATAAGATAAAGTAGGTACAGATTCCAAAGACATTAAAATAGATTATTAGCTAAAAGACTTAATGCACAATTCTGAGATTACTTAGAAGTTTTTGGTAGAGTATAAATGTGGGAAATTAATAGAGGTGGTGGAGAAATGGATGAGAATCAATAACACAAAGGCAAACTCCCATATATGTGCTCACTAATTTTTTGACAAAGGAGCTAAATACAATGAAACGAAATCATGTTTAGTCTTCAGCAAATAATACTGGGAAAACTGGATAAGCCACAATGTACAAAAGTGAAATTGAATCCTTACTTCACACTGACATAAAAGTCAATTTAAAAAAAACTAGAAATTAAACTTTCACTTAATCCAGCAATACAGGCTCCTAGAATATACCATAGAATCCAAAAAACATCATGAAGCATCATAAAAAACTCATGGCCTTCAGCATACCTATGTCCATTACAGCACTATTTATCAATAGACAGAATCTGCAAATAACCCGTGTCTGAGAATAGATGAGTGGGTAAAGAAATTGGTACATTACACCAATAAAATACTATGTAGCTGTCAGTAAAAATGAAGTCATGAAATTGGCTTATACATGAATGAATATAGAGAGTATTATGCTGAATGAAATGAGTCTTAGGGGAGAGGGATAGATATAGAATAATCTCAACCATTGGTAGGATAACAGAAAAATAAAAGATACTATAATAGTAATAGCATCCAGAGACAATAGAGAAGAGGATCTGGAGGACAGTTCTATGTTGGGAAGCTTGCCACAAAGAGGTGGAGAATTAAGTGAGAGTAGTTAACATGTGATTATGATAGTTGAAACTGATCACTTTGGACAAGAACTGAGTACTGAAAGGGGATAAAATGATCTGCATGATACACTTCATTATCAATAGTGCAAACCACAGCATGAAAAATGAAAAGAGAAAGAGAGATAGAGAGTTAGATAAAGAGAGAAGTAAAATGACATTTCCCAGAAACAGGTGAGGGTAGTTATGAGAGAAACTGGGGGAATTGGTGGCCAGAAATGTGCACTGGTAAAGGGTGGTGCAAATTCTATGACTGACCACTCAACCACAAACAATTTTGAAGCCACAATGGCTTAAATAAAGTGATTATACTTTTAAAAATATGAGTCAAAGAAGTATTCAAAGAGATCAGACAGAATCCATAAAATATGTCAAAGAACACCACAGGCAGGATGCTCCAGAATTTGGATCTCAAAGGTGTTTTTTAATGATATGGGCTCCATGACAAGGCAGCAGAAACAAAATAACAGATTAGACTTACCAAACAAAAACATTTCTGCATGCAAAAGAAACACAGCTAAAACTAAAGGACACTCAAGTGAATGAGAAAAAATATTTGCACTCAACATATTAGATATAACACTAACTTCCAAATTAAGTGAAACAAATGAAGTGAAAAACGAAAGAATAACAAAGAGCTATCCACAAGCTCTTTCAAAATTAGGGAAAATGTTATTAATAGACACTTCTCTAGATACAGATATGAACAGTTACTTCTCTAGACAGGCAACAGATAGATGATTAATAGGCTTTTTTGATGGCAGAGTAGAATTCCATTGACTATATATAAGCAACTTCTTAACTCAGTTATCTTTATTGAGAATTTATGTTAATTTAATATTTTGGCTATTGTAAACAACTTAATGAATTCAGTCAACACAGAAGTAAAAGTATCTTTTCCAATTATCTTTAATATTCTGATATATTTATTATTAGAGTTGATGTATCATATAGAATTTTATTTTTTCTTTAAGTAATTTTTATACTCTTTTCCATAGATACTGTACAAAATTTATATTCCATACCAATAATGCACCAGAATTCATTGTTCTTCACATCTTTATCAACATTTGTTGCTATCAAATTTTTTGATATTGGCTTTTCTCACTGGTGTAAAATGATATATCAATGTGGTTTTGATTTGAAGTTCCCTAATAAGTGATGATGAACATTTTTCATGTGTCTGTAGGCCATCTGTCATCTTTGGCAAAGTGTCTGTCCAGGTCTTTTGCTTGTTTTAATTGGGTTACTTCCTCTTTTGTTGTTGAGTTATATAGGCTCTTTATATATCTTGGATATTAACCCCTTAAAGTATTACATACACATGCCTCTTTCAGTTGATAGTTTGCTTCCTCTGGTTTTAACATAGGTTTGTTTTCCTGTGCAAATACTTTTTAATTCAATTTAGTTATATTTTCTTATCCTGCCTTTTCTTCATATGTATAGCTGGAGTGAGTCTAGAAATGCATCTCACTGTTGGTTCTCTTCGATCAAATTTTTCAGTTCATTCAATTGTAAGGTCAAGTAACTTAGTTGAAGCAATTTTTGTTTATGGATGTGAGACTAAATTTTGATAGCTTAACTCTATACTGTTTTTACTACAATTCTGTAGCTTTAATAATTGATTCTGTTTCACTTATTCTCTGGGTCAATATTAGAGAATGTTTCATGTACAGTTGAAAAGAATGTGCATTTATTTTTGCTGTATAGGATAGAATTTTCTATAGATAACTTTTAAATACCTCTCTTAAATCATGTCATATAATTTTATTATGTTCTTGTTAACTCTGTTTCAATGATCTATTTATTACTCTCTGACATGTCGAGCGTCACTTAAAATTAATGTATTGTTAATGTATACTGAGGTCTATTTATAATTATTTCATGTATTTAGTTGTGCCCATTATTTTCTGCATATATTTTGGTATTATATGTTTGATGCATTACTGTGTGTTCTACTATAAAATTCATTGTTGCTTTGATTACCCCTTTTCTTAGAAATTTTATTCTATGGCTGTAGCTGTGGTGCAGCAGTAGGCGTTTGTCTCACAAGCAGCTGACCTAGGACAGACTGTGGGGTTGATGCACCAGCATCCCATATGTCCCCCAAGTAGGAGTGATTTCTGAGCGCAATAGCCAGGAGTAACTCCAGACTGTCACAGGGTGTGCCCCCCCCCAAAAAAAAAAGATATAAAGAAATTTTATTCTACCAGATATGAAAGTTAGAATTTATCTCTTTTCTCTGAATTATTGGTTTGGAACATCTTGTTTCTAAGCCTTTTTAAATTATGCTTTTATTTATATCTAATGTGAAACTTTTGTTTTTATTTTGGGAGGGGGGCACACCCAGTGACACTCGGGGGATTACTCCTGTCTATGTGCTCAGAAATCACTTCTGTCTTGAGGACCATATGGATGCCAGGGGGATGAAACTGCAGTCAGTCCAGGTCAGTCCTGTGCAAAGGCAAACACCCTACCTCTGTGCCACTCGACTCTGGCCCCTAATGTGAAACTTTTGTATGAAGAGAATTGATAAATCCTGCTTTTTTAAATTTAATCTAGCACCACTAATGCTTTTTAAATTGAAAATTTAAACAATTCATTAACAGGTTGGTTATTGATATATGGAGCTTACTCTCTCATTGTATCTTTGCATTCATGTTTTTTTTTATATTTTTCCTTTTAAAAATTGATTCAGATGGTGATAACATTTTTAACAGATATGTGGAGACACCTGAATAAAATAATAAAGAATAATAGAAGATAACCATCTAATGTATTATTGTATATAAGATGGACAGTATATCTAATTAAATGTTATAAAGTTTCTAATACTAACATAGAAGAAAAGCTTAAATGTCTTTATTGCCTGGAGTATTGCTTAGAGCAATAATTGCAAAGATTGCTTAGAGCAAACTCAAACAATATTAAATAAGAAAGCTAATGAATTCACTTTGCAAAATTTATAATTTATCCTAATCAAGAGAAAGTATTATGAAAATGCATGTTTTATAGATTGGATATTTTTTTTAATTAAGCTAGTTAGGGGCTTGAGCAATAGTATAATGGGTATGGCATTTGCCTTGCACGTACTGACACTGGTTCACTTCTCGGCATCATATATGTTCTCCAGAGCCCACTAGAAGTGATTCCTGGGTGCAGTCAGGAGTAGGAATCTCTGGGCACCACTGGGTGTGACCTAAAAAAATCCACCAAATTTTTTGAGCAAATTATATACTAATAAAAAATTGTAGGAAACAGTAGTGGACTAGATTTTCACACATTGACTCTGCATGATTCTGTTCACTTTTCCTACTTAATAAAGGAATAAAGGCTACTTAGGCTGTTTTGCAGATTATAACTTCACTTTCCATATGCCTAACTTTATAGCAATCAATTATTATCCAGAATGTGTTTTTCCTAATGTGGAACTTCCATGAAAGTACATTTCTAATATATAACTACCTGTCATTCTTTAAAATATGATCTGTTTTTTACAGCTGGATATAAATGCAAATTCAACATTGAACAAAAATTGAGACCAGTTAAATTTTTTTCAAAAACCTTTTTTATATTTTGCTAACACAGAACAGGGAAAAGAGCCAATAAAATTATAGATTTAACATCTGTTTAGCAAACAATGGTTGACTATCTGTTCAGAATGGAAAAATAGCAAAAGTTGATAGAAATTTCAAATTATGAATCATCTACTTTTATTAAGTTTTACAGATCATTTTGAATGATATTTTTAAGTAGCAAACGACATACCTATTTCTGTAATAACTCATTGGGCAAAACTTTTATCTTGGTATTGAATTTTACAAAACAGGCTTATGATTATTTGGCTTTTTGTCATATGTTGGTTGTGCTATTTTTGACTTAAATGGCCTGTTCCAAGAGAATAAAGTATAAAGACCATTTAATGACCCCATTTATAGTAAAGCATAAGGACATAATTTCAATTTTTATGGGGTTTTGAAAACTGACCCACCAACTCAAGGGAGGAAAATTTGGGATCCTTTCTTTGTAGACGAGTATCAATCAACCTATTTGTCTTATTAATGGAAAATAACTATATGTCATACATTTTATAAGATGTATATCCTAAACAACTGAAAAATAGTTTTAAGAGCCTCCAAAGGCAACTGACAAAATCATACAAAGATAGGCTATATATATATAATAACTTCAGAGTTCGAGTTTTTGTTTTAGAAATTTAATGTCAATTTTTCATCAGATGGAATGATCAGTTGACAACAAATCCTTTGAAATAGTGTAAAATACTTTATTAAAAGTCATCACTTGGAGATAAAATATCTATAAAAGAGGTACATTTAAATTGAAATCACTTAAGAATAACCATATTATGAAATTACCTGTTAGAGGGAAATATTACTAATTTATAAATATATTCATGTTGGATTCTCATGTGTTTGTTCAATAGACTTTTTTAATTTCTGACCTTTGGTTGTTGTAATTGGAAGATATTTAAAATGAATTTTTAATATAAAGTAAGAAATCTAGTGGTAAATATAAGGTAGTATACTGGATATATTTGAAATAACTATTGAACATGTGACAACTTCTCTAAAAACATTAGAAGTCAGTAATTTTGCAGAAGGTTGTATTTTTCTATTTTTTTAATTTGAAATTTTAATGTCTAGGCAGAATTGTGTTATTGCTTTTAAAAGCACTTCTGAGGGTATCCATGTTATCATTCAACATTATTTATTTAACACATTCAAGAAGAACCACATATTCTTTCAGTAGTCTATAATGAGCTACAATTTTTTACTGCAATTCTTAGGTTGAACAACTGGAATTCCCAACTGTAAGTTGAATCGCAGTGTACTACAATCAGTTAATTTTTGTATTTTTCTTTTACCTCTTTATCTACTCTTTTTTTTAAAATTTTTATCTTTATTTAAACACTGTGAGTACAAATATGATAGCAGTTGTATGATTTCAGTCATGTAAAGAACACTCCCCTTCACCAGTGCAACATTCCTACCATCAAATATCCCTCCACCCACACCTGTACTCAAGACAGGCTTTCTAATTCCCTCATTCATTCACATTGTTAGGATAGTTCTTGATGTAGTTATTTCTCTAACAGCACTCATCACTCTATGTAGTGAGCTCCATGTCGTGATCTGCATCTTCCAGCTCTCCTCTCTTGTGTCTCTGAAAATTATTTCAAGAGTGTCTTTCATTTTTCTTAAAACCCATAGATGAGTAGGACCATTCTGCATCTTTATCTTTCTCTCTGACTTATTTCACTCAACATAACAGATTCCATGTACATCCATATATAGGAAAATTTCATGACTTCATCTCTCCTGATGGCTGCATATATCCATTGTTTATATATACCACAGTTTCTTTAGCCATTCATCTGTTGAAGGGCATCTTGGTTGTTTCCAGAGTCTTGCTATGGTAAAAAGTGCTGCAATGACTATTGGTGTAAGGAAGGGATTTTTATATTGTATTTTTGTGTTCCTAGGGTATATTCCTAGGAGTGATATAGCTGGATCATATGGGAACTCAATTTCCAGTTTTTGGAGGAAATTCCATATCACAGAAATGGAAACACATACTCTGCTCCTGGATTGAAAGGATCAACATAATTAAAATGGCAATACTCCCAAAAGCATTGTACAGATTTAATATGATTCCTCTAAAGATACCCATGACATTCTTCAAAGAAGTGGATCAAACCCAGCTAAAATTCATTTGGAACAATAATCACCCTCAAATAGCTAAAGCACTCCTTGGGAAAAGGAATATGGGAGGCATTACTTCCGCAATTTTAAACTGTATTACAAAGCTATAATTATCGAAACAACATGGTACTGGAAAAAACACAGACCCTCAGATCAGTGGGATAGGCTTGAGTACTCAGAGAATGTTCCCCAGACATACAACCACCTAATTTTTGATAAAGGAGCAAGAAATCCTAAATGGAGCAAAGAAACCCTCTTCAACAAGTGATGTTGGCATAACTGGATAGCCACGTGCAAAAAAGTGAACTCAGACCCCTAGCTAACACCATGTACGAATATAAAATCCAAATGGATTAAAAACCTTGACATCATGGGGCCGGGCGGTGGCGCTGGAGGTAAGGTGCCTGCCTTGCCTGCGCTAGCCTAGGACAGACCGCGGTTCGATCCCCCGGTGCCCCACATGGTCCCCCAAGAAGCCAGGAGCAACTTCTGAGCGCATAGCCAGGAGTAACCCCTGAGCGTCACAGGGTGTGGCCCAAAAACCAAAAAAAAAAAAAAAAAAAACCTTGACATCAGATCTGAAACCATAAGGTATATAGAACAACATATAGGTAAAACAGTCCATGACATTGAAATAAAAGACATCTTTAGAGAGAAAACAGCACTCTCCAAACAAGTGGAAACAGAGATAAACAGATGGGACTATATTAAGTTGAGAAGCTTCTGCTCCTCAAAGGAGATAGTGCCCAGAATACAAGAGCCAACCACTTAGTTGGAGAAATTATTCACCCAACACTCATCTGATAAAGGACTAATATCCAAGATATACAAGGTACTGACAGAACTTTACAAGAAAAAAAAATCTAACCCCATTATAATGGGGAGAAGAAATGAACAGACACTTTGTAGAAGAAGAAATACAAATGGCAAAAAAGACACATGAAAAGATGCTCCACGTCACTAAACGTCAGAGAGAGGCAAATTAAAACAACTATGAGGTACCATCTCACACCACTGAGATTGGCACACATCACAAAGAAGGAAAACAGTGCTGGCGGGATGCGGAGAGAAAGGAACTCCTTTCCACTGCTGGTGGGAGTGCCGCCTAGTCCAATCTTTATCTACTCATTGGCCCTATGTACATGAGTCATAATTTTATAGTTAGCAACAGTTATTAGGTGCTTATTTTATATCAGATATTTTAAATCTCAAGTACCTTCTATACGTTGCTTATTTAGTCATGATATATACATATTATCCTAATATGTAGAGATATGCAAATGGACACATAAAAAGCTTAAGAAACATCTGGAAAAGTTCCGTGATCTGTCATCAGCATAATGGAGACCCTGAAAAGCCTGTTATTAAAAGGTTTAATAGCATAAGTCTAATGGTCTATGAGTGAGAGTGCAGAAGTTTAAGGGCAGAAGATGGATGTCCCTGAAAACTGTAGGCAGTGGACAAATGCTTTAAAATGGAGACCAATGAGAAAAAATTGCCAGTGACTGCCCCCAACACAACCCAGTACAACATCTGCCCTCCCTCCTCCGTGTATCCATCCCCCCTAGTGTAGGGAGGGGGTGGGGGAAAGCCTGAGGACCCCTATAGAGTCCATCTGGCTTGCCACCTGGACGGCACCCCGATAAGGCCTGGAGTCCAGAGGAGAAAGAGGGGGATGGCTGGGGGCCTGCCAAGCCTCCCAGCACCCCCCCAAGCTAGGGAGAAGGCCTACGGCCTAGGGCCTCCCCAAACCCCATACCTGGCAAGAACTAGCCTCCAGAACCAAAAAGAGTACTGGAAGCCAGACTTCTGCCTGCCCTCCTCCCCGTGTCCCCCCCATCTTCATACTCACTTGAGTCATACTCTTTATGTGTAAACATTCAGAAATAAATGTTCATACAGTTATATATGTATTATTAATTTGGTTTGTCAAGAGAATGTAAAGAATATACCACCTAAAATAAGCACATCACATTATAATGAATATCCTTGTCTATTATAGAGTGATAGACTAATCAAAGACCAGAACTATTCATTATATATTGCTTTAAAATTTCATTTTAGAAAGAAGAAAAAAACCTAGAGTACTGAAATATATAATGTCCTTCATAGTTGTGTATGTAATATGATAAACAGATCTTATTTTAGCATGGTTTTGACTTACCTTCAAGTTATGAATCATATACTGGAAGATATAAAATTTTATCTTTGTCATTTTCAGATTAATTTTAAAAAATAAACATATTTGTAAACTATTGGTTAACCTAAAATATAAAATAGGCCTTGTCTCTAAATTTTATCCCTTAATATTTATACAATACAATGTAGTAAATGCAGTATCATTTTTATCTAAAATAGTGTTTAACACCATCTTATTTCCAAGACGAATTTACAGATACTATTTTTATAATTACAAATTCTCTAGAGAGATAAGAAGTCAGTATTAATGGAAGCATTACTGAAACAATTACAAATTCACTTAACTTTTTAGGTATACAGAAGACAGAAATGCAGGGCCCAGAAATGACAATGTATGCCCCAAAATTTACAAACCATGGATATTCTTAGAATTTCAGTTTCTTCATCCTTTCTTCCTATAGCAAAAACTGTGTGGTATAGATGATTATTTAGTCAAAATATTTTATAAGAAATAGAAATTGCTTAATTGTTTAAGTAATAACTTTATTAAAATATATCTCATGGGTAAAAAAAAGAAAATTTCTGGAAATAGGCAAAGTAATTAATTAAAATTAACTTTTAAATGTTTTAAATGTAAAATAAATGTAATTTTAAAAGCTGACTAGTCTCTCAAAGTTAAAGCAATTTGTTAAATCATTCAAATTGGAGTGTTGTATAACCTGCCTATAAGAAATAAATATATAGTTATATATTTAAAGAATTTTAATTCATCCAACTAAGGCTTTCTGTATCTTTCTTAAATATGTTGCTTATTCATTTTTCATACATTTATTCAGTTACTTCTATAAACAGTGATTCATCTAGACCCTTACTATTTATTGCTTATTAGACTTGACAGAGTAGGTTACACAGTAGTAAGCAGGCCTAGTTGGTCGTAAATGCTTAGTAGTTAAAGTTTTGTTATATAAATACATACATTTTTATATTTGAAATATATGTGCATATATCACATTTAATATTTAGGTACTTAATTACTGTCTTAATTTTTATCTCATTGACAGGATTAAAAGCTGGCCTGGTTTATTTTATATAATCAAATGATATTGAAAGTAAATAATCCTCTCCCCTTTTAAGTGTCAAAGCTGATCTGTGAAATAAAATACTGGTATTTGATCAGTTAATAGAAATTGGTCATGTTGGCAGCTGAAGAAGTTTGCTATTTCAGATGTTTCAGGAATATACTACTGTGTGGTGCAGGAAACATGGTTCCTCAGAAACTGATGTTGGGTTTGAATTCCAACATCACAAACTGATTTGTTTCCTTAGTAAGTTACAAAATCTTGAACCTCAGTTTTCTTGACTTTAAAAACAAAAAATCATGCCTGCTTGTATGTACTTTTCAGAGTTTGTAAACCACCTCAATTTAATCTCCAATAAATGCTGACTTTCATAAACTTGATATCTTCAGGGCTCTGCTATTAGGTTGTAGCTTTTCTTGGTGTACTACTTCTTTATTTCGCTTTTGTCCACATTGCCTGCTACCACTATATCTATATCTACGTGGTCATCTCTGATCTTGCACTCATCTCTATCAATGAGGTATGCCATCCCTGTTAGTGTTCCCTATTCCATTGGTAACTTTCTTGGTTTCATCAGTTAACAAACTTTCCCCTCTTTCCATTTTCTTCTGAGCCAGCTTATCAATGTAGGTTTTTATATGCCTATTTTAAATCATTCCTGGGATGAATGCATTGAATCATGTGTTGAGCACTGTCCAGGTATTTTAACTCTACAGTAGCCCCACAGGCAATTATAATTTTCTTTTTATATATGCCAGATGTTATTCTTAATTGAAGTAGAAAGTGATTAAAATGAACTCAAATCTTTCTGCTTAAATGAACATCTAATGACTGTCAAGATATTAGTAAAATGCTACTGGAAAATAAAGACAACTCATATTTAGCACTAAACCAAACATTTTTTATAATAATTTTTATTGTGACCAATGTAATTTACAAATCTTTCACAGTTATATTTAAGGTACATAGTGACAGTGAATTCGGGCCATTCCCACCACCAGTGTTGTTCTTCCTCCACCCCTCTTCCCATTATGCATCCTACAGCTCCTCTCTTTCCCCCCTAGACTGCTAGCATAACAGGTTCCCTTTGTGTATATTTGTTGTATATTGGTTATTCATTCTTTTGTTATTGACTTTGAGTTTGGTGTTTAGGTCTGATCATTTTTTATTTCCACTCAATATTCATGCAACTGTTTACTACTGGTACAATCCATTTTTATTTTTCCCTCAATTAATGAGGCAGAACAAGATGATTCAAGTTCTGTAGTTCTGTTGGGGAAAAAAAAGAAAGAAATCTGAGAGGAGTCTATCAAGAAGCTATAACTATCAATTTAAAAGAAAAGAAATTCTTTAAATTAAAAAGAAACAAAGAAAAAGAAGAAAAAAAACAAACCAAAACAAGCAATGACAAAAAAACTCAACAGCAACAACAACAACAACAAAAATAACAAAACAACAATAAAGAAAAAGAAAATAAATGGAGGGCAGGTTTGGCAAGGTTTTGTGGGTTTCTGCTTTTGTTTGTTTATTTGTTTATTTATTATTATATTTTTGCATAGGCACAGTAAGTATTGGGGAAATTAGAAAGGGAATTCCCTTGGCCTAAGAGATACACCCTTAAAGCTTACTGTTATGGGAACAACTATAGGTTCCAGGCATGCTCATTATCGAACTCCGAGGTCTTTTTATGGTGCCAGAAAACGTTCTGTTTAGTTGTGGATGACAAAATCATTCCTCTGTGATTAGAGATCTTGCTATTTGCACAGGTCAAAGGAGGAAGTCTAGGATATAGTCTTTCCTTATGGTTACAGCAGTTCTGCTCAGTTGCGATTGTTAAAGTCAGACCTCTGGAATTAGAGATCTTGGTTTTTGTACAAATCCTAGGCCAGAGCCTAGACTAGGGTCTTTCTTATTGGTCCCAGAATAAGTTCTGCCCAGTCATGGTCGTCAAAGTCAATCTTCTGTTGTTGGCGATCTTGGTTTTTGCACAGATCAAAGGAAAGAGTGTCTTCTGATTTCATCTTACCATTAGGTGATGAGATAGGACAACCTGCTCTTAGATCAAGTTGTTGCTGTTTCCTTATTGTCGTCCATATATTGTATCAACCTGGCACAAATTAGTGCCAGAGCAGTATTAGCAACTTCCTGGGGGGGGGGGAATTTAGTTCCCTGCAGGGAACTGTGTAGGTTATATGGTTGGGAACTGGGGTTCAGGGTTGGAAGGTCAGTGTCCGATCACATGGAAATAGAGCCCCAATGACAAATGTTCAGGATGGGAGAAGCTCCTGTGTTATAAAATTTATGGGTTCTTATTCCTAATAGGTAAGAGCTTGTTTCTATACATAATATTTCCCCCTTTTCATTATGCCTATGCAAAAGGCATATTATATTGCTGGTGCATTTGGGGGTAAGAATGAAAGGCTATACAATCTCATTGCCCTGGTTTTGACCTGAGCTTTAATTTCATGCAAGGCTTTTGCTTCTAGATTTTTGTATCAAACAGAATCAAGAAAAGCATAATTTATATATATATATATATATGTAGAGAGAGAAATTTAAAAAAATTAAAAGTAAAAATAAAATAATTTAAAAATTTTAAAAAAGAGCTGGAGAGGCTACCTTTATACTTGGAAATAAATACACTAAGAGGTATAACTATTGAGGTATTAAGTATACAAAGAAAATATAGATATCCCCAAAACTCTTTTGAATTATTCTTGGGGAATGAGATCTAGGGCACATTTTCATTCCACACCTTGGTTTTGTTGGTCTTGTTGAGTTTGAAAAATGGTTTACTGCAGTACGGGATCAGGTAGTGCCCTTGAGCTTGGGGTCCTTCTGGAGTTGAACCCAGTAGCATGCAACAGTCCACATTTGGGTGGGGGTGTGAGAAGAAGGGCCACATAGAATGAACCAGCAGGAGTGGTGGTTGCAGCTTTTTGCTGGAGCACGAGATCTGAGACTGAAAGGGTGTCCTTTCGCTTGAGGAGCTGGGTGGTAGCTAAGCCAAAAATTCATTAGAATAAATATTTTAAGAAATGTGTGACTTTCTAGAGGCAAATTCTTAAAACTGCCACTTACTAATTCTTCCTGGGATAAATTACATAAAAGGAACTGCCACAGTCAACAAGTTAAATAAATATGATTTTACCCACAATAGTTTGTGTAATTGTGGAGCGGGGAGGAGGAGAAGTAAACAGTAGATTGTGAATATTAAGAAGTAATAATAAATCTGAATAGTTTATTATTTAGAAGTAATAGATCTGTGTAGGTTTTAATAAATTATGCTCAGAGGCAGATAAAAGGAAAGTGCATCAAAATAAACATATGGATTTATAATGTTTAACCCCATGAAGGTAGTTTACAATATAAAATTG
Source organism: Suncus etruscus (assembly GCF_024139225.1). Taxonomy (NCBI): domain Eukaryota; kingdom Metazoa; phylum Chordata; class Mammalia; order Eulipotyphla; family Soricidae; genus Suncus; species Suncus etruscus. The sequence goes on from NC_064848.1 coordinate 45,008,898, forward strand.
CACATTTGTAAGATCTGAAGGAATAAAAATTAAGAGTTCTCATTATGCATAAAATAAGAAACTTACATGAATATTAACAAAGTGCATTTAGCACTTTTCAACACAATGCATCAAATTATTCCTATGTCAGATTGTCAAATAATTTATATGAGTATACAAATTTTGTTCTATACATTTAAAAACAATGTATTGCTATTTATCAATTCTAGTGCAATAAAATATGAAGTAATATAATATATGCAGATTTTAAATACAAAAAATATACCTGAAACTGAAAATCAAGAAAATAAAACACATAAGAAACCAAATATAACTAAAAAATTTAAAAGCAAATTAATCTTCACAAGAATCATGGGGAATGAAGTCTAAGAATATTGGGTAAAAGAGGGTCTAATTACATTTGATAGAAACGTGAACTCTTGATGAATATCATAATGTAGAATACAGAATTATCAGATGCCACATAACTGAAAAAATATAATGTTTTATACTATTATCATATCAATAAAATGTTTGGGAATCTTTTTGTCTGTTTATTTTGACTTCGCAATAAATGCTTAGGGGCCACTGAGCTCTTACTGATAATTTTCAGTTAACCAGGGCAGATGGTTTTATATTTGGGCCCAGAAATGAGATATTGCTCAGATTCATCCATGATTGAGTCACCTGGCAGTGCTCAAAAAAAAATACTACATCAATGGAGTTAGTGGAGCTGTTCAGTATTATGAATTGAACTTGAGGTCTCAACATACAATATGTGAACTCTAGTTCTTTGATATGCCCAACCCCAATACAATGTTTTAAAAAGATAATTAGTATTAGATAGCAAAAAATATAAAAATAAAATTTATTTTAAGGAAATAACAAAAATGTGGTTAGATATAACATATTCTTGGAAAGGAATGAGAGATGAAGTATGTTTAAATGAAGTAAAATGATGAAAATGTATGATATTTAACATGTGGACTTATAAATTATGAGCATCATTGAAAAGTCTATGACTTTAAATAATTTGGGTGATAGCTGTTTTAACTAACTTTATTATGGCAAACAGATAACTCATCTACAATGATCGATCACATTATAAACTTACACAATGTTACCACTGTCAGTTATAGCTTAATAAATTTAGGAATAGTTAAAATATACTAACTGTTAAGTCTCTTCTACCTCATTGATTGGTAAGACTTCACAGACCAAATAATGCCTTTCTCCTATATCATGAAGACATCAGATTAACAATGAACGAGTTTATAAACCAATATTTAGTGTTATAATATCACTTGAAATAAATAATATGCTCATAGGGACCTTTGCAGTCCCTATGCTAATTTTATCTCTGGTGCAGAATTGAAACACCTGATGGAAGAAAGCAAAAATAATGCTTCATTTGCTGCACAATCCCAAGTCCTTTTTTGCTGACATTTTTTGATAATCAATTCTATTTGAATCTATAACTTTTCTACATCTAATACTACAGTTTTAAAACTTAAGTGTCAGTAGCTCTGGCATGGCTTGGAATCTTCCTCAATCCCGCAATGGAACCAAAACAAAAATAGAATTATGGAAAGGGCAAGTGCAGTATATTATATCATTTTTATTACATTATATTTTAGCATCTGAGACAGGAGGGGAGAATATTATAGAATCAGCTTGCATCAGTCTCGCCTATAATTATATTTTTCCTTGATAAGGTATTGGCAAGGAGCCCACCAAAATATTGATGCGAAATTTGATCTCCTTGTGCTGTGGAATTTCTCCAGACTTGAGACTGAGACTGAGAGAGTTTAGAAGTGTTTGGTGGCTGTAGTAAATTCAGAAGTTGGAGGCAAGAAATAATTTCTCTAGCACCAACCCAAAGTCAATATATTATATTATTATATCATTACAAAGGCCATGTACTTTTTGGAATTCTATATTCTTGATTGAATCTCCTCCAGTCCATGTATCTTAAAAAGGTGTAAACATATGCTTTACATAATATCTTAGAAGGTCAGGAACTTTATAAAGTTTTCATGATTTTCTATTAAGGGATGAGTATGTGACCAATAGACATGCTGATTCTTCAACTCTTCAAAAATAAGTGGCAGTAAAAAAATTTATGCCCCATGCTATCACCTACTTGACTTTTGTTCTCTTTTGCTCTATTCTTATATGAATATCAGTCTAATATTGTTAAAAATTATCTGCTACAATATAAAAATGCAACATTAATGAATCTTGTTGAGAAACAGCCATTTAAAACCTTGCTCTTTTAAGTTAGAGCCCACAATAGTTCCATTGGAGAGGTTAAAAGGTTTTGTATGCTTTGGTCATCCAGTTGCCAAGTTCAGTGTGGCTAATAAATATCTGTTGGCAGAGGGAAAGAGCACAGCTTAGTAAACATACATACTTGAGTTTACAATTTAATCTATCTCATAATCTGCAAGATTGTATGGAATAAGATGGTATTATGTAGACTAAGTACACAGCAGGAGCTCATGTATATGCTTCCTCCCTGTCTCCCGTTCTCTTTTCTACCTCAGAATGTAATCACTGGTTTATGAGTAGACAGAATTTCAGGACATTATTATCAAAAAATTATCTAGCAACTGTGGGATCTGGTTGCTAAGGTTTTTAAATAGCTTCTGGTGTGACTTTTAAAATATTAAGATCTATGTATACCATAACACTCGAACCAAAAAATTTGAGACAGCTTTTCAAATAATAGAGGTGCAGTAAATTTGATAAAATTATTGGATGGAAAAGATAAGGAAATATGGATCAAATATTCTAATGCTGTTTCTGAATGGAGTACAATATTTGTCAATAAAAATTCCCTAGAAATTTTCTTTATATATACATTATTAGAAAAAAAAAATTTAAAGACGTAAAACCTAGCACATATATTGGTATTCAATTTGGTGTGGGGGGATTTAATTTTAATAACCTTATTGAGTTTTTAGAGAGAATTCAGGTTTTAATATAGGCACTATTCTTAATTCATAATCTTTTTTGGGGGGGGGGTCACACCCGGCAGCACTCAGGGGTTACTCCTGGCTCTACGCTCAGAAATCGCTCCTGGCAGGCATGGGGGACTACATGTGATGCCGGGATTTGAACCACCATCCTTCTGCATGCAAGGCAAACACCTTACCTCCATGCTATCTCTCCAGCCCCCATAATCTTGTATTACCAGTTAGTGCATTTAGGTATGAACAAAGAATCTTGACCTATAAACAGGGAAGATACTATAGGATGGAAATTTCTGTGGTTTTGAACTGAAACCAACTTAGATTCTAACCCAGCTCTGTTACCCATTATCCTTTGAAGTATACTTAGTCTCTCAAATCATTGCATAAAGAGAATTACGATACTTCCTGGAATGCTAACGATCATTTAATGATATCAAATACATAGAAAAGGAGGGGAAGGTATCTGCTCTGGTCCACACAAATTAAAAAGTGCCATAGGGTGCATTTTCCCCAAAGTATAATATACATTAGTATTATAAATTTGAGCACAACACATCCTGGAATTTTTGTGATAAAAAAACCTTGTATGCATATCTGTGTTCATTGTGGTACTATTTGCAATAGTCAACATATGGAGACAATCCAAGTGCCCAACAAAACTGAGTGGATAAAGAAATTGTGATATATACACAAAATAATACTCAGCTATAAGAAAAATAGATTTTCAATTCTATAACATGTGTGGAACTATGTTTTATGGAATTATGTGTATTTGACTTTTTGACAAATACAGGATTATCTCATTCACATAGCATATGGAAAACAAAGCAAGGCAAGAGACTGTGGAAACAACATTTGACTCTGACAACTAAACTAAGTTTATCAAATTGGTATTTATGTGGTGAAAGGTAGGGGCTAAGAGGTGAATCTGAAGGAACTAAGAACAGTGGTAGAAAGATACTTTTAATGGTGGGTACAGTGAAGCCTCATTTACAAATGCACTAAAACATTTATACTATATACACTATAGAACATATATATTTACACTATAGAGCATAAATGCTCTAAAGCATTTACACTATTGTAGACCAATTCATGTCAATTTAAAAATAATTGTAAAAGCCAAAGAAAATTAGGTAAGAATCTTGTCTTACAAGAGGCCAACCTGGACTCATTCCCTGGCATCTTTTATGGTAACCTGAGCACCACTAGGAGTAAGCCCTTAGCACTACTGGGTATGGCCTCAAAACAAAACAAAATTGTATTCTACCTAGTTGACAAGTTTGTAAAATTAAGTTCTTACTCTAAATAGTGAGCTTATTATTTAATAAGTTTTTCCAACATTTAAAAAAGAATTTGCTAAATAAATCAGTTAATCTAGGTTATATTTCTTTCCAAATCATGTTTAAAAATGGAAGACAAGACTATTTGATATTTTTAAAATTATTTTAAATTGAGAATATCCTATTATCAATTTATATCGCATGATGAAGATTTAGACAAAATAGAAATTAAATAGAATGACGTGACTATTTCTTTTAAAATAAAAACATACTATGTAGTATTTAATTCCCTTTTTTTAATTTAAGAAATTTGTACTTGGGGCCAGCGAGCGCTAGCCAAGGAAGGATCGCGGTTCGATCCCCCAGCATCCTATATGGTCCCCCCAAGCCAGGGGCAATTTCTGAGCGTTTAGCCAGGAGTAACCCCTGAGCATCAAATGGGTGTGGGCCGAAAAACCAAAAAAAGAAAAAAGATAAAAAAAGAAAAAGAAATTTGTACTTAATATTTCTGCAAAGTTCAAATCAGAGCAATAGCACTGCAGGTAAGGCTTTTGTTTACCTTGCATGTGGCCTTGCCCAGGTTTGATCCTTGGGATCCTTTATGGTCCCCAAGCCCTCTAGGAGTGACTTCTAAGCGTAGAGCCAGGGGTAACCCTTGAACACTTCTGGATGTAACCCCAAAACAAACAAAAAACTTTTGTAAAGCTTTAGTTGAAACATAGACAAATAAGGGTAGGAAACTATTCATGATAGAGATGACATAATTTCTTTTTTTTTTCTTTTTTCTTTTTTTTGGTTTTTCGGCCCACACCCGTTTGATGCTCGGGGGTTACTCCTTGCTAAGCGCTCAAAAATTGCCCCTGGCTTGGGGGAATCGAACCGTGGTCCCGATCCTTGGCTAGGTCCTGATCCTTGGCTAGCGCTTGCAAGGCAGACACCTTACCTTTAGTGCCACCTTGCCAGCCCTGAGATGACATCATTTCTACCTATTTACCTGTTGGTTTTCTTTTCATTATTTTGATACATAATTTAAAAAATTAAAGACCATGTTTATGAGGTTGTTCGTAATAGAGGTTTTTTATCCGCAGATGAAATTGTTCATCATTGAGTTACAGTCATGCAATATACAACAACCTTCAGCAGTGCACATTTCCCACTACCAATGTTCTCAATTTACCTCTCACCCTCCCTGATGCCCTCTTCCCTCCTACCCACCCTCTCCCACCTGCATCTGGGCATTTTTCTTAACTCTTAATCTTCTTTTTTGACACTGTGGTTTGCATTATTATTAATAAAGGGGTGCCATTCACGTTGCTTTATCCTCTTTCACCACCCAGTTTTTCTCCAGAGTGATCAGTTTCAACTATCACTCTCACAGTAGACTCTTCTCTACTCCAACTGTACTCTTCACTCTTTGTGACAAGCTTCCTAGCATGGACTGGTCCTCCTAATCCTCATGTCTTTTGTCTCTGAAAATCATCACCAAACTTTCTTTTATTTTTCTTGTATCCCACAGATGAGTAAGATTAAAGTAACTCTCCTGCACTACTGATGGGAATTCTGTCTAGTAGCCTTTCTGGAAAACAGTATGGATATTCCTCAAAAAAAAAAAATGGAAACAGAGCTTTCATATGATCTAGTAATAGGGGTGTATCCTAGGAACACAAAGCCCAATGCAAAAATGCACTATGGCCTTCTATGTTCATTTCAGCATTACTCATAATAGCCCAAATTGTAGCAAAATTGAAGCAACCCAGGTGCCTGACAACAGATGAGTGGCTGAAGAAACTGGTACGTCTACATAATGAAATACTATGCAGCTGCAGCTGTTTGGAAAAATGAAGTCATTTTTGATGGGCAAAGAGATTATTATGTTGAGTGAAATGAATCATAGGGAGATGTATCAAATTCTTAATTTTGAATGTTATGTGTTGTTCTGTACCTCACATAACTAATTTTAGGACTTAAAGACTTATTTTTTCGGTAAAATGTTTCTTTTTTTTTCCTTTTATTTAAACACAGTGGTTACAAAGTTGTTCATGATTGAACTTCAGTCTCACAATGTAAGCCACCCTTCACCCATGTACATTTTCTACCACCCATATTCCCAGTTTCCCTCCCTCCTTCCTGTTTGCCTCTGGGGCAGCCATTTTACTCCACTCTCTTTATATATCATCTATCTATCTATCTATCTATCTATCTATCTATCTATCTATCTATCTATCATCTATCTATCTATCTATCTATCTATCTATCTATCTCTCTCTATCTATATCTCTCTCTCTCTCTATCTATCTATCTATCTATCTATCTATCTATCTATCTATCTATCTATCTATCTATCTATCTATCTATCTATCTATCTATCTATCTATCTATCTATCTATCTATCTATCTATCTATCTATCTATCTATCTATCTATCTATCTATCTATCTATCATCTATCTATCTATCATCTATTATCTATCTATCTATCATCTATCTACCTACCTATCTATCATCTATCTATCTATCATCTATCTACCTACCTATCTATCTATCATCTATCTATCTATCTATCTCACTTTTTTCTTTTTAGACTCTTATCTGCACTATTTTTAATGAAGGCATACTGTTCATTTAGTGTATATTGCTTTATCTTCATTCAACACCCAGTTCTTGTCCAGAGTGAAGAGTTCCAACTTTCATTGCTAAAGATTTAATTTTTATATGTCACAATATGATCCTTGCTAATTTTATGTAATAACCTGAAGATTATGTAACACATAATCTTAAATATGTTGCCATCACAGTGTAATCTCAGTGTAACATGTAAGTGTAACATAATAAAAATGATGACTATAATAATAGACCTATAGTTTCTTTTGAAAAAAATAATATGAGCTTCACCTAGCTGTGCTGGGGGTTGGTTTGTAGTTTTCTGTTAATGATGCTCAATGGAGTGGTTTGATACTAGTGTTCAGTGCTCCAGGTGGCACTGTGATACTAGAGACTAGCAATTTTCAATGAATACTGGTGTAAGGGTTGGAAAGATAGCGAAGTGGCAGGGCGTTTGCCTTGCACAAACTTGACCCGGGATGGACTCGGGTTCAATTCCTGATATCCCCGAGTCTGCTAGCAGTGATTTCTATGCACAGACAGGAGTAAACCCCGAGTGCCGCCAGGTGTGGCCCCAAGCCTACCCATTCCCCCCCAAAAAGATAGGTGTGTCTTGATTTTGTAGACAGGGTTCACAAATTCTATGGGTGCCCTTAGTTACAGGCTCTCAAACATGTCTCTGATCCCCGTTGCCTGATTTTCTCGTTGCAGTGGGAAAAAAACAAGTATACTGGTGCCATATTTAGTTCTGTCAGATGGGGTGAGGACATGTGCTGTATCGAAATTGTATATTGTAACTCATGTTTTTGCACATCTTAGGCATATTTATCGCTTTAACTAATTTCTGAGTCACATATTTACTTATTTTTTAATAGAATATATCTCTAAAGTTGAATAAAGACAGGTTGCTCTAGAAGAATAAAATGTTTCTAAGCATATATTCAAATCATTTTAGCTTGATTCTATATACTTAAGACTTACTAATGATTTGCTCCAAACGGAAGAAAATGTACTCCAATAATCAGCACAGAGTTGCCTTATGTATAGTGCAGTCATTTAATAGGATTTGAAACATTTCCAGTGGATAGATTATTCTTGAATAAAGTCAAGGGATTCTTTATCTCATAGGCACTTCACACATTCTAAGATTTAATTCAATGCAAACTTTTATTGTTGTCACCACTAAATTTCTGCATGGCTTTCCCAATTTAGAATTAGGTCTTACAAAAGTCAATCTCCAAATATAAAATTCGAAATTATTTATACAACCATCCAATATGAGGTTTTAATATTAGTAAACGTTAGTTGATGCTTTTAAGCTTTTAAAGTATGTGGAAGTAGTGTCATATTTTAAAAAATTTTTATTTCTACCTGCAGATTTTTTAGTGTAATTAAAAAATTATTATTTGAAGTTTTATTTCAGTGACAAACTAGACTTCTAGCAGAGGTGAGAAGACTAGAGAGTCCTTGAGGGGACATGATGTATGAGATCATAACTTTGAGAAATGGTTGCCATGTTGTAATCCTACTAGCCGTATTCCTTCTCCATACTCTATGTCCAGGGATAGAGAAGAGTCTCTATGACTGACAGCCACCATTCAGAGGAAAGGAAGGAAAAGACAGAGTAAGCCAGGAAGTGAGTAATGATTATCTTTAATACAGGCCAGACACTTAAAGACTGCTCCTCCTTACCCATGTGTTATGGTTTCTTATCAAAATGATTCCAAAAAAGATTTGAAGGCATTGGTGTTAATGTAGAAGGTCAAGAATCTTATTTTCCTGATGCAAGTGAGTCGCAGACCACTGAGAAGTGACAATAAATAACAGCTGAAAACCATGGAAAAAGAGGCCACAAGACATACTGAGATGTGAAAGAGATCGACTAATTGAGGAGATTCCCATCTACTTCTTTTTGAAGACATGGGTTTTGTTCTCTTGTTGAAATTTGGAGATTTTAGGCATTTTACAAAGTGAAAAGAATAATCGTTTCCTGATTTTAGCATCTCTAGGAAAAGGTTAGGAAAAGCCTTTTGCTTTTCTGATTTTAGCATCTCAAGGAAAAGCCTTATGTAGAGGATTAACCAATTTAGCCTTAATAGGAGAGAATCTATAACAAATATCTCAGCCCCGGTCTCATATAAATCTTTAATATTAAAACAGTTATAGTATAATTAACTAAAATTTAATGTTATTTTATTTGTATGCCAGAAATTGTGCCATAATTTAAATATATTCTGGAGAGAGTATAAAGACTTTATGCTCCAGGTAGCTAGAAAATAATTGTTTTTTTTTGATGTATTATTTTATTTATAAGAAAATTTCAACAGCATGTAAGTTTACTCATGATATTTAAATATTTTCTTTTTCTAGATAAAGTTACTAAAGTTTTTTTTTATTGCACTCACCACTTTTCTACTCAAAAGAAGAATGCTTATTTTTGTAACTTATCTGTGAATTAATTTAAGCTAAAATAAAAAAATATTTTGGGGGTAATTTAAGTTATTAAAAAGATACGTTGATATTTTAATATTTAAAATAAATTTAAAAAGTCACAAAATTGTCCTAAATACTAGAGATAAAAACAGTGCAACATTTAAGACAAAATCTTTACAATAAAATATTTATAAATGAAACCATGTGGTTTATATAAAATTCTGCAGATTATATATTTCTTGCAGTGTAGAAATTTTAATTTCTAATGTATCTTGAAATACACTATATATAAAACTATCATTTTATAGCTGGGTGGGGTGATTTGTAAAAGACATGCAAGTTAAGGACAACAGTAAATTAAATTTTATATTTCATACTTGTGCATTTATAGATATACTATTGTGTTTGCAAAAATGTCTATTTAATACAATAAGTTTATAGAAGCAGAAGTTCTAATATGTTATGATAACATCACCACTTACACAATCACCTCATGTGTCATAGGCACTATTCCAAATTCTTATATTTTGTACTCATTAATTAATATAGTAAATTATCATATTGTTATTTTATATTAGTGTCCTCATTTGACAGATGACTTAATTGAAGCACCAGTGGATTTTATAGTTTACCCAAAGTTCAGATAAGTAATAAGTGACAAAATCAGGATTTAAAAGACAAAATGTGTCTTAAATACAACACTATGTGCTGCATTTTTAAACACTGTATTATAAATCAAAGTTTAGAATCTCTCCTTAATGTAATTTATAACTCTGTGTGTTAAGTTCAGCAGAAGAGCATTTGATATATGATATATGAAACTATGGGTTCAATTACTGAACCACAAAAAGTTTTAAGGAGCTATCTGAAAACATTATTACGAAGTGTGTGATATAGTGAGAGAAGTACTCAATGCATTTTTGAACATTGGGATATGGCCAGGTTCTTTTTAATCCAAATAATAAAATGGATTTCACTGTATAGGGGTGTAGCAATTCTTATAGAAGAGGGGACTGGTCAGGGGAATGGGGCCATAATAAAGGAGCACATAAAGAGAAATTTTTAGGGTGAGTTTCAGTGGAAAAACAGCTATTATTTCATGTACAAGGTCATTTACCTCATCTGGACTCTCAATTACCTAATCAGACTTCTGTTTCTCATAGTTGACTTTCTTTTCCTCATGTTATATAGCAAATATTTTAAACCTTTGGCTGATAAATGAAACAACACCATAGTGCTAATATAATCTTCATATTATTGATTTCTTTTTACTTGAATTGTATTAGTGACCTTGGAAGATAAAGATGTTGGCTCAACAAGGAATAAATTTTAGGCTTCTCTATTACCATTGATTTATTGGTTAGATCCTAACTTTTTGGTTGTTTATGTCTTATCTTGTTTGCAAACATAATTTTTCTTTCATATTTTTGGAACAGCCTACCTTAGATTCTGTCCTTGGAAGAATTTTATTCTAGAGTAAATTTGTATCCTGTATAAAAATTTTACTAATATTTTAAAATAATGTACTTATTGTTCTTAAATAGGTTTAATGTAAATATAGATCCTGAATTAATTCAAGCATAGTCCTACCGCTTTGCAGTTCTAAATATGCTCCATTTTAATACATCCAAAGCTAAATTCATAATATATTACCTCTAAAGCCTCATTTTCTTTTCCTGTGTTTCTTATAACTCATATTGATTGTATCATGTGTATGTACCTTTTAAATGTGTGCAATATTTCTTCACATTCATAGACTCTACAGTTTACCAAGACTAGATTTCTACCATTTCTCAAATGGATAATTATTGTGAATACTAACAACTCTGCTATACTTAGTATTTTCCAATTCTGTAACTAGATTATTTGTTTTCAATACAAAATTGACTAATTCATTCCTTATTTCAAGAATATCTTGACTTCAAACATTCTCTGTATTAAAAACAACCTTTTTATATGTTTTTAAACATCTTTAAAAGATGATTCCTGGGGCCGGCGTGGTGGCGCTAGAGGTAAAGTGTCTTCCTTGAGAGTGCTAGCCTAGGACAGATCACGGTTCGATCCCCCGGCATCCCATATGGTCCCCCAAGCCAGGAGTGACTTCTTCTGAGCGCATAGCCAGGAGTAACCCCTGGCCCAAAAACCAAAAAAAAAAAAAAAAAAAGATGATTCCTGATCATATCCCATATAATACTTAAAACCTTCCCATGTTTATAATCTAGTAATAGTGAGAAATGTTATTTTTAAAAGTTGTATTGTTTCTGTTTACTGAGATTTTGTGTATTTTATTTTCTTCATAGTTAACACACTTCTCAATACTTTTTTAATCTTTCTAATTCCAATTTATTTTTTAGTTCTGGATATTTAGTGACTTTCAGATAGAAGTTTCTTCTGACTTCCCATGTCCAGCCTGCTGAACTTCTTACACTGCATTATAATTCTGACCTCATGATATAATAATTTATATGTTACTCATATCTATTTTGATAGCAGCAGCTCAATAACACTTTATGTTGTCTTCATTATTTTTGACAGTAGGTCAGTTAAATTTATCTCTCACCTTACAAAAATACTTTAAAACTAGTATAGTTTTAAATAACATCATCAAGTACCTTTAATTACCCTTAATTAATTCTCCATTGCATATGCACTTATAGAAAAAGATATAGAAAAGAAAGAGTTAAATTAACTTACATGAAATCTAAATCGTATGTTAAAAACTTTCTAATGGTACTAAAATATTATTTTGATAAAAAATACAGTAAATTGATAACAAGTGGTTTAGTTAGTGTTTATAAAGCATATAGTCATATGATATCATGCTCTCTTTATACTCCAATCTTTAATGAGAAATATATATTCTATAACAAGGTTGTGAATTAGGCCAACTACTACACTACTGTGCTTTTTTCTGGCTATCGAAGGCCAACTCTTTTTCCATTAATTTTATACCAAGAGAAATCTTCTTAACCCATATAATTACAATGAGTTTAGTTCTAATACAAAGGAAAGAAAGAATTTGAATCATAATGTCAATAAAATTACAAGCTAATTATACTTTGAAAAATTAGATTTTATCAGTATAGTGGGGTCTTTATTGTTCCTTCTTAAAAATTAATAAATTCCCTACCAGTCCTGAAGGCATATGGAAAGGCATTTGCATTGCATTGCTACTTGTGACCTTTCAGAACCTACCTGAAAGTACAGTTAAATGGATCATGTATATGATAAGACCTCAATTGTGCATGGCAGTGCTCCATCTGTTTGACGTATATCTATGAAATTTAGAAATATCCTCCCTTTCATTCTTCATTTTTTGTTGCCTTAGTAACTTTCAGATGTTCACAGGTAATATTTCAGATGTAATTAACCATTAGGGATATGAATGGAAAAAATTATCAAAATGTGGTAAAAGGGACCATGAGGATAATTTATTATTTATATAATTCATCTTACTTCTTCTAAATATGCTTTTAGTGGATTTTTTTAATGTTTCCAAAAATGTAAACCATAATCTTAAATGGATAAATCAGGGCTTATTAAGTTTATTGACAGTTTTGTTTTAAGCACCATGATTACAAACATATTGATAGTTGGGTTAAAAAGTACACTCTTCACCAGTGCAACAATCCTGCCACCAATGTCCCCCATCCTTTTCTTCACCCACTCTATGCCTGTCTTCAAGACAAGCATTCTATTTCTCTCATTCACTACTACTGTAATAATAGTTGTTACTGAAGTTATTTCTCCAACTGTACTTAGTACTCTTTATGGTAAGCTTCATATCATGAACTGGACCTTTTGGTTCTCATCTTTGTTGTCTCTGGGTATTATTAACATACTGTCTTTTATATTTCTAAAATCCAACAGATGAGTGAGATTATTCTGTCTCTATCTCTCTCCCTATGACTTATTTCACTTAGCATAATAGTTTCCATGTCTATTCATATATAGGAAATTTCACCTTTTTAGATGTGGCAGTCCAATTTTCCCAATAAAATTTGTGGAAAAGGGTTTCTTGATTTTGATGTTAATAATTATCCCTTGATCCTTCCTTTCTTCCCTCTCTTTACTTGATTTCTTCTTCCTTTTTTCTTCTCTTCTCTCCTCTTCTCTTCTATTTTCTTGTCTTTTTTTTTTTTTTTGGTTTTTGGGCCACACCCGGTAACGCTCAGGGGTTACTCCTGGCTATGTGCTCAGAAGTTGCTCCTGGCTTGGGGGACCATATGGGACACCGGGGGATCGAACCGCAGTTCGTCCAAGGCTAGCGCAGGCAAGGCAGGCACCTTACCTTTAGCGCCACCGCCCAGCCCCAGAAGCTTTTTTTTTTTTTTTTTTTTTGGGGGGGGGCCACACCTGGCGGTGCTCAGGGGTTACTCCTGGCTGTCTGCTCAGAAATAGCTCCTGGCAGGCACGGGGGACCATATGGGACACCGAGATTCGAACCAACCACCTTTGGTCCTGGATTGGCTGCTTGCAAGGCAAATGCCGCTGTGCTATCTCTCCGGGCCCTATTTTCTTGTCTTATCTCTATATACTCTATTCTCTCTCTATACTCCTTCTTTATATATTACTGTCCAGGTTTCTCCCACCATTTAAAAACTTTCTTAATTATATTGTTTTGACTCTTGTCAAAAATTAACTGTCTGTATTGTAGACTCCTCTGTAAGCTCTGTAAGCTCATTATTCTATTGGTCTGTATATTAGCTTTTGTTTTAGTATTATTTTATTTTAATTTAAATGTTATTTAGTACCATGAAGTTACAGAGCTATTTGATTTTTTGGCATGTAATATTTCAACATCAATTCTTTCACCAGTGTCCACTTCCCTTTCTCAATGTCCCTCACCATATCACCCATTTGCCTCACATTTACCAGTCTGTTGCTACAAAAGGCTCTTCATATATATAATTTTTACTGAGTGGTTACAGTATTGTTGCTTATAAGGTTTCATACCAAACAATTTACATTTCATAATCATTTTCTCCTCCATTTTGAATGTTTTTTCATCATTGACATTGTCCTATCCCTGCCCTATCCTCCAGTGCCCTCAAGTATCATGTTTCCTATTGAATACCAGTTTTCAGCAATACCATGCTATTTTAATTATCATTACTTAGCAGTTTAGTTTGAAATAAGGGAGTATGGTTCCTATACTTTTTATTTTCTCTTAGAATTATTTTAGTTGTTCAAAGCATTTCTGGTGAGGCCAGAGTCATAGTACATCAGGCTGAGTGAGTGTTTACTTTACAAGCAGCCAGCTGAGTTCTACCTCTGGCATTCCACATGCCAAGTACCTCTAGTAGTAATTACTGAGGGCAGACCCAGAAGTAAGTCCTGAGCATTGTTATGGATGCTTTCAATACCTCCCATTCCCCCTCCATAAAAAAGGTTTTCTGGTTTTATAACATTGTATAATTTCTGTACTTAAAAAAGGCATTGGGATTTTGATAGGATTATATTTGATCTATAAATTGCTTTGTATATGGTCCTTTAATCAGTTTTGGTTATATTTATAACAGGCTATCTTCTCATGTATGTTTATCATATTTCTTTTAGCAATATCTAATGTATTTTATATATTCTATTTCAATTTAATAAAACAGAAGTAATTTTAATAAAATTTCCTAATTCTCACTACTTTGAACAATTATTATATATATATATATATATATATATATATATATATATATATATATATTTGGGGGGCCATACTGAGAAATGTTCAGGGGTTACTTCTGGCTCTTCACTCAGGGATCTGTCCTACCAGGCTTGGAACACTTATGGGATGCTGAAAATTGAGCCTGGATTAAGTACATGTAAAGGAAGCACTCTATCTGCTATACTATCTCTCCAGATCAGTTTTTTTCATTATTTTCAAGGAACGCTTCCAAGTAGATTTTTTTGAAAATTTCATGAACTTTAATTTTCTCTTAGAAAAAAAATTTTATCTAAATTTTTATATATATTTTATTTAAACACCTAGATTACATACATGATTGTGTTTGCGTTTCAGTCATGTAAAGAACACCACCCATCACCAGTGCATCATTCCCATGTCCCAAATCTCCCTCCTCCCTTATCCAAAAATTTTTAGGGAAAGAGAGACTCCCAATTAGTGCTCAAGAAGTTTGGAGGCCCATCAGTATTCTAAACCAAACAGGCTGACAGTTCATTCTAAGGACCCACGGATACGTTGGTGCTTGGACTCTAAGTTTCCTTGGATACTGGAATACTCTGGTAGCGCTTGCAGTCCTTCAGGGATGTCCCAATTATGGTCATCAGGGAACTATGTTATGCTTGGATTGAATCAGCACATGTGCATGCTGAGCATAAACCCTAAGCATTATAATATTTTCTGGGTCCTCCGTTAAAAATTTATTTCTTTCGAGGTGGAGCAATAGCACAGCAGTAGGGCATTTGCTTTGTACAGGGCTGACCCAGTACAGACCTGGGATCGAACCCTGCATCCCATATGGTCCCTCAAAGCCAGGAGCTATTTCTGAGTGCATAGCCAGGAATAACTCCTGACTGTTACCCAAAATTTTTATTCCTTTCATTTTTTTATAATACATAGTAATTCTGACCTTTATTTTATAGACCAGTTCCTTTTAATTAACGTTTATTTACATATGGGACACCGGGATTCGAACCAACCACCTTTGGTCCTGGATCAGCTTCTTGCAAGGCAAAGGCCGCTGTGCTATCTCTCCGGGCCCATTCCTTTCATTTTTTAAAATAATCTTAACTGACACTTCTTTGCTTTCTTTCTATCTTTTCCCCCTTTCTTCTGTGCATAATATCTAAAAGTGAAGTTTCAGCCTCTCAGTCTAAACTCCAGTAGTGATCAATGAAGTGAATTACAATTAGAAGCATTCATCGAGCAGGAACCAGTTTGACTTAAAATCTACCTTCCTTTGTAAATCAAGAGAATGTGTAATCTTGATTGATTACTCCCAGAAAATGTATTTGTGTCATTGGTAGTCAGTGTAATTGATCTAAAGTAATTTTTAGTTCTAAACCCCCTTGGATTTTTACCTTCTCATATGTCAATGCCAAGTAAATAATTCGGGTAAAAAATGAGGAGGTAAAAGCTTGTTTCAAAGCTTTCTACAGTTTGAACACAAAATACCATCTGAAACCCTTAAATTTTATAGGTTTTGTCTTAGAAGATGTAATAAACTGTGATGATTTTATTATTTCTTAGTATCCCTGTCCATTTATACATTAAAATTCCCATTCATTTAATTTTTGGCTCCAATGCAAGTACTTTGAATTCAATATATCAATGCTAATTTTTATATTTGAGGACTATTGTAGGTATATTTGCATTGTTACTAATTCCATGCATGAAAGATTCTCTTGAGGTCCAAGAGACTTGAAATTCAATTTTATGTCTCTATCTTTAGTACAAATTACTAAACTATCAGTTGTGTCCCATATTTACTTCTCTATTTCAAGGAAAAATTGAATAATAGTTTGAAAGCTCTCTGTGCAATCTGGTGTCCACTTGCTTTGTACTGAGAATGGAAAATGTCCCAACTAAAATTTGGGATTCTTCTCCCCAAAATACCAATGTGATTTTTTCAACAAAAATAATTTAGGCTCTCATGATTTATTTTTATTTGTTCCCTGAATCTTCTCAAAATAACTCTTTAGATCTTTCAACTAATACTTCCAACTTTTCCTGATTTGTGTTGTTTTTAACATTTTAATTTCTTCTATTGACAGTTTCTAGACCATGTGTCTCAAATGTGTGCATGTACGATTCACAAATTGGTTTCGCTAATGATAATGATAGAAGAAACTTTGGCATCCACATGATGAGTCCTTAGATAACAAGGCATTGGGAGATGTTGACTCCTAGATTTTGCTTTGTCTGTTAGTACTGTTACAGGAGATCATAGGGGTGATAAAAGTAGATCCATAAGACAGGGGAAATGAGAAACAATAGGATAGGGGGAGAACTACATCAGTAGCAGCTGGTGCCAAGTCTGAGCACACCACATTCTTGAAAACTAACATCCAAGATTTGATCTGAGTTCAGAGTCCAGGGGGCTTGGGAGGAAACTCAGCAGGGGAGTTTAGAAGCTTTTATAGTCATCCTGTGTTCTGTTCATGCCTTCTTAGACAGAACTTTCCTTTGGAGGGCCTCTTTTGAAATCCTGGTGGACATGCTTCAGCTAAACTCAGAGACAACTTCAGCTAAGCTCAAAGGCATGGTCCTGGCATCTGACAAGTATATGACAATGACCAGGTGACTCAGATCACCTTCTCCTGTCCTTTGAGAGTTAGCCTGATCATTCAGTGACAGAGCTGTATTTCCCTCACATACAACTTCTCAGTGACTTAATTCCTTGTATGGTTTTAGGTCCCTGTCAAGAGTAATCACAGATTAGACAGAATTTTGATAACTTCCTAAACGTCTGTGCTTTTTCAGAGGTGAGAAGAGCTGCTTCCATAGTAGCTATTAGTGGATTCTATAGTGCATGTGGAGCAATGTGTTTAAGGAATGATTACTACCTCTAAAATTGCTCTAGAAAATGTTTAACTTTATTAAATTACACTCAAAACATTATAAATAAAATTGAACATCGAATTTGATTAGATGTATTCTAACTTTAAAAGTTTTTGATTGAATCACTAGGAATTATAAAGTTATTTATAATTGAGTTCAGCCATACAGTATTCCTTCACCAGTGCCTACTTCCCTCCACTAATGTCCTCAGTTTCCCTCCCACTGCCCTAAATGCCCCTGTAGCACCTTAATTTTTTTCTTTTATGTTTAGCTCTGTTCTTTACTGTTGCTTAAAAGGTATGCAAGTCACTTTAGTGTTCCCTTCCCTATCCTATAGCTACCTCTCAGTAGTAAGTGACAAGCTTCCTACTGACCACCAATTCTCATGTCCTTGGTTTCTTTTGATTTGATGCAATCGTTTTTTCCCTGCTTTTTTTTTTATATCTCACGTGTGAGAAATATCTTTCTGTGTCTGTCCCATTCCCTCTGACTAACTTCACTTAGCATGATACTCTCCAGATCTATCCACATAACAGAAAATTGCCTGACTTAATGTTTTCTTAATGTCAAGTAATATTTCTTTGTGTAAATATGCCATAATTTCTTTATCTAGGAACCGTAATTGACCACTTGGCTTATTTCCAAGTTTGGGATATTGTGAATAATATTATAATGAATATATGAGTGCAAATATCTTTTTTTTTTTTTTTGCTTTGGAACTGTTTAAAAGGACATTTTATTTGACAGTATGTGCCTTATCTTTTTTGTTGTTTTGTTTTGGGGCCACACCCGGTGACCCTCAGGGGTTACTGCTAGCTATGTGCTCAGAAATCCCTCCCAGCTTGGGGGATCATATGGAACCCTGGGGATTCGATCTGTGGTTTTTCCTAGGATAGCACGTGCAAGGAAAATGCCCTACTGCTTTTGCCACTACTCCAGCCCCACATGCCTTATCTTTAAAATACTACAACCACCACCAAAGTATATACATTTTACCATGATATATTATTTATTTTGTAATAAATAAAACACAAATTATAATTTTTTAAAGTCCTCTAGCTAATGGACAAGAGATCACAAAAATGCAATACAAAAATCCTTTCCTCACACCTATATTTATTGCAGTGCTTTTTACAATAGCCAGACTCTGGAAACAACCAAGATGCCCTTCATCAATGGATGGCTAAAGATACTGTGGTACATATGCACAATGGAATATTACGCAGCCTCCAGGAGAAATGAAGTCATGAAATTTTCCTATACACGGATGTACTGGAATCTATTATGCTGAGTAAAGTAAGTCAGAGAGACACACAGAATAGTGTCACTCATCTATGGGTTTTTTTTAATAAAAGATATTATTAAAATAATTTCCAGAGATGAGGGCTGAAAGGACTTACTCATGATATGAAGCTCACCACAAAGAGTGGTGAGTGCAATTAAAAAATAACTACACTGAGAAGTATCATAACAATGTCAATGAGTGAGGAAAGTAGAAAGCCTGTCTCAATATAGGAAGGGTTGGGTAGAGAGATAGGGGCATTGGTGATGGGAATGTTGCACTGGTAAATGGGGGGTATTATTTTATGATTGAAACCCAACTTCAATCATGTTTGTAATCATGGTGTTTAAATAAAGATATTATTTTTATAAAAAGAGATCAGAGAGAATCAAGGTGCCTGATTTCTACTGGTATTTCATCATCACCATAACCCATTCCTACTCTTATTGAGGGCTGCAACATGATGCTAACAGAGATCTGGATTGAAGGTGACTTGTAGGCAGTTCTGGGTACATTCTTGCATTTCTATTATTTTTCTACCCATGTCAGACTTTTTCCTCTAGGCTTCTAAAATAATAAATAAATCCATTGTTCATCAACAAACAAAGATCCCCTGCTAAAGCAAACTATTTTTCAAACACATATTTTTTTACTCAATTTTTAAGCTTTGTAGATAGCCAACTTGTCTGAAATAGAAATACTCCTGTCTCTTTCATATTGTCCTCTGTTTATGTGACTGATAGCCTTTCATTGGACAATAGGAAACTGTATAGTATCTTATATTAACTGTATCACATTATGCTTTTCTGATCATTTAAAGATTAAAATTTCCTTCTTAAAAGTTTCCTTTCTTAAAAAGAAAATATTCCTGGATATGAGATATAGAAATGTTTTAAATATCTAATTATAGGAATTTTGTTTTGGTAAAATGGTAACCATATGAATGGGTACATGTGTAACTATTGTAAACTCCAGTGAGAATTCTAGGGAACTTAACTGGATCCATGAAATGATGATTCATATATTTGATTATAAGCATCCAATGGAGAATAAGTATACATTTAAAATAAAAGTACCATGTCAATGTAAGATACTATTATAAATTAAAGAGCACATATGCTAAGGACCAAATAACTCCCACGAATGATCTACCCAACATCGACATAGTTACAGTAGTTCAGAATTGTTTTAAACAAAATAATTTAGCATATGTCACGATCATTTATTCATTTTATCCTCTTTAATATAGCCCAGCTCTTGTTTTCTCCTCTACATGAAAATGGGTCAGAGTTGCCTTAAAATGGTGAGCTATTGGGGGTTTTAATGACTATTTTGTTTCTTGTTATTTATCATTGAGGCCACTCATTGGTGAGTTGAACCCAGTGTACTCTGAGTAGAATTCTGTTTCAAGCCCTGCTTTGTTTTAAGTTAGGTGTTGAATGCAGCATCAAAGGTAGGCAAGCAGACATCCAGAGGCAGATGTGGGCACATTCCCAAAAGTTCAGTGCCAAGGGCCTTGTGTTTCTTAACAGAGGTGACCTGGAAAGACTCCAAAAACAAGATGAAAAATATGAAGTTGAATTTAGTTAAAGGAAAGGAGAAAGGAAAGCATTGAAAGCTTGAATCCCGTTAACTTGAAAAAGTTGAATTCTGGTCTTTTAAAAGCTTCCTTCCAAAACAGACCTATGTTAGTTTAATCTCTGGCCAATTGTAGATTCAAATTGAGCTTCTAACACTTATTAATCTTTTTAGAAATGAAAATGACTATTATTGCAAATAGGATCCTGATTTAGTATTTTCTGTTTATAATGGACTTTTACTTACTTGGATGGTTAAAACAGAGAGCATTGTTATTATTTTATTAATGAGTCCCCAGTCAAACAGCCTGAGAGTGGAACAGAGTGATTAGGCCAGCACGTGGAGTCAGTCAGCCCCTAGCACAACTGCCAGCACTGCCCTTGGGAACTTAGGATGGTGAATATGTTGTGTAATATCTCTCAACCTCTCTATGGTCATTTATAAATTGGGAGTGTTTTGTGACATTTAAGGGGGAGAGATGTAAAAACAAAGCTTGCTATATATAAGGCAAATCTTTAGAAAGATCTGAAAGTAGTATAAGATTCAAGTAAATAAATGCTGCATTTTACACATGAAAAAGTTGATGCAATGGCTAGATGCCTTTGTCCCATGCTATGGGCCTTGTAAGTCTTTATCTTCTCTCCATTGAAGTCATACTGTGTAAATATATAAGTCCAAGATCCAGAGAGAAAGAGAGGGAGTGGTGAAATCAGGGGTTACATGTTTTGAATATTCAGCTCTAGATTTTATTTCCAGGATTCTCTTCTGCTGAACCTATCACTGGGTATATCCCCAGTGGCCACATATATCACTGGGACAGATTACTACAGAGTCACTGGACCCAAGTATTGAAATCTTCAGTCTAGTTGGCAATATTGCTGGGAGTGGCCCTTAACTCTCCTGAGCTCTGCTTGTTAAGCCCCCAAAGTATATACCTATTAAATGTACTGAGTACAAAATATTTAACTATATGATATAAGCAATATATCTATAAAATATAAAGCTCTATGAAATATTGAAGGAATCTATTATATGCAAGTCATTCCACTAGATATTTAATTCTATTATTTCATTTTATTCTCATAAGGCCCATGTGAAGAATATATGCTTCTGACACCATTTTTACAGAGGAGAGAAAAGCAGAATAAATAAATTCTCAGTCTTTTGGGGGTGGTACACTTGGATTTGCACTCAGAAATTACTTTTGGAAGGCTCAGGGGACCATAAGGGATGCCAGGGATCAAACCTGGGTCTGTAACATGCAAGACAAATGCCCAACCCACTGTGCTATCACTCCAGCCCTGTCTCAGTCATATTTTTGTCAGTAGGAGGGAGGTATTTGAACATAGGAAATCTGTCTCTGTACTCAGCAATCATAATCACTACACAGATCATAATTAAACATTGCTACAAGTAAATAAAATAAACAAGAGTGAGTATGAGAATAGACCAAGTAATAGGGTGAATGGATATTGATTCACTGCTGGTTGGTATGGAGCAGTAAAATTGTTTGCCTAAAACATTAATATTATGCTATTATAAATCATAATATCTAAATAAAAAATAGTCATCACTCTTCTCAATTTGAAAAGTAATAAGACTAAACCTAAAAGAATAGTAGTAATGGACCACTACATCTTATCAAATGTTAATGAATCTATTAAACGACTTCTCCAAGAATTTCTTAAGGGCAATTATAAGTACCATTTCATGAGAGCAATTATAGGCTTAGGTATTAGAAAACCTATATTAAAATTCTTCCATTATATTTATAAAAATACACTAAGGTTTCCTAGCCATAACTGAGTCTTGGTTACCATTTGTGATAATTCAGTAGAATGATTTAATGTATTGGGTGACTTTAAAAAGTGTACGTGCAGCTATCTGGTATGCAGAAAATATCTGTAGACATCTTCTGTACTACTGCAAAATTAATTTAGGTTTTCAGAAATATGCTGGCCCTATATTTACTTCGAAAGAAGTTTTCTCTTAGTCTAAAAATTGCATCTTGAGTGTTGGCTTGCAATTGCATGGACACAACCAGAAATTGAAAAAGACCCTGAAGATTTGGAAGAGGGGGAGTAGATTTGAAAGAGTTTTCAAGTAGTGTAGCAAATTATCTGTCACACACTCTCCTCTCCAAGTTATTTTGATGCACTGCACCTGGTCCCCAGGTGTGTAAGAACCATGAAATGCTGTTCATGCTGCTGTTGTGAATGAGTCTCATGAAGTGCAGCTGAGCCATGATCCCTGGAACAATGATTGTATTCTTCCATGTGCCTGAAGAGTATTCTACATGTAGAATGTTTGCTCCTATGAAAGGCAAGGGAGAGAGAACAAAAGGAAAAAAGCATAGAAGCATAGACTTTGAGAATTTCTGCTCTGATAGGAAAAAATGGGAGTGTAAAAGAGATCCTATTGGGAAACTGTGAAGCCAGTCCTTCCGTCCTTCCTTCTAATTTGTACCCCAGCTCTGAAATAAATGTCAAGGTGAATTGGCTGCATATTGAGAAAAAAGAGGAGCAGGAGAAAAAATTTCTTTCTTTGAAAACCCTAGAGTTTAAGTCTAGAAATACAAGACAGTTGCCAGAATGGAAAGTTGGGAGTGTTCTTGATTCCACATATGGATTTGTAGGAATAAAGAAAGCTCTGGAGGGTTTGTTTTGGCGTTAATTATCTTACACTGGAAACCATCAAAACAAAATGGTAAATTCTGGAATTTCTTCTTTTCCTTCACCTGAAGAGGGTATTCACATTTACTGTGGCCAGACAGAGACCTCACATTATTAGAGACACGAGTAAATTGGAAAGAACAGTTTTCCACCTCACTCTTTTATAGAATTGGCAGGAAGCCTTAACTAGTCTCAAGACAAAGTGCAGTCTGTGATATTCTCAAATATTTCTATAAGAAAAAAGGTGTCAAGGACTTCATAGAATTTTGTCTGAGGAGAATTGGCACAAAACCATTCTATATGCCTATATCTAAGTATGCATATGAATATATAATTTATGTTTCTTATATGTGGCATTTAGTAATGGAGAAGCCAGTTGTTTCTCACAATCCTGAAAGGGAACTTATTAGTCCGTTTGTAACCTCACTGCCTTGAAGAAACTAAAATTATAACAATATACTATATAGGAACAGTAGTGATAGTACAGAGTTAGACATTTGCTTTGAACACAGACAACTCAGGTTTGATCCCTGACATCCCATTTGCTCCCTTGAGCTTGCCATAAGTGATTTCTGAGGAATAAAGAGTAAACCCTGAATACCTCTGGGTGTAGTCCCAAAACAAACCATATATATAATATGTATGTATATATGTACTAAATAATAAGCATCTCCCTAAACACTGATTTTCTAGTTTTAAAAAATGCTGAACATCTAGAATAATAAGAAGGTGATGCAAGACACTGAATCATTTGGCAGAAAAACAATATTCAAAGTGTGTCAGGTTCTTTGGAAGGAGTTTAAAAAATGCTAGAAATGAGACCAAAAAAGAATTTTTGTGTGGTCCAAATCTCTTTAAAATCTTTTTTAAGGGGTAGTGTTTAATAAGTGTTGTGGTAGATTTTGTCAAGTTTTAATAATTTGCAAGCTGTGATTATTTCTGTCTTCCACTAGATGACAACATAAAAATTTTATTATTCATTTTTGATTCTGAAAATTTTAGGATATGTCATGAGAAACAGGGTCCTTTAATAATGTCTACACCAAAACATGGGTAGGGAACACTGGCAGGCAATAGCACATTTTAAATATTTTAAATACAATTATAAATACTTTGGAAGGCTTGACCACAAAGAAGTCTGGCTAAAACAGATCAGACTTCCCAGAAAGTTTACTCTTGACATTACACTGCATCTATCTGTTCTGTCTGGTTTTAGAGTTGTGGTGGGATAGGATTGACCAATGACTAAGAAAGAACTTTTTAAGAGGATTTATTGTCCTTTAAATAAAATTGTGCTTATCTTCCTGACATCAGATTCTTTGAAGCAACCAATGTAGTAATAGGACAATCTGGTTATTAACAAAAGAGATATTATTTAAAAGATGTGCATTTATATTAATATGCTCTTGTATTTTACCTGGTAATTAGGAAGCAGAGATAAGGATTTTGATTTAAAAATATTACTTAAATATTCAGGAATTTGCTCCCCTTGTAACTGCCTTTGATTTGTAGTCTCTTTGAGAACAGTGATTTAGGTTCTTGACATAGCACATGGAAAGGATTTAATCATTTCTTTGTTTTGTTTATAATTATATAAATTTAGGAAAACACCACTATACCTTAAGCAAATTATTATTACTGTTATTTATTTATTTATGTATTTAGTTAGCTTAAATATTTTGTTGTAGTAATATTAGCATTTGTGGTTTTCACATTCAAGATTACTATACCTTCATCACCATCAAAATATCATAGATCCTCAGATGTCTGTAAGTTACTTTTTATTTGTTTGTTTATTTTTGTTTTGAGGTCACACTCAGATGTGCTCAGAATTTTCTCCTTGAGTATTTCCTTAGGGACTGTTTCTGGTGTTGACCAAAGAACTATATGTGGTGTCATGGATCAGTCACTTGCAAAATATCTTACTCTTTATCCTCCCTTTCTGGCTCCTTTATGACATTTTGTTGTTATTGTTACTATTTGGGGGCCATATTTGTTTTGATTAGGGGCATACTCTTATGCTAAGGGATCACTTCTCAAAAAGTTAGGGGCACTATATATGGTTCTGCAGATTGAATCTGGATTAGCTGTGTACAAGATATGCATCTTACCCACTACATTATCTTTTATTTCTAGTCCTTCATTATATGTCATATTTTAAACCAACAATACACTTTTTGTTCATAATCTTTTAAATTTTAACAAAATTTTCCTGCAAATTAAAATTCTGATTAATTGAAACTTAATAATAATAATAAAAATAAATAAAGTAATTAATAATAAAACTATTAACTCCTCTTTCTACTGATGTAACTGACTATTGTCTTAATATAAATTAAAGAGACCTAGAGTTGGTGTGGGGATGGTGAGGCCTTTCTGGGCTCGACCCTGCTCCCACAGCCCCTATGGTCTGGCAGGTCTGATGGTTGCAGTGTGAAGGCGGAGAGATGCACAAAGCAGTCAGATGAAGTTTCAAGAGTCAGCCAGCTTTATTTCACAGTCCCTACCGCTGCCACGTATACCTCCTCACATGGCCTCCATACTAAGCCTTTTCTTCACAGCTACTTCTCTACTCCTACTGGGCTCTCTCTCGGCCTCTGTCTCCCTTTCAGCTGCTTTTACCAAGCTTCCTAACTTGCTTCCAGGCTGACCAACTCACTTTGGTGATGCCACTGCTACTGCTTCTCTGATGATACCGAGTTGCTGATGCTAAATCCAATGCTGTATCTCTGATGTCGATGGCTGTCTCCTGATGATCCCTCTTCTCCACACTGACAACAATTTTGACCACCATTCTTCACTTTGAGTCTATAAAATGTGTCTGTTTTATGGGTCTCTTAAATGTACTTTGAACTATGTGCCTTTCTGAAAGTGTTTATTCCATTTAGTGCCATTTTTGCACAGTTCATTTATATTATTACTTATAAGATATTCTTCACTGTGGATAAATAGAATTCTATGGAACGTATACACCATTCTTTCTTTGTTCACTGATCCGTCAATGGACATTTTTTTCTGTTTTCTTGGTTTGTTTGGTTTTGGTTGTGGGGCTATTTCAGATAGTGCTCAGAGCTTAGTCCTAGTGGAGCACAGGGGAAAATATGTGACTCTAGAGACCAAACCCAATTGTCTTCATGCCAGACAAGCACTCCATTGCTGTACTATCTCTCCCACCCCAATGTTTTTATTTCTTTTGATAATACTGACATTGTTACAGGTCTGAGTTGATTTCTCATGGTTTGAAACTATATTTATAACAGTTCATAATGTTTAGACTCTGTTTGCATGTTTATGTGTGTCTTCTTTGGAAACCAAGCAGTAAGTCAGAAGAGAAAGTGATCAGAGTCTATTTCATTTAAAATAGTGTCAAAAACCATCAATGCCAAAGGAATCAACTTAAAAGGTGAGACACCTATATTTTGAAAACTTCAACAAACTTTAGAAAGAAATTGAACACCTAAAAAAAGGGAAAAATATTCCATGTTCATTTAGAAGAGTTAATGTGTTAGTGTTAGCAAAAGGACATTCATACCTAAAGTACTATATATATGCAATGCAATACCTATTCCAATTCAGACAATATTCTTTTATTAATTTTTTAAATAATTTTATTGAGACCAATGTGAATTACAAGTCTTTCACAGTTATATTTAAGGTACATAGTGACAGTGAATTAGGGCAAATCCCACCACCAGTGTTGATCTCCCTTTGCCCCTGTTCCCAGCATGCATACCATATCTTTCCTGTGTTCCCCCTGGACTGCTATTATAACAGGTCTCCTTTGTATATAACTTGTAGATCTTGATTCTGTTGTCGTTGATTTTGGGTTTGGATTTAGGCCTTATTATTATTGTACATGTGACTGCTTCTGGTATCATCCACTTTTTTCCTCCTCAATTTATGAGGCAGGACAAGATGATTCTAGTTTTATGGTTCTGTTGGGAAAAATATTAAAAAGCTGAGTAGAATGTCCATCTAGGAGCTATCAATATCAATATAGAAGACGAAAAGGGGGAAATAAAAAAAAAAAGAAGGAACGCAAAATACACAACAGCCACAAAATAACAACTAAACAACAACTACAACAAAGAAAAAGAAAAAATGGGAAGGAGGGCTGGTGTAGCGAGGTTTTGTGCTTTTTTATTTTTTATAGGCACAATAAGTATTGGGAAAATTAGAGAGGAGATTCTTTTGGCCTAAGAGATACAAGGTTTCTCTGTGAAGCAAACTGTCATGGGAACAGCCACAGGCTATGGACATACTTATTAATGAACCCCAAGATCTTTTTATGGTGCCAAGAAACATTCTGCTCAGTTCTGGCTGACAAAATCAGTCCTCTATAGTTAGAGACCTTGGTACTTGAACAGATTCTAGGACAAAGTCTAGGATAGTTTTTCTTAATGGTTCTAGAAATTCTGCTCCATCATAGTTGTTGTAGTCAGTCTTCTGTAATTAGTGATCTTGTTTTTTTGTTTGTTTTTGTTTTGTATTTCATCCACACCCGGTGATGTTCAGTGGTTACTCCTGGCTATGCACTCAGAAATTGTTCCTAGCTTGGGGGGACCATATGGGATGCCAGGGAATAGAATCTCAGTCTGTCCTAGGTTAGCTCATTCAAGGCAAACACCCTACTGCATCTAGTCTTTCCTTATGGTTCCAGAAGTTCTGCTCAGTTGTAGTTGTCCAAGTCAGATCTCTGGAATTAGAGATCTTGGTTTTTGTTAGAATTCTAGGCCAAAACCTAGGCTATGGTCTTTCTTCTTGGATGCAGGAAAAGTTCTGCCCACTGTGGTTGTCAAAATTAGTCTTCTGTAATCAGTGATCTTGGTTTTTGTGCATATCAAGGATGAAGTGTCTTCTGATTTCATCTTACCATTAGGTGATGAGGTAAGGCAATCTGTTCTTAGATCAAGTTGTCGCTGTTTCCTCGTAGTCAGACAACATTCTTTAAGAATTTAGAACAGTTAATTATAAAGTTTGTGTAGAACCATTCTAGTTATTTTTTGTTGTTTTTGTCTGTTTATGGGACACGGGCTGTGACACTCAGGGATTACACATGGCTATGTACTCAGAAATTGCTCCTGGCTGGGGAACTATACGGGACCCCAGGGATTGAATCTAGGTTGGTCCTGGATCAGCAAGACAAACACCCTACCACTGCTCTATCGCTCCACCCCCCTTATAGTTATTTTTTAAAGTCATATTTTTCTTGAAATTGCTGATGTTTTTAAGTTCTAAGCCCTTTTCATGTATATGGTTCAAAAATATTACATTCTACAGACTGACTACATTCTGTTTATGGCTTCCCTTGCTATCTAGAACTTGGCATTTGATGTAATTCTTTTCATGTATTTTTTTCTTTTCTTGTTAAGTACATAAAATTCTGAAGCTACCAGAGGACTCTGGAGCATTGCTGGAAAGAAGCATGCAGTTAATATATTGAGCTGAAGATGCCAACATACGAAGTATGTGCTCAACATACTCAGTCCCTATATTTTTATTTTTACTTTGAAATATATATATCTTATTTCACTATGTTTAGCATATTTTAATAGCAATAACAATTGAACTATACAGAAATTAATGCTAATAGCGATCTCAATATTCTAAGATGCATTTGGAAGAGGAAATGCATAGTGAACTTCACATGATTGCAAATTTTTATTAACTAACTGGGAGAAATTATATAAAGGTAGTTATTATAAGATGTTAACATTATTTAAAGGTACTCTATAATGAACCACTGTCCAGTGGACATGAGAAATTTTCTTTAAATGAACAGACTAACAGCCTTACTTGAATTTTAGATAAATTCAGGACATTCATGATAATTGAAGCATGGTGGATGTGTTTTAGCTGATATGACACCTTGCAGGTTCGGATAGAGAATATATCATCTAGCATAAAGCTATTATTCAATTTATTTCATGGGTTATGTTTAGCTACTAAGAATGCCTATAAAATTATAGAATTACTCCACCAGGGGGCAATGGAAAGTCAGATTCTGTTTTCATAGGATATAAGCTATATAAACCTGCAGTTGCCATCTTAGTTTTGAATATGTATGTCAGTGTGTGAGAGAGATAGAGTAAATTCATTTTTCTTTTGCTCAAAAATGAAAATAGCTTCATTCTAAAAGTTGCATGCCTATTGCCAAAAAATTAGATATAGTAAAGTAGTAAAATACGTTTAAAAACAATCATAATTTAAGTTAATTGAATTGTAAATCAGTTATATTTTGATGTCTATAAATATCCTTCCTTCCAGACTCTTTGTATGTATGTGAATTTTTCTAAATAATTTGTTAAATTATTTGTTAAAACTAAATTATATTCTACTTGCTTTATCTTCAACAATACATTATATAATATGATTTGATCTGTTCCTATTACAAATATTTACATTTTAATAGTTGTATAGTATTCTTTTATATGAATATACAATTAATATAAATAATAATCTAGAGTTATTCTTTTAGGCAGACTTTTGATATTATAAGTGATTATTACATGCATCTTTAACTATAACTCTGTTTTATTTTTGCATTTGGTTAGTTGCTCTGCAGATATTTTTGTTTTATTTTGTTTTGTTTTGTTTGGGGTGCACCTATATATACTCAGGGCTTACTTCTGGCGCTGCACTCAGGGATCACTCCTGGTGAACTTAAGCAACCATATGAAGTGCTGGAAATCAAACACAGGTTCGCCTACTGGGATGCCAAGCACCCTATTCTATGTACTGTTGTTCCAGTTCCCAACCACATCTATTAACATGAATAACTAATTTCATCTCAAATTATAAAGTCATTATTAATTGTAGTATTTAATATTTTGTTTCTGTTGAGCAATAGAGAGCTACAAAGTGATTGCAGTGCAAACAAAATAACAACCAAAACAAAAACAAACAAAAAAAAACCAAACAAAACAGACAACTCAGAAAAAGAAGGTGAGGAGTTATGCGCATTTCAGCCTCTGTGGCAAGAAATATATATTAAGAGAAGAAAAAGTGACAGAATAACTTGGTGCTGTCTCATCTGGCATTCCATATTCCATAGAATTCAGGAAAAACCAAAGTAGAAAGTCTTTGGTTCATTGGCCACCTGAATGCCCTCACTAGAGATTTCTAAATGTCCACTTTCACTGATTGCTTCACTCATAAATCTTTTAGCACTAATGCTTTCTTTCTCAGGGTCTTATATAAAAGAAATATTCTAGTTACCTGAAGATCCTTGAATGTCTCTAGAATCAACATTTAGTTGTAGAATGGTATAACATATGTATATATGTGAACATATATTTAAATTTTATAAAAAGTTTATATCACTTTTTTTTACTTCTTGGTTTTGGTGTGGATATTAAATTTGGTGTCTCCATTTTTTTTCCTTTTTGTTCTCTGTTATGTTTTTATTTCAGGACCATAGCTATTATGTGACTCTTGTCTTTATTGCTGTAGTGCTCACTGGATATTTTATTTGATACTTATTTTTGTATTGTTGTGGTGTTTCAATTCTGTTTTTCCTTTCTTCTTACAAACTGAGGCTGAGAACCTCTAGAAGGACTCTGCCCATTTTCGGCTTATTTGATTTTTACCCCATTTTATTGATTTTGTTTTCAACCAAAACCACATAACTGGAACTATCTAGTTCCATCTCTCAAATAGAGGGGGAAATAATGGAAGGTACCAAGACCAAACAGTTGTATGATCACTAAGTAGACACAGAGGAGACCACTCATTCTAGCAGCCCAGGGGGGTGAGGGTGGGGGACATGGGACGCAAGATGGGAAAGGGGGTAGAGGGAGGACAAATTTGGTGATGGGAATTCCCCTGATTCAATGCTAATATGTACCTAAAATATTACTATGAAAGATATGTAAGCCACTATGATCAAAATAAAAATTATATATTTAAAAAAAGTTTAAATTAGTTCAATGGTGTTATGCCTGAATATGTATATTTAATTTTATTTTTGTTTCTAGTATTGTGATTTAAGAATACCAGTAAAACAATAAACAGGCACAGATCTTTTTTTAATATATTTTATTTAAACACCTTGATTACATACATAATTGTGTTTGGGTTGCAGTCATGTAAAGAACACCACCCATCACCAGTGCAACATTACCATCACCAATGTCCCAAGTCTCCCTCCTCTGCACCCAACCTCCGTCTGTACTCTAGACAGGCTTTCTATAACCCTCATACGTTCTCATTATTAGGATAGTTCAAAATGTAGTTATTTCTTTAACAAAACTCATCCCTGTTTGTGGTGAGCTTCATGAGGTGAGCTGCATGAGGTGAGCTGTAACTTCCAGCCCTTCTCTCTTTTGTGTCTGAAAATTATTACTGCAAGAATGTCTTTCATTTTTCTTAAAACCCATAGATGAGTGAGACCATTCTGCATTTTTCTCTCTTTCTGATTTATTTCACTCAGCATAATAGATATCATGTACATACATGTATAGGAAAATTTCATGACTTCATCTCTCCTGACAGCTGTATAATATTCCATTGTGTATATGTACCACAGTTTCTGTTGAAGGGCATCTTGGTTGTTTCCAGAGTCTTGCTATGGTAAATAGTGCTGCAATGAATAAAGGTGTAAGAAAGGGATTTTTGTATTGTATTTTTGTGTTCATAGGGTATATTCCTAGGAGTGGTATAGCTGAATCATATGGGAGCTCGATTTCCAGGTTTGGAGGAATCTCCATATCGCTTTCCATAAAGGTTGAACTAGACGGAATTTCCACCAGCAGTGGATAAGAGTTCCTTTCTCTCCACATCCCCACCAACACTGTTTATTCTCATTCTTTGTGATGTGTGCCATTCTCTGTGGTGTGAGGTGGTATCTCATCATTGTTTTGATTTGCATCTCCCTCATGATTAGTGATGTGGAGCATTTTTTCATGTGTCTTTTGGCCATTTGTATTTCTTTTTTTGTCAAAGTGTCTGTCCATTTCTTCTCCCCATTTTTTGATGGAATTAGATTTTTTTTTCTTGTAAAGTTCTGTCAGTGCCTTGTATATTTTGAAGACCAGGCCCTTATCCAATGGGTATTGGGTGAATAGTTTTTCCCACTCAGTGGGCGGCACTATCCTGGGCACTATTTCCTTTGAGGTGCAGAAGCTTCTCAGCTTAATATATTCCCATCTGTTAATCTCTGCTTTCACTTGCTTGGAGAGTGCAGTTTCCTCCTTGAATATGCCTGTGTTCTCAATGTCCTGGAGTGTTTTGCCTATGTGTTGTTCTATATATCTTATGGTTTTGGATCTGATATCAAGGTCTTTAATCCATTTGGATTTTACCTTCGTACATGATGTTAACTGGGGGGTCTAAGTTCAATTTTTTTGCAAGTGGCTAGTTAGTTGTGCCAACACCAGTTGTTGAAGAGGCTTTCTTTGCCCCATTTAGGATTTCTTGCTCTTTAATCAAAAATTAGTGATTGTATGTCTGGGGAACATTCTCAGAGTATTCAAGTCTATTCCACTGATCTGAGGTCCTGTCTTTATTCCAATACCGTGCTGTTTTGATAACTATTGCTTTGTAGTAAAGTTTAAAGTTGGGGAAAGTAATTCCTCCCATATTCTTTTTCCCAATGATTGCTTTAGCTATTCTAGGGTGTTTATTATTCCAAATGAATTTCAAAAGTGCCTGATCCACTTTTTTGAAGAATGTCATGGGTATCTTTAGAGGGATTGCATTAAATCTGTACAATGCTTTGGGGAATATTGCCATTTTGATTATGTTAATTCTGCCAATCCATGAGAAGGGTATGTGTTTCCATTTCTGCGTGTCCTCTCTTATTTCTTGGAGCAGAGTTTTATAGTTTTCTTTGTATATGTCCTTCACATTTTTAGTCAAGTTGAATCCAAGATATTTGAGTTTGTGTGGCACTATTGTGAATGGGGTTGTTTTCTTAATGTCCATTTCTTCCTTATTACCATTGGTGTATAAAAGGCCATTGATTTTTGTGTGTTAATTTTGTAGCCTGCCATCTTGCTATATGAGTCTATTCAAGACTCTATTGTTTCTAGAAGCTTTTTGGTAGAGTCTTTATGGTTTTTTAAGTAGAGTATCATGTCATCTGCAAACAGCGAGAGCTTGACTTCTTCCTTTCCTATCTGGATTCCCTTGTTATTTTTTTCTTGCCTAATCGCTATAGTGAGTACTTCCAGTGCTATGTTGAGTAGGAGTGGTGAGAGAAGACAGCCTTGTCTTGTGCCAGAATTTAGAGGGAAGGCTTTTAGTTTTTCTCCATTGAGGATAATATTTGCCACTGGCTTGTGGTAGATAGCCTTAACTATATTGAGAAAGGTTCCTTTCATTCCCATCTTGCTAAGAGTTTTGATCAAGAATGGGTGTACCTTATCAGATGCTTTCTCTGCATCTATTGATATGATCATGTGGTTTTTATTTTTCTTGTTGTTGATGTTGTAAACTGGCACAAACCTTAGAGATGATGATTTCCTCCATCTCCCATCATGTTATAGCAGAAAGATCCTAATATTTTAATATATTCATTTCAAATATAAAAGGAATGTTAATGTATGGTTTGTAGTTAAAAATGCATGATAATGAAAGTGCAATTTCTCATTATGAGTATTCTATTCTTACTATAACTTTAAGTGTCCAATTTCAGTTCTCCTTATAGTATTAACATTTTTAAATGTTTAGATAAATATAATGACTTATGGCATAATTTTTAATGTTTAGGTAATTATAATGACTTACTTATAATGACTTAAGGAAATACAAATCAAAGCAATAATGAGATAGCATCTCATTGTTGTTAAAATAGCATATATCAAAAGGCCGGAGTGAGCGCAGCAGTAGGGCATTTGCCTGCACGTGGCTGACTCAGAAGGCACCTGGGTTTGATCCCCAGCATCCATATGGTCCCCCAAGCCAGAAGCTATTTCTGAGCACAGAGCCAGGAGTAACTCCTGAGCATCACTGGGTGTGGCCCAAAAAGAAAAACAAAAAAATATCATTACCTTAAAATTGTTATGCCCCCCCCCCGGGCGGTGGCGCTGGAGGTAAGGTGCCTGCCTTGCCTGCGCTAGCCTAGGATGGACCTTGGTTCGATCCCCCGGCGTCCCATATGGTCCCCCAAGAAGCTAGGAGCAACTTCTGAGCGCATAGCCAGGAGTAACCCCTGAGCATCACAGGGTGTGGCCCAAAAACCAAAAAAAAAAAAATTGTTATGCATTTACTCAATGATTATTTCCCCTTTGCCTCAACCCAGACAAACATACAACCCTTCTGTGCTTCATTCTGCTCTATCTTTCAGAAGGTGTTAAAATTAATCAATAAATTTGATACATTGCAACTTTGGGAGGTAAGGAAAGTTTCATCATCATAGAGAGAAAGTAACAAGAGGGTGTAAGTGGATGATTTAGTGCAATCTACTAATTGGCCTCAAATATGAAGAAATATCTATTGCCTATTAATCTTATCTTCCACAAAACAATTGAGTTTTCACCAGCCACGCATATTGCAGACATGTGTTGGGAAATATGCTGAGCGAAAAAATAAGTTCCACTCCCAGTGATCAACTCATCATCCATATTCTGACCAACACTTATTTTAGGCTTTTGTGAAATAATCTATTCTCGCATGTATATGATGACCTCTCCTTGTAGTTTTGACATAATATATTAGATGATAGGAAAAATTTCCCACCTACCTATTGGCCATTTGTATGCCTTCTTTGAAATCTATTATTTTACTTTGTTTTTTTTTGTTTGTTTATTGTTTGTTTGGGGACTACACCTAGTGTTGTTCAGGGATTAATCTGGTTTTGCACTCAGGGATCATTCCTGGCAGGTTTGAGGGACTCATGAAAGGCCAAGTGTCCTGTCTTTTCTACTATCCCTTTGACCCTGAAAACTTTTATTTTAAAGTGTAAATTTAATATAGTTTTCTAAATCATATTTATAATGTGACATTATCACATCACTTATATATTTTACAAAATTTTTATTGCCCCCAAAATAATCTACATAATTGGGCTGAGCAGATAGCTTAGCAGACAAAATGCATGCAAATTGGTAGGTATAGATTTTATCCCTGACACCATGTGGTCCTCTGAGCACCACTTGAAGTGACTCATGATTAAAGAGCCAGGTAAGGCAACAAAACAAAACAAACTAAAAAGTCCCCATATATTAATCAATTACTTTAAATACAAACCCTTCTACTATTATTTGAAAACCATTTATTTAACTTTCTATCTTGGTGGATTTGCCTGTCAGAGGCATTTTGTATAAAGTAAATATTGAATAATTGAATATGTGACCTTTGTGTTCAGCATTCATGTAACATTGATTTTTAATTCATCAGTGATGAAGCATGTATTAATAATTAATTCCTTTTTATGCCTGAATAATCTTCCATTTTATACTTAAACTATATTTTATTTTTCATGATTGTTTGATGGACATTCAAGATATAAAAGCATGTGTGTATTTCTTGAATAATGCTGCTATGAACTTTGTATAAATATTTTGCGAGACTATTTAGAGTGAAGGCCATTAAAAATCTGCTTCCTTGACTGGAAAGTAGCTCAGTAGTAGAGCATTTATTATCACATGTCATAATCTGGGTATGATCCTGAAAAGAAAATTTTCTGCTGCACAGTATCATATTCCAAGGAGTAGACATTATTGTAACTGTCCGATCAGATATTGAGAATCATAGCTAAGTTTCTATGACTTTAAAAGTTGGATTTTTCAATGTGAATGAATGAGGAAGTAGAAATCCTGTCTAGAGCACAAGCAGGGATGGGTGGGGTAGGAGAAGAGAGACTTGGGACATTGGTGATGGGAATGTTGCACTGTGAAGTGGGGTGTTCTTTTCATGAAACCCAACTACAATCATATTTGTAATTAAGGTGTTTAAATAAAGATATCAACAAAAAATGTCAACCTATCTTCTGAAAAAAAAAAAAGTTAGATTTCCTTTCTCCTTTAGAGTCCCTGCCACAGCAGATATACTGTCCTGCTAACTGAACAGAGTATATCCATCTGATCATTTTCAGTGATATATATTTGAAACCTATGTCGTGTTAAAATACAGTAGTATTTCAATTTAAAAGGTGAGAATAAATAAGAGGCAAGGAAAAATATACCAAATGAATGTTAAAAATATTTCAGTAAGTTTCATTTAATAATTTCATATTTTGTAATGCCTATAGTAATTATATGGCATTTGTACACATAACAAATAAATATAGATAAGTATTCAGAACTGAACTGCAGTGAGTTTTATATAAAATAAGGCTGGGGCAAGGCTTACTTGTTAAGGGATATAGTATATGAGGGAATCCTTTTCTATTCATCTGTTTGTTTTCTAATTTCTCCCATGATGAAGAAATTCCATCTGTTTTTCTCTAACAAGTATCTATTGGCATCTAAGAGGTTTTAATCCAGCCCAAAATATTTGAGGATGAGTTACATAGTAAAATCATTATTTAGTGTTTTGTGGTTTAATAATGTGCTTCCACCCACGCCCAAGAAATAGTTTCACATTAGAGAACAGAAAAAAAAATAATGTTTAACACAAAAGATGATTACTAGTGCTAGTATTTAGTTAACCATAATTATTTGACTCAGGGTCCTTGCCAGGGTTCACATATTTCTTCATCGGGGAGGTGAGTATATAGTTGGACTTTTTGTGCACCCAACTTTTATTTTTCAGGACATTTTCCATTTTTTTTGCTATGCTTTGTCCAGGTTGACTTTGTGAAGTAAGTACAATTCATACCATTTTAAAATATTTCTAAAGGTGTTCCTTGTTAAAATGTTGGCATTGTATCAAAAGTCCCCACTAAACTGGATTAATTATCCCCTCGCACCATCACCCTATATATTCCCGGCTCTGACATTTGGTATAACTGGATGAATTATTGTTATGTAATATTGAACAAGTTACATAATATATTTGAACCCCACTTTCTTCATCTTTGAAGCCTTTGTATTTGTATATTCTCAGATCTGAAGAATAACACAACTCCTTTAGAATTTAGTGTGAGAATTAGATATTAAAAAATCTAGCAAATTATCTAGAACTTGATTTGCTCCTTTAAAAATGTAACTTTTTATTATTGCTTATATTGCCTGTGAGTGGATGCCAGGATGGTTTTACTGAGCTCTCACTGTCCTTTGATGGCTAATATGTTCGGTGTGGTTGTTCAGGGTTGTGCTCTGCCTCAGAAGCTGCCTACATCAGCTTATCTCACTCCATTGAATTTGAAGGATTTACTTGCAAATTGAATTGAGTACAATTTGGCTAGGGGGTGTGTGCTAATGGTTCTCAAGTGATCTGGAGAACCATTTCTAGTGATGCTTGGCAAACTAATCCAGTGGCTTTTATTGGGGCACAAGGATGTAGTGCTGCTCTAAAACTCTAGTACTAAGGACCTTCAGGCCATCCTACCCCAGAGCACTCTGGGTTATACTTAGTAGGTAGCCAGAGATAAAAACCCAGGTCAGATATTTTATCTAGGAGCCACACAAAACAAGCTGAAAGCTCAAGAATCCTATTTAAAATTTTTTCCCACTATTTCCAAATAGCAGATTGTAGGTATTCAGAAACTTGGGTTCTATTTCTGGTTTCTAACATGAGCAAGATTTTTAAAACTTACTGAATTCTTTCTTCTTCTGTATGAAGTACTAGCAACTTTATGTTGAGAATAAATTATTCTATATTCTATATTAATTATTGGACCCAAAGGAAGCCAATTTAAATGAATATAAAAGTTAATACACCCATACAATAATGAATGCACCATACAAAATGACAGCAGCACTGCTATTGAAAAAAATACTGCACTTTCTATACATGTTTTAAAATATATCATAAAGATATCAGACAAATAGCATCTAGTTGATTTGGATATATGTATAGGATTTAATGTCCGAAGTGTCTCCCTCCCTAAGTTTTGTCACTCACACATCTTGCCATACTCCTAAAAATTTTGTTTTCTCTTAAAGAAATCACAAAGAAAAAAAGTATCCCGAAATTTTCCATATTGTCATTTATGTCTTAGAATACAAAGGTTAATCTGAGTAAATTGTAGGAGTTAACAACAGGAAAGAAGTGAATCTCAGGAAAGCAGTGACTGGAATTATGAAGTGAAGTTTCTTACATGTGATTTGAGCCATTTTGATGCAGGGGTTTTGTAAAATACAAAACAGCATTATTTTTTCCTGAATTTGGTTGCCTAGTTAAGGCATACATTTGACAGCAGTATATGAATGGTATGAAAAGAA
Organism: Suncus etruscus; assembly: GCF_024139225.1. Taxonomy (NCBI): domain Eukaryota; kingdom Metazoa; phylum Chordata; class Mammalia; order Eulipotyphla; family Soricidae; genus Suncus; species Suncus etruscus. Next base: position 45,047,486 of record NC_064848.1, read on the forward strand.
ATAAATCCATCTGTAACAAATCTCAGGTTCATTTCCAATTAAAGTTACATAGAAAATTTAGAAAAATGGAGAAAAGAACAGAGAAATCATTGGTAATCACTTTATTCTCAAATAACCAATATTAAATTGTTAGTTTATTTAATTTTACTATTTTGTACTTCATATTCTCAATCATTCACCAGTTTTATTAAATAAATATTATGCCTAATATTTATATTATTCCTTTAGAATTTTAAAGCTGTATCTTGGTAAATGTTTCTGTGGCTATAAGCTTTAGGAAAGAATATTATAAATTCTTCCATTTAAATGACTTTGAATTTAATGATGTGTGTGTTGTTCCTTGAAGCAAATAAGTACAATTTAAATTTTTAGCATCTAGAGTTGTTTGTATTATACTCCCAATCCACTTCTCACCACCAGTTTTTAATCCCCTAAAGTACTTCAAGGAGAATAGTTCCGAAAAGCAACATCAAACTGATTTCATTTTCTTGCAGAGAAAGATTGTGGTGCTGGATTCAGATAATTTTGCGAGCAAATAAAAGCTCCAGAGACTTTGTAGCTTAGCGAATAAAGGATTGGCCTCCAACCAAACCCAACGAAATGATTTTGGTGGTCTCAACTGAGTTTCCAGCAAGTTTTAGCCTGCATTACAAATTCATCATGCACAATTATGTGCAATTTGGCACAATTTCCAATCCCTGCTCAGGAGAGTTTCTCTTTTGGGGGCTGGGAGAAGAATGAATAATTCTGTGCCTAAAGGGAGCAGTTCTTGAAACTTAAGATTCTTTTAAATGTGAAAAAGATGAGATAAAAGTACTGTCAACTAAAAAGAATCTAGGGGTGAGTAAGTACTGGACATCAACAGTGCTTATCATTTGAGAAGATTCACTCTAAAAGTCTTCACTGAAACACAAAATGTTGAAAATATTAATACTAGAGAACATGTATAGGTTCTCTTCTAGATATAATAATTTCATGTAAGTTAAGATTCATGAAATGATATTCTACTTTAACACTGGGTAGAATGAAAAATCAGTTAAGAGAGTAGTAAAGGAAAATGTCACAGATTTGATGAGGTGCTTAATAAGATGGAACAAATATATTATAAATCTGAAGAAAATTCAAATACTTCTAGTATTGCAATAATGCACAATAATTGTTTGATTGAATATAAGCCAACTCAGGAAATGAAAATCTAGCAATTAACTTTTTTTTTCCTTCCATGGTCCACTCTTTTACGTTCCATATATTCAACTGAATTTGTTTTAATTATTCGGAGAGAAGTATGCAAAATGTTTCTTACTTCGTGTTCTGGCTTTAAAGAATAGGCATTATATTGGCAAGCTTACAAAGTATAAATTTAACTAAAGAGATATCTGCAAGAATAATTATAATATACAATCAACAATTAGTCTGTTACAGAACCATCCAATAGTAGTCATTTTGAAATTGCAAAGGCAAGTTAAATCCAGCATAGGTACTGTATTGAAATTGGTATTTTCTTCTCTAAATAAATTCCTTCTAAGTGACTAACTAAAATATTAGTATTAGAGCTTGTTGGTACTGATTATAGAACACAAAGTTGTCCACTTGTTGTATTATAACTAAGTAAAACTTAATAATAAAACCCACAACTGTTTAATTATATGAGAAAACCAATCCAACCAAATAGCCAAAGGAAACAGCATATTAAGTATAATGTTGATGTTTCAACTTCTTTCCCAAGAAACCCTGGCATTAGTACATGACTGATTGTCTTTCTTATTTAGAACAAAAGGACTCAGGTTATCCAGAGTCCAAAAGTGATAACACAACTTCCTGTCTTCAGCTTCACACCTGTAAGTGATAATGGAAACAGAAAAATTGATGATGGCACCAAGAATTTGCCAAGGGATTTGGCAGAATGGTAGTGCAACCATCTTCTTCAGGAAAGTCAGCACCTTTCCTAAGCGAGGTGCTAACAGAGTTAATGCTGCCAATTCCACCCGCTCACCCATCAACCATCTTTCTATAAATTGTAATAGCTACTGAGATTCTCCTGAGGTTTCTTGAAACTAAGTAAACAATCATAAACACTGTTGTGTGCAGTCTTCATTTCTTATCTTCCTCTTAAAGATAACAAATTACACAGAACTTAATTCTTTTGGAGGCAAAATAGAAGAAACCCATCGTGAGAATTAATATTGATCTTTAGTTTTGATTTGCCTCTTTAAAATTATGTGCTATTAATTTAGATCACATGTGGTTTTGTTTGGTTTGGTGATCATAAAATAGGAATAGACTATAGCTTATGTTTAGTAAGAATGCATATGAGCCATTTAACATGGAGCCTAGCACACAGCTTCTGTTGCTACAAATGATATTAAAAATCTTGCTATGCTATACAACTTTATATAATTAAAATAACATACAAAAAGGTCCTTTCTTATTAATTGCCTATGAAGAAAAAAAACATTGTTCTCAAGCCCTTATTTCTAGGTAGATACTTTAGTTTAGTTCAACAGTCCATAAAAAGGGAATATTAAAGAAGATTTGAAAAAAATGTATAAAGAGCTCAAGTATCAGTAGAAAACAGAAGATAATCAGAATTATAACTTCCAGAAAGAGGGGGGAAATAGATTCTAGACACATGGTAGAGTAAATATCTCAAATACAGAAGAGCAGAAGAGTTAAGATAGAATAACAAATTAATATCACCTCTTTCAGGAGTGGGGCACACTTTACTGTTTTCAGGACTACTTCCTGACTCCAGGCTCTTGGGTCAGTCCTGACTAAGCTGGGGGGATATGGATGTGGAGCTAAAGATTGAACCCATGTTGTAAATGTATTATTTGAATATATTTTGGACTTATATCACCTTTTTAAAATTATATCCTATCTGGAAAAAAATTGTTTTGGTTTTTGAGTCACACCCAGCATAGCTCAGGGGTTATGCCTGGCCTTTATGCTCATAAATTGCTCTTGGCAGGCTCAGGGGACCAGATGGGATGCCGGCATTTGAACCGCCGTCCTTCTGCATGCAAGGCAAATGCCTTACCTCCATGCTATCTCTCCAGACCCTGGAAAAAAGTTTTTAATTAGATAATAAAAATGAGGAGGAAAAATAGAACATAGAGAGGAAAGCATGGAATAGTCATATATTTACTGGTAGTCTTGTTTTTACTGAGACAAGAGATAATGTGTACACTTCAGAGAAGTGTAGGAATGGGTGAAGACTCCATTATAAATCTGAATCACTGATATTCACCAATTTGCATGGCACTACCTTCAGTAGAAAAAATGCTTCACAAATGGTTAACTTTGCTTCCCTTTTTATTACATTGAGTCTTACTAAATGTGGGAAAGTATATTTCTATGATTTCTACCTGAATATAAATTCAGGTTACTGAAGTAGGTTTATACTGATAATATCCCAAAGGTAGTAATAATTCAAAACTGTCTCTCTCAAATAATAATTTTTGCTCCCTAACAATAATTTATAAAGAGAAGATTCCAACATGCATAAATTAATAATAAAAATTCATTGAACTTATGTATGTCTTTTAAGTATTATGAGAGAAACAACAGACTATTATACCTTTAAAACCTACAGATTTGGGAACTTTAAGGTATAGAATAACATTCAGATATTATATGATTTCAATATACTGGATATAACATGGCATATGTCACCAAGAATGATGTATAATAACAATGAATATTATTTTTGGTAACTTAAATTGAAATAAATAATTACCAATGGTAGAATAGATAAGGTAATCATCAGAGATAACATTAATGTTAGTTCTCTTTCAACATATTTATACATTAAAATAGTGACAAAAAAGAGCTCATAAATTATATCAAAATAAATTTCTACTAATAGAGATTTCAAAAGCAATACAATATTTAGAAATACATTAATGTGTATGTTTGAGAGGACAATGGATTGATTACCACAACATTCAGAATTAGTTTACACAGAATAAGGAGGAAAGTAATCCTATAGAAGCCTATCAAACTGCATGGAGCTACAGAGATGTTCATTTTATAAACAAATCACACATGCCTCTTGTATAAATTCTTTATATATATTTTGTAGTAGATATAAAATGCAAATAGAAATAAGCAAATGCAATATTTAATCTGAACAGAGGTAGGAATTTAAGAATATTGAAAATTTAAAAGGGAAGAGGGTCAGAAAGAGGGAATAGTAGATGATATATTGTTCTGAACATGAAGTATAATTTCCCTTTAAAATTTTCTTGAGAAGTAATGATACTTTCTTATTTATTTATCTATTTATTTATTTCAGAAAAATTATATTGAAGACAAAAAGGCAAAAAACAAGGCAATTCAAACTTATGAGTTGCAGTCTTTCTTTTATGTGTTTGTAATCTTGTTTTTATCTCTTTTTTCATGATAGAAAGACATTTTAATTTCTACCACCTATTCATTGCCATGTTCCTTTATATAATTATGAACCTTTTTATTTTATTTGTTTCATTTCTCTTCATCAGAGATTATTATAATCCTCATTTATATGCATATTTTAGTATTTTCATGTCATATTTCATAATCCTTCAGAAATTAAAAAATTCAGTTATAAAAATAATTTCTGGTTTTTGAGGTGAAATCCAGAGATGCTTGGGGGATATTTCCACCTGTGTTTAGGGAACAAATATATGGTTTTGTTCAAAAGAGACAAAGTCCATAGAATGCATGAAGTTCTGATTTAGTAATTTTTAGTGATTCATAATTATTATGTTATTGAAGAAAAATGTTTTGGATAAATGAATCTTTCACATAATAGAAAATCATTTTTTTCATAGAGATAATATGACATAATAGAAAAAGTGTTCAATGTGGCACAATGAAAAAATTCTACATAGATTCAATACCAAGGATAATCATTTACTAGCTATGAATGTTAGGGAAGTCTAATATCTGAGTTATTTCTTCACCTCATAATAATCATAATCCACCATCATGTTGCAAACAACAATTTAATGATCCATAAAGTAGCACATTACATTTTTCATATAATTCACTTTGTTTGATTTGGGGTGCAAGGTTTTTGTGGAGGAAAATGTCAGAGTTAGTGTTTTATTTTGAGGTGTCGGGGTTCAAACTCAGGGCCTCACCTTTTACTCCAGTGTTGCACAACTGTACCATTGAGCAATATTTCTGGCCCTCCCTGTTAAGCTTTAGTCCTCAAAATAAAGCAGAATTAGACTTCTAAAGAGAGTAAATAAACTTCCTACACAGGCTAGGAAGTGCTGGTGAGAGATGGCTAGATGCGTATACACATGGAAGGAAAAGTTAGCTAGTTGTTTGATAGGTGGGCAGATGAAAGAAACATATTTGATGATGAAATAGCTTTCTTAAATTGTATCCATGCATTCTTATCTAATATACATGAAGCACCAATTAATTTTTCCTTTTCTTTTAATTGGGTGGAGTTGGGAATTACACCGGGAGATACTCAGGATTCCGTCTAACTTTATCATCAGAGATCAACCCTGAAAATGCTCAGGGGACCATCTTTGTTGTTGGGGATCAAACAAAAACTAGTTAAGCATGTAAAGCAAGCTCTTTAAGCCTGGTTCTATCCTCCTGTCCCAGCAAAATCTTTTTGTCACCACAGAACTGTTCTATGAGTGCTTACAATTTTTTTTTCTACTGCTGTTCGATAGCAGTGCCTCAGCAGAACCGTGATGAAATGAAATGGCTTCCTCCACTCACCTGTCATCTTAGGCACCCTGGTATGCCCTAATCAAGAGCACTGCAGTCTGTCTTAGCAATGAGCAGTGGAACTCATATTTGTTGTATATGTATAATTTTTCATTTTATACAAGAAAATATTAAGAGAGGGGTGAAGTAAATTTCTTCAGTTCTTCATTATTTATAGGACTTACTCAAGTATAGAATTGGCTACCTCCTGTCTGTGTTTTCTGTGTATATGTGGTGCTTTTTGTAGTCACACCAGACCAGGAATGGAAGGAGAAATTCTATTATTCTAATAAAAATGAGTATTAAACCCATGCTATGATCTTTTCTGTAATATTAATTTTTATAGGTAATACATTAGTAGATTTCTAGTTGGATTAGTAGTTATTACTCTGACTTTAGGATATTACTATTTGTTCTAAAATTTTTAGTAAACAAAAACACAATGTTTTACTAATGGACCAAACTACATATCTTTATAGTTTTCTTCTTGATTAATGTTTGTATTCACAAAAGAAGGTTCCATTTTATTTTATTTTATATATAAAATCTTTAAGCATCATGATTATTAGCATGAGTGTAGTAAGGTTTCATTTTAGATTTGACATTCTTCAATTAAGAAAAATATATTTGATTATGACATTTAGAGGAACTGGAACTGTTATGTTACAAAATAATTAAAAAATTGAGCCATTAAATACAGTTTATATAGGAAAGGGATCTTCTAAATTTAGTTTTTTATTAAAGGAAAGTTAATGACTTAGGAAAATTTTATACTACATTTTTGGATAGCAGTTTGGGTTCTTGAATCAGACTGCCACAATTAACTCTTAACTCTAACACTTATACTCTTCATTATTTTATCAAGGAACTTCTTAATTTTCTCAATTGGAAAATGAATTTAATAATTCGTATGCTAGAGTATACTATAAAATAACATAACCTATATAAGACACTGGTATGGTGTCTAATACATGCTAAGAACTCATAAATAATAATTTTTATTTGGTATGTTTAATAACAAATTGCTGTAGTCTATCATCACTATATCTGATCAATATTGTACTTTGTATTTTAAAGCACACTTACATATAACTAAAGAGGGTATAAGGCATTTTTACTTATAATCACAAAGAAATAGGGCTGGAGCAATAGCACATTGGTTAGGGTGTTTGCCTTTCATGTGGATAACCCAGGTTCAATGCCCGGATTTCTAAAAAGGCCTTAAGCCTTCAAGCACAGAACCAAGAGTATCCCCTGAGTGCCACCAGGTGTGGCACCCAAAATACCAAACCACACCAAAAATATCTAATACATCAAATTAAAAAATGGCACCAGTTTTTAGGCACTATTTTGGGTATAAACAGAAAAAATGATATTATTGCTCTTAAATTTCTTTAAATGCATAGGCACATTCATCTTAACTGATTATTTCAAATTATAAAATTAGTCATATAGAGAAACTATTTATGTAAAAATATTCTTAATAAAGACATTTTTAATACTGACATGTGTTCTGGTTGGTGCACATAAAGCTACTGCTCCAGAACGTAAATGCTTTCTTAGGAATTCTTGGTTCACCTTTATGTTAGATTCTTATTTTAAAATTTGATATACTTGAGTAACACCTTATCTAAATTTGGATATATTTTCTTGCTAATGAAAATCATGCCTTACATGGAACAGGACCTTTGGCTTTGCAGTGCTTACAGAATTTTTATCATGTTCAGATGCTTTGTATATTGAGCCATGTAAGTGTATATGCATTATCCACTCTGACCTTATTTAAAGATTTTGATTTAGGTTTGCTTTATGATATAAAACTTAGCATAACTATCTTGCATTCCATCATTAGAATAATAGTTTATGATTGCACACCAAATGCTTTCTCCTACATTTGGCATTTCAATAGGGGTGGAGCGCAACTGAAATTTATATCACATTGCAAACATCACATATTGCCAAGCCTTAAAAAAACACGTAAGTTTATGAGGGAGGTTTTTCTTTATAGTGGAATCTGATATTATCTATGTTGTTGGTCTTGGGTTTAGTGTATATTTTTATTTGCTTCATGAACGTATGTTTACTAAGGTATAATGTTTTTATTATTGTGATAAGTTTATATAATTCTATGGACACTATTATTAAACACATACAAATATAGTCAAGGTATATTAAATAGGGTTTTATAAATATAAAATGCATAGCATTATAAAATTTATCAACATGTTTTATATGATGACTTGAATTTTGGAAAATGTATTTCCCAGTCATAAGTAAATATGGGCATTGGAAGTTGAAAAGGTAAACATTCTTCTTGTTTAGAATCCTTCTCTAAAGCTAGATGTGGTTTTGATGAAACACAGAACTTGAAAGGCAAATGTGTTATACAAATAAAGCTAAACTCCTTGCCAATAAAGTATTGGGCTCCACTTTAATTTTGATCTCTAAATACACATAAATTATTTTTATCATCAGGCAAAACATTAAAGTAAAGCTCTCAAAAAATTCTAAATTATAAATATTATACCTTGCTGAAAATAGAATTTTAATTAAGAATAAACCAGAATAATAGATTAACTTAAAAATCATGGACAAAAAAATCAATGGACAGTACTTTCCCAATGACCTATTTAAAGAAAAAATACTGTAGCATTAAAAATAGCAAAATAAGGTTTTTCTGTTATCCCATATGTAAAACAAGATGAAAAGCTTACAATATGAAAAGATAGCAAAATAATCTGGAAGCTGTTTAAGGAATAACAACTTTCAGCACCAAGTAGTGCCATCATGAAAATAACCAGGAGGCAAGAAGATGGTTTGAAAGGCTGAGCACATGCTTTGTTCAAGGAACAGTTCTGGTTTGATTCCTGGTATCACATGTTCTTGCAAGCCCCATCAAAGAGCTAATCCTGGTCACCAAAACCTGGAGTAGCTCCTGAGAACTCAGTTATGATCTTTAAAACGCCTTCCTTCAAAAAAGAAATAAAATATAATTGAGCATCTAGATTCTCTAGATATTGACGAAAGCAAAGGCATGGAGAGAATAACAATTTATAAGAGAAGTCAGATGCATTGGATTAGACTCTTGGGATATTGCATGTTTGCATGTGTGATTGCTCTTTAGCATAAGTTTCTCATTCAGTTGTCATAATTACCATTAAAATAAAACAGCAATCAACTATATATAGGTGGGGAAGCGATTGGGTACACAATATAGTGTTCAGGGCTTACTCTTAGCTCTGCGCTCAGAAATTCCACTGCGCTGATTCAGGGGACCATTCAGACAACCAGACAGGGTGCTATGTATTGAAACTGGGTTGTCTGTATTAAATTCAACATTATACCCACTGTAGAATCACTCTGTCACCATGCATTTTTAATTAAGTACTTCTATTTAAAGCATTGTGATCTACAAAGTTATTCATAGTTAAGTTTTATTTTTTAATATTTTATTAAAGAAATATATTTAAGCACTATGATTACAAACATGATTGTAATTGGGTTACAGTCATAAGAAAAACACGCCCCTTTCACCAGTGCAATGTTACCACCATCAATGCTCCCCATCTTCCTCCTTCCCAACCTGCCTTCTGTATTCAAGACAGGCATTCTACTTCTCCCACTCATTAACATAGTTAAGTTATAGGCATACAATATTTCAGCACAAATTCCACCACCTGTGTTAGTCTTCCTCCAACAATGTTCCCAGAATCTATACTATACTTCATCCCACCACACCCCAGCCTGCCATCATAACAGGAATTTATTAAGTTTGGTTGTTGTGTGGGTCTCATAATTTTAGTGTTGTTGACTCTGTGGTTTGGATATTTATTTCTGCCCTTTCTTAACATCACCAATGTAACTGAGTCCTCTTGACCCCTGCCACCCAATATTTTACATCTATCTTTCTCCTCCACTAAATTTCTTTTTTATATTAATATCTTTATTTAAATACCTTGATTAAAAACATTGTGGTTGGGTTTCAGTCGTGTAAAGAGCAATCACCTTCACCAGTGCAGCATTCCCATCACCAATTCTTCTTCTCACATACTTGTGGCCAGGAGTTTTGAAACAATCTTATTTAAACCATTGCATTCTATCATACAGCTATTCTAAATACTACACATAAGTGATATCATCTTTATCTTTCTTCTGGCTTTATATAAAATGATGTCTTTTGGTTGTGTCCATGTTGCAACAAATTGCAGACTGCATCATTCCTATGTAGTACTATGTAGTACTTACTTCATATCTTCATGATCCTCTCATGTGCTATTGTATGTCCAACTCCTAGCTATTGTACTGAGTACTTCAGTAATAGTGGTATACAATATATCCTTTTGAATTAATGTTTTTATGTCCTGCAGATAGATACACAAATGTGGAATTTCTGGATCATATGGCAGCTTGATTGTAGGACCAGACAACATTTTCAAAAGCAGTGACTGAGAGTTCCTTTTTCACTACATTCTCACCAACACAGATTGTTTCCAATATTTTTGATTTGTGCATATATCACTGGATTAATATTATTATTTTAATTGGGATTCCCTAATAATAAGAAATGATGAGAATTTTAAAATGTGCCTGTCTGGCCATATACAGTTTTCAACTGATATGGCTAAATGAAAAAGAAAAATGTGGGCTAATTAAAGAATTTTATAATGAACTTGAATTAAGAGCTTCAGAGCAAGTCACCATCTTGTACTTGGCTTGACAACCCCCCCCCCCCCCCGCCTCTGGTGACCTATAATGCTAGGCTGGCACATCACCTGGGATCAAGCACCAAGGAACTAACAACTAGTTGCTATTTGAATAAATGTGGACTGCACTTCCTGTTGGGCATTAACTATTAACTGGCTAACAAGAAATCCTGATTGGAACCAGGTTCCTTAGAATACTATTCAAACCCCAGTGCCAGGTATTTTGACCAAAGACCTCAAACATAAAAGATCATTACTCATCTCAGCATGTTATTTCTTTTTTTTTTTTCAAAATTGTATTGAAATTTCAGAAGAATGTATTTGAAGATAGATAATGTATTTTAGAAAATGTGTAAAATGAGCATCCCCTGAGGCAGAAGAGCTGGGTCTAGTTAATGATCCCCAGCACAACACATAAGAAGCACCACCACACAGCAACAGTCACAATGAGGAAATAACACAGAACCCCATTATGTTTAGTGAATAAAGATGGTAGTTCTGAAGACCCAATTAATATCAGCCACTTATGTAGACTCTCTGATAAGGACTTTAGAGAGAAAATGTTGATGGTATTCAAGGAAGTCAAAGAAACCATGGAATGGACATACAATAAGATGCAAGAGGATATGAGAGTAGAAGGGACAAAACTTCAAACAGAAATCATAGAACTAAAAAACTTGGTATGTAAATGAAAAACTCAGTGGAAGGCCTCATCAGCACAGTAACAGCTACTGAGTACACAATCAGTGAGCTGGAATGTGAGCTAAGGATCACCTTCATACAACTGAAGAATTTGGAAAAGAGCCTTAAAATATATGAATTAAATATGGAAAATACTCAAAATAAGTGAACAGATGACAATATAATGTTGGGATAAATTCAACAGAAACAATATAAGAATTATTGGGGTTCCAGAAACCCAAAAAGAAAACATCCATGAATAAGCAATAGTTAAAAGACATTAGTACTGAGAAGCTGCCAAAGCTAAAGAGTCATGCCCCCACATTCTGGATGCCTGAAGAGAACCAGTAAAAAAGACCCAAAGAAAATCACGCCAAAGGGCATCCTAGTCACAGTGATGAAAACCACAGAATATTGAAAAGTGCAAGATTAAAAAGAAAAATTATATACAAATAAGCAGCATTCTTAAGATTTATAGCATTTTTATGACAAGCTACTCTCCCAGCTTGAAAGCATTGATGGGATATAATGAAAAAAAACTCAATTAAATTAACTCTTGCCAAGATATACTTTAAAACCCACCCAGACTTAACAGTCAGGATTGAAGAAGACATAGCTTCATAGATAAACAATAACTCAGGAACTTAAAAGGCTCAAAATATGCCTTAAAGGAAAAACTGAAGGGTCTATTTTTAAGTCAATATTGATTAAACTATCACCAAATTTCTACAAAAAGATGAAACAAAATCTCGTAGCAATAATCTCTCTCAATGTCAATAGATTAAATACACAATTAAATGCCCAGAGTGGCAAAATGGGTTAGGAAATTGAATTCAACATGTAAGTAACTGCAAGAAATACATATGAATAGCCATAATAAACACACACACTCAAAGTCAAAGGATGGAAACAATCCTTCAAGCAAACATTTCCCTAAAAATGGCTGAGGTGGCCATACTAACATCAGACAACACAGACTTCAGGTTTAAAAAGCTGATAAATGACAGACTCATTTCTTAATAAAGAAGTGATATGTACATCTGGTAGTAATCAAATTCCTAAACATAAATGTACCCAATGAGGGCCCATAAAATATAATACACAAAACTACTGCTAATAATTGTGTCTTTAATAAAGACACAATAGTATTGGCAATTTTCAACACCACTCTGTCATATCTGAATAGATCTATATATCTTAATAAAGATATACCTGTGTTTTAAGAAAGAAATGAAAGAGAATGGCTTAATAAATGTATATCAGGCTTTTTATTCCCAGAAAGCTTACAACCCACTTTTATCCAATGCACATGGGACAGTCTCCAAGATAGACTATATATACTGGGCCATAAAACATACCTTCATAAAATTAAGAAAATAAAAATTTTATCAACTATCTTCTCAGATTATGATGCACTGAAAATATAAGTGAATTACAGACAGACATGCAGAAATAACTTTAACACCTGGAAATTAAACAACTTAACACTGAACAATCAGTAGATCAGAGACAAAATCAAAGAGGAAATCAAACATTCCTGGAAATAAGTGAGAATTAACACATAATTATAAGAATTTGTGTAAAACAGCAAAAGTGGTATAAAGAGAAAATTTTATAGCTTTGTAAGCACTCAATAGGTAGGAAGAAAAGCCCACATAAATAACTTAATAGCAAAGCTTAAGAAGTTGAAAATGAAGTGAAAATGAAAAAATGGCCAACAAAATGAGCCTAAAGTAGGCAGGAAATAATATAATTTTGAGCAGAAATTAATGAATTGGACATCCCAAAATTTTTCAGAAGATTAATGAAAGCAAAAGTTGGTTCTTTAACATATTAAACAAGATCAATAAACCATTAGCAAGACTCACAAAAAAAACCAGAAAAATTATTAATTGCATCATAAATGAAATGGGGATGACACTCCAAATATTATAAATATTCAAAATGTAATAAAGATTATTCAGAATCTTTATGCCACTAAACTAAAGAACCTGGAAGAAATAGAAAAATCTTGGGCTCCTGGGGCTGGAGTAGTAGCACTCTGGTAGGGTGCTTGCCTTGCTTGCAGCTGACCCAGGACAAACCTCGGTTCGATCCCCGGCATCATATGTAGTTCTCCAAGCTAGGAGTGATTTCTGAGTACATAGTTAGGTAAGACCTGAGCATCACCAGGTGTGGCCCAAAAAAGAAAAAAAAATAAAGAAAAATCTTGGTCTCCTATAATTTTCCAAGGTTGAACCAAGATGATCTGGAATACATTAACTTACCTATCATTATTGAGAAAACTGAAATGGTAATCGAAATGCACATAAAAACAAAAACTCGGGCCCAGATCGACTTGATTTGATTGACTAAAATTATTTCAAATGTTTAAAGAGAAATGTTTGCAAGTAAATGCCTATTTTTTCAGATTCTTTCAGGAAATTGAAAAAACATAAACATTCCCAAATAATTTCTATGAAGCTAACATCACCTTGACACCAAAAGCAGATAGAGATACTACAATAAAGAGAATTACAGGTTGATATTCTTGATGAAAACAGATGCAAATTTCCTCAACAAAATGCTAGAAAATAGAATTCAGCAGTTCATGAAGAAGGTAGTAAATCATGACCAAATAGGATTTATTCCAGAGATACAAGGTTGATTTAATCTATGTATGTTAATCAATATAATACACCATATCAATCAATCAATAAATATCAATCACTGATCATATTAATAGATATAAAGAAAGCATTTGGCAAGTCCAGCATCCATTTATGAAAAAAACCTCAACAAGTTGTAAATTAAAGGAACTTTCTTTAATATAGTCAAAGATATTTACCACAAGCCCATAGTACACAAACTCAATGGGGAAAAAGTAAAAGTCTTCTAAGATCTAATATAAGTTCTTCCACCTCATGCCACTTCTATTTAATATAGTACTGGGAATACTATAAAATTAGGCAAGAAAAATATATAAATGGCATCCATATAGAAGAGAAAGATTTCAACCTTTCATTATTTGCAGATGACATGACACTATATTTAGGAAATTCTAAAACAGGGGTCTCAAACTCGCGACCCACGGGCTATTTGCTGCCCTCTGTACAACATTTTGTGGCCTGCGGCCGGCCTTCAAATATAGCAGTATTCGCGATTATCTTACTGAATAATCGAGATAAAAATCGCATTAGTAAGAAAAAAGTTGCATTAAGCATTCGCATACCCCAAGCAGTACCGTTCAGGGTATGCAAATATTTAATGCTATTTTTTGCGATTCTTTTTCTTACTAATACTATTTTTATTGCGAATATTCGGTAAGCGAAATCCCTTATGCGGCCCTGCCTCACCCCGACTTTGCTTCCTGTGGCCCCCAGGTAAATTGAGTTTGAGACCCCGGTAAAGATTCTACAAAAAAGCTTCTAGAAACAAAAGATTTGCATAGTAATGTGCCTAGCTACAAAATTAATATGCAATATGCCTGGCTTTTCTATATACAAGTAATGAAAACAAAGACAGAGATATTAAAAAGACGATCCCATTCACAATTTTGTCTCAGAAAAATCATGTACCTTGGAATCAACTAAAGAGGTGAAAGACCTATTCAAAGAAAATTACAAAACATTATTTTAGAAATAAAACAGGATAAGAGGAAATGGAAATATATACTCTGCTCATGGATGGGAGGATTAATATAATTAAAAATACGATATTTTCCAAACTATTGTACAAATTTAAAGCATTTCTTAGAAAAATACCACAACCTTTTTAAAAGAAGTGGATCATACATTCTTGAAATGGATATTGAAAAATAAATGTCCATAAATATTTAAAGCAATCCATTGGAAAAAGAAGATGGGCAGATTTACTTAACTTTAAAATGCACTATAAAGCTGTAGTGAAAAAACAGCATGGTACTGTAATGAAAACAGACCTTCAGATCAATGGGATAGACTTGAACATTTTCAGAATAACAACCAGGTATTTGTTAGTCTTTGATTGAGGGACAAGAAATTAAAAGGTAGAGCAAGTAAAGCCTCATCACCAAGTGTTGTTGCTAAAAACTAGTCAACCCCATGCAAAAAAAAAAAAAAAGTGAACTCAGACCTTTCTTTAACACTGCACAGAGTTCAAATTAAAATGAAGTAAAGGCCATGATACCAGACCTGAAACCATAAGGTACTTAGAGGAAAATGGAGGCAGAAAATTCCATGATATTAAAGGTAAAGGCATCTTTAAGGCTGGAACACCACTTGCCAAGCAGGTGGAAGCAAAGATAAACAAATAGGACTACATTAAACTGAGAAGCTTCTGCACTTCAAAAGAAATAGTGACTAGGATACAAAGATTGCCTACTGTATTAAGAAACACAGACTAGGGTGATGGTAAGAGAGAAACTGGGGAAATCGGTGGTGGGAAATAGGCACTGGTGAAGGATGTTGTACATTTTATATGACTAAAATTCAATCATGAACAATTTTCTAGTCACTGTTTATATAAATTAATAAATTTCAAAAGATCTTCAGATATATAAGCAGTCCTTTCTATTCATCACCAATATCTATTCCAAATTTTATGAAAGCTTCCTTGTTTTGTATATAATATGTGTCCACCAATACTCTAACAGGGATCCTCAAACTTTTTAAACAGGGGGCCAGTTCACTGTCCCTCAGACCACTGGAGGGTCTGACTATAGGAAAAACAAAACTTATGAACTAATTCTTATGCACACTGCATATATCTTATTTTGCAATGAAGAAACAAAACAGATACAAATACAATATGTGGCTCGCGGGCCATAGTTTGAGGACCACTGCTAGAACCACATCATCACGAAGATCTGCTACTTAAGTCTGAGTTTGACTTCTCAAGTAAGTGCTTATTCTCACATATTATAGATTTAATATAGCATTAAATCATTTTGTTGTGTATGAACTTTCAAAACTCTGTGTTTTCTGTACACACAGACTCTATTATACTTCAGGTTAAATAAATAAAGCATAATAAAATCGTAACCATAGAATAAATATACTGATATAAGTTATATAAAATTTTACTTGCATATTCATGGGCTATGGATTGTGACTCAATATATAGGTAGTTGAGTTTTACATTGTGAGTAGAGACTTCTAAACAGGCAGAAGACTTGGTGTACAGGAATTGTCTGAAGCAGGCTAACTGTGTGATTCATGTAGAATCCTATTTCTTCTGCAATTTGTTGTTCTGATTTCTACAAATATAAGATAAGTTGAATTTGGGTGGGAGGCTCCCAAGCCATTTTTGAGGGACATGGCAACCATCTGGAAAGTTTTCAGTCAACCTGACCAGCAGTCAGAACAAAGATCCAAGAATGTGTTGCTACTCAGGCCCTGAAGTGGTAGGAATCACTAAGCCCATACAATGCAGTGCTCACAGAAAGACCATTAATGACAGATATCAATCAGTGGTGCATGCTTGTCATGAAACTATGTATGTTACCTGATCCCTAGATTGTATTATTTTCTATTTTCTTCCCATCCACTTCTAGTGTTCAGTTAGCTTTTGTTGACTACATTACTCTTAAAAAACGTAATAATTATTATATCATGAACCAACATCTGAGATAACTCAGCTGCCATTTATTGAAGAGTGCATAAAGAGATTTTTGTTTTTATCTTCAATTTTGAATTTTACCTAGTAATTACATGCAAAAATAATACTGAGTAAAATTGTTATAAACTTTATAAAATCTTGATAATAATAAGGCCCTCTCCAAACTCCGAACAGATACTGAGAAATTTCACATTATCCTTGTAATATACTTATTTTTATTTTTTTCTGTTTACAGCACTACTTTCATATATTCTCTCTAATTTTCCTTCCAAGATGTAAGATGATACCTGAAAGTAGGGTGGGTTAGTTCTGTCTTTGCAAAGGTCTGCAGAGGGGTCTGAAATCTTTCAGCTAATTCCTCTGTGACCATCTTTTATTAGCCATATTGGTGCTGCCAATTGGAGGCACTTTCTAGAGCCACGTCAGTACTGGAACTATAAATCCTACACCTTCCTAAATCTGTGCTATGCTATAGTGTTCACATATACCCTAGCCATTCTATTGCTTTTCTCAAGAAATGAGGTCAATGAGTTATTTCTCTGCATGCTGACATTTGCTTAGAGTAGCTCTGCAGCATCATGGCATTTAGACTAAAATAAGTCTCCTGAGAGTTACAGCATCATTTTTCTCTGGGAGAAATTACTTTGTCTTCCTTTTCTTTTTCTTCTGGGTGTGTTGGAAGGAGGCAATAAAGATTGTGTTGATTTACTCTTATATGTTGGCTCTGCAGTATCTGTGAAAGGTCACTAAATTAAAAAAAGTGACCTGTTTTCAGTCATGTCTTGGGCCTAAAAAAATAAGTCTTTCAACCAAACTAAAAGGCAAGGATTAATTTTTGAGAACTAAAGGAAGTAATGTCTCTGAAGCTCAGGTGTCTGGCACATAGTAAACACTCAATAAAAGGGAACTATTTTGTTCTGTGTGCTCAAAAGAATATTGAGGGAGGGGGAGTGGAGACATTGAATAAAGAAATCTTTCAAGGGTTTTGAAAATAAAGGAATGGGGGATGGTGGGAGGTTAAAATATTGTTCATTTTCTTTCAAAGATAGGATGATATAAGTATAAATGTATTGAAGTCATCTTCAATAAAGATGTGAAATTGACAACTTTCTTATTTTTATCTCTGGAAAAGGAGCATATCCATACAGAAACGTTTCACTGGTAACTGGTATCCCTTTTGTAGAACCAAATAAGACCCCTGTCCTATTTCTTGCCAGTCTACTTCAGAGCAAAACTTTGCTTGCAACTGTCCCATAAGAATTTCACTTGTAGAGGTGAACTTATAGTACAGTGAGTAGGGTTTTTGCCTTGCATGCCTTCAACTGAGGTCTGATCCCTAATACCACATATGGTCCCATACACCCAAACAGGATTAAGCCCTGAACACAGCCATAATTAAGCTTTGAGTACCACTCACTGTGTGCCCCCCTACAAAAAAATGTGTATATATATTTTTTTCTTGTTTCTTAGACATTTGCCCAGTTCTTTAGTGTTGCATTATCTTCCAGTTATGCTCATGTTTAAAAAGTACAATTGATTTAACTCAGTAGAAAAATACATTCTTAACATGTATGAAACCTTGAGTTTAATCCCTAAAATTAAAAACAAAAAAATTTTTACAAACAAATGGGGGCATTATAGAAATTTCAAATTGAATATGCAAAAATTGGTTTAAATTAATAATGTCAAACCAAAGTTAGTGAGGCACATTTTACTAATAACTAAGAAAAAGATTTACAGAAAATACAGGTGCAAATAAAGTTTTGTATTTAACTAAACCTTACAAATTTATTATGAACATTTGGCTTTTGACAGTGAAGCATTTGCAACAAGTTTTTTTTTAACGTTTTGTTGATCAACAAAGCATTAGAACCATCTCAGAGAAGTGTCCTCCTTATTTTTATTTAATGTCACAATCTTACAAATGCTATATCAGGGGCCGGGCGGTGGCGCTAAAGGTAAGGTGCCTGCCTTACCTGCGCTAGCCTAGGACGGACCGCGGTTCGATCCCCCGGCGTCCCATATGGTCCCCCAAGCCAGGAGCAACTTCTGAGCGCATAGCCAGGAGTAACCCCTGAGCGTCACCGGGTGTGGCCCAAAAACCAAAAAAAAAAAAACCAAAAAAAAAAACAAATGCTATATCAATATTTTTATCATCATAAGCATCTTTACTAGAATAAAGATATAGTTAGGGTTAATAAAAATGACATTGTCTAATAATTGATAGGTCAAGGGAAAGAGAGAGCCTTGGGCTCTATGAAACTTGATTTTCTGAGGTTGGAAGTTGATACTCATTAGGAGAACAAAAAACAAAAGAAGCTTGATAAAATGAAGTCTGCCCTTCTTCAGAGAATAAGGATGGTATACTGAAGTAGGAGCTTGAGGAAGAAGTTCTGAAATACAGTTGTCAGTCTACATGCTGCCTGTAAAGTTCAGGAGTCAGAAAAGGAAAAACATTGATTTTATAAGGAATAAGAAATTAGGAACATAGTCAAAAAATGAATGTGCGATAAAGGCAAGAAAAGACAAACTTTATCATGGAATAAGAAATAAGTGTAGTTACTGCAAGAAGGTGTAAATGTGTCTGAGGAAATTAGGAAATGAGCAACACTTCCTGTGTTTGCATTTTGTGGCGATTTCCTTCCATCCCTGATTCCACAGGGATCTCTGCTTTCATTAAAGTTCTTTCTGTTTTCCCTTCATCACATAAAAGAATGAAGCATGTACTGAATTGGAAGCTAGGTCAGGGGAGAGCCCAGAGAACCTAAAAATAAGAACTGTGGTCTCCTTTCTATTTTTTTTAGCTTTCTTATCCTAGACTCTTGATGTTTTCTTTGTATTTCACTTCTAATTCCTTCCTTCACTACATAAGTTGTAAGGTTTCACATTCTTTATTTCTATAAACAATTTTCTCCATTTTTTAGTATTTCATAATTTGTTAGTAATTCAGAATATAGAATATTGGAAAAGAAAATTAAAAGATTAAAAAATTACAATAAATTAACGTTAGAATGAATACTCAAGTTCTGCAACAAAAAGTGATGTAAAATGGAGAAATGAAATAAAAATATTGAGGAAGTAGGAGATGAGATAATTAAGGAGTATGAGCACTTTAAATGGTTACTATAAAGCAAATTTGAATTTTATTTCCTCCCTTCTACCTTACCAATAATCCTAATAATGATTTTTGAGTTATAAATACTTTCTTGTTGACTTTAGTTTTCTGCTTATCCCTTCTGGGAAATAAACTATAAAAAGTTGCTACATTTTACATGAGGCAAAAAGCAGTTTAATGAAAAACGTGGTTAAGGAAGAAACTGCACATTTTCATGAATAAACTTCCAAATGACTCAGCCAATCTGGAGAGTTCACATTTTACATATTAGCGCTTCATTTTTTTGTAAAGAATTTTCATGTTTTTCTCATTAAGGCTAAAGCTCCCTCCGTTTCTTTCCATTCTATTTCCTCACTTACTGTGGCACTTCAGGTGAATAAATGCTCCCAAACAAACACGGCATATAATGTTACAAAATGGAAAAATTGTTCATTTCCACCAAGAGAATCCTTTATTCTGAAATAGGAATATATATATATATACATATATATATATATATTCTACTCAGAGTTTATGGCAAATATGAGGATAGGATGTGAATCCTGTTTGTTTGGCTTCTTTGTCTCTCAAGGTGTGCTGATATGTTTAAATATTTACTTGATTTTCTCTAGACTTTTCAGTTTTTCTCCAGGCTGAAATCATGCAAATGGAATGCATTGAATTGGAGGAAATAATTTGAAATGATAATGTGCAGAGATTTAACTCAAATAATGAAAACTTATCATGTTAAAGTGAAATAAGTCAGAGGAGGACAAATACTGGATGACCTCACTCATCTGTAGTATGTCAAGAGACAAAATAAGGTAACAGACAGTGTAAATGATGACAAACCTTGAACCTTGGATTGAAAATCTAAGTTACCAAGTTTTGGAGAAACTAAATAAAAGGGAATGAAGAGATGGTCTAGAAATAATTTAATTTAATCAAAACTTGGGAACTTTAGCGATAGAGTTGTACATAACAGTGTACATCAAAATCAGAAACTATAACTCTATTGTACACGTGACCCAATCCATAATTAATATTTTTTTTTGTTTCTGTTTTGGGGCCACACCAGGCAATACTTAGAGATTATTCTGGCTCTATCTTCAGAAATCACTCCTGGCAGACTCGGGCAACCATATATAATGCCGGTTATTAAACACAGGTTTGTCCGGAGTCAGCTAAGTGCACTGTACTATCACTCCAACCCCAATTATTTTAAATAAATAAATTTATATTAAGCATCAAATGAATTAACTCTTTCTGTAACTTGACTTTCAGTTCATTCTCTGACCACAAAGAAACCAAACCTCCTACAAGTGTGTTTTTTGAATGCCTTTTGTTTGTTTGTTTGTTTTGGGTCCCACCTGGCAGCGTTCAGGGGTTCCTCCTGGCTCTATGCTCAGAAATCGCTCCTGGCAGGCCCGGGGGATCTTATGGGATGCGGGAATTTGAACAACTGACCTTCTGCATGGAAGGCAAACGCTTTACCTCCATGCTATCTCTCCAGTCCCACCTTTTTCTTTTATTCGGGGAATGGATGCTACATCAAGGGTGATAAGAGAGACATTTCAGGTGGTGCTTAGGAAACCAAAGAGGGCTATGCACTGAACCTGGACTTCCAAAGACTGAAAATATGTTCCAATTCTTTGAGCCGTCTTTTCGATCTATAAAAGTATTTTAACATGTGACAAAGATGGAGGACTTTAGTCTGATCAATTAATCATAATTTTGTTTTGACTATCTTTACACTCTGAGTCATAATTATATTGCTTCTTTTATGAAAAATTAGTGACTCTTTTAACCTGGTTTTCAAAGGAACACAAATCCATTAAAAATAGCCATCAACAATTAGGTACTTGAATAATGCCTTTGAGGCAGATATTATTATTGGGTTCATTATATAAACTATGGAGCCAAGGTTTGGAAAAGCCATTGTTCTTACCTAAGTTTACTTACTATTTAGAGTAAAGCTGTATTTGAATACAGGGTGTTCTGGTCTCTTCAATTCAGGCTGTTTTCTCAACTTGGTATGGGCCTATATTACTGATAAAGAGTGGGCAACTTCACCTGGAGAATAAAAATCATTATTTCTCAGGAAATAACTTTCCTTTTATAAGATATTGTTCCAAAGCCAGAAATTTACACTTGTTGAAGAGCAACAGAGTCATTAACTTTAAAAAGAAGAAAGGAAAAAATTTTAAATACCATTAATCACTGAAGGCTAGATAGTGCAGGGGATTGGGAGCTTTAGACTGCGACAGTCTTTTTTTTTTTCATTCTCTTAATGTGAAGTATTTTGCAATAGACAGATCTTTTCAAAGACAGAGAAAAATTGAGAGAAAAAAATCATCAATGTCTGCACCTTTTATTTGAAACATAGTGGTTTTGATGTTTTCCTTTTCTTTACCATAGACCATAAAATACAATTTCTAGACAACTCAGTAAAATATTTTTCCTGTATAGCATCTTGGCTTCTCCCTACAGGCTTCTGCTTTTTCAATGACTGCTGATATAGACATATGATATACCAGCTCATGTAGAGATTGAGCTGTTTTCAGCTGCCCCTAGAGAATTTTGACAGGTGGCAGCTCTTTGCAAAGTGGCTTGGAAAATAACTAAAAGTCAGTTTAAAGCTAAGAACTTTTACAAGTACTTGTGAGATTGTTTAGATTAGTAAAGTTTTTAGTTGTTGGGTGCGAAGTGTTGGGAATATACCTGATAGTGCTCAGAACTACTCCTTCCTTTAGGCTCAGCAGTTATCCTTGATGGTGCTAGGGGAATTGGAGAGGAGGTTTGATCCATTTGTAGTACTGAGGAACAAGCCAAAATTGTCTGCAGAAGTGCCTTATCTTCTGCACTTTCTTTCGGGCTCTTTTTAAAATCTTTAAGAATCTGGTGAAGAATTTATCTTCCTGCTGTAAACTCCAGTAATGTGTATGTTCCCAGCTGCTGAGCATCCTACTGTATATCTTAGTCTGACCACATATGACTTACTAATTCACAATTGTTTGGAAAATTGAATTTTTCCAGAATCCTAGTAGAAGAGATGGTTCCAAAACTCAGGTCTAAATTTAGCCATTTTCCTTTTAGCTGTGGTAAGATGACATTTCTTTTCTTTCTTTCTTTCTTTCTTTTTTTTTCTTCTTTTATTTTTAAAGTAGTAAGGGCTGATTCAGATCGGAAATAAGGAAGGAATGTTTGCTTTGGAGAACCTCTACAAGCACATAGAATCTTTTACCACAGAAAGGACAGAAACATCAGTAATTAAAATAAAACAAAGGATCTATAAAAACCCAGTATCTATTTAGTAATATGTTAATGACAGGAAGGAGACTGATGCTGAAGATATATCCGAAAATGTGGAATACTAGTTTTTGAAAAAAATTGTAGTGTATTTCATGTGGTTTCTTGAAATTTACCTCTCTCCTGATAAATATCTAAAGGAAAGAGATTCTCTACTAACAGAGTTCGAAACTTAGAGGAATAATGAGTATCATTAACTTGTAGGTTAAGACCCTAAAGTGAATTTCCAAAGGACTATAAGATACCAGGTAGAAGGAAATTTCATAGAGTAATTTAAAATATGAAATAATATAAAAATGAATATATGAAATATATATAAAATAAAAATAATATGAGAAATTATTTCTTACATAATAATGAATTAATAATAACAAAATAATAAATTACATAATATGAAAAATGGGAGAAGCATTCCTCTAAAACTGAACACTAATAAAAATAAAGATGAATATAATTATGGAATATTAACACTTATGTTCTATCTTGAGACATTTCTTTAAGTGAGGAAGAATGGAGCAGCTAGAATAGGCTCTATTTCTGACCTCACTTTCTGCTGCATTTGTCCCTGTAGGTAGTTAAATTTACTAACAACTGTTCCTCCTCTATTGATAGCAATATTACAGATGATTTCTGGTCATCTGTAATATCACAAGCATCTTTGATGTAATATCACATCACTTTTGATGAATGAATAAGTATTAAGGCCTCTGTGTTTAATGATTAAAATGTCATCCACCACTCCCCATTCTTTCTTATGTTCACTGGTATTCCCTCTTTCTGTGGATGCTGCGATTGGTTTTGCAGAGAATTATGAAGAGATTTGATGAGGAAACTTAACTTCCATAGAAAAGAGTGCATGTTTAAGTTCTGGAAATCCTGACTTTCTTTTCTAGGAACCAAACCTAAACCAAAACTAAAAAACCCAAAACCTAAACAAAACAAAACAAAAAATCCTAAACAAACAAAAAAAAATCCCAAAAATTAAACAAAAACCAAAACCTAAACCTAAACCAAACTCTAGGTAATGAGTTCCTATTTTCCCTTTAGTAGAACTAATGAATATTCATCAGAAAAAATTAATAATAATGAAAATCTTATGCCATTGAATTTTGGGTCATTTGTCACTGAGAATAAAATAGACATGTTGGGACTACTACTGATATGGTAAACCAATTAAGTTTATTGTTTCATTTAAAAGAGGCTGAATGTTCTGTTAACCAAATACTATCCCTACAAAGGCTTTTAAATCGAAAGACATTAGAATAAACCCATGAAAGTTATATTTAAGAACTTATGGCCTGTGTTCAGGCTGAGTTCAGGTATAAGAGAATAAAAAAAAATAACATTTCTGTATTTCTGAAGATGTTTTGTTTTAAACTTAAAACAGTGCTTACCAAATATGAGAGTGCCTGTGGATTACTGGAGATCTCACTACATTATGAATAAGAATTCTGAATAAGGGACCAGAGCGGTGGTGCGGAGCAGTAAGGTGTCTGCCTTGCCGAAGCTAGCCTAGGATGGACCGCTGTTTCATCCCCCAGCGTCCCCATATGGTTCCCCAAGACAGGAGTGCATAGCCAGGAGTAACCCCTGAGCGTCACCAGGTGTGCCCCCCTCAAAGAATTCTGAATAAGATTCTGAATAAGATCTAGATCACTATATCAAAATTTAGAATCTGATTTCTAAAAATTTTTTTAAAATACTGACACCTCTCTGACTTATTTTACATTATAAGGTAATGCATTGCCAGATATTTGCTACTTAATTATGGTATATGATATTCTTCAATTTTGGCTCCTTATTTCTTTAATATCCTCATCTCTATCACTTTCATGGCTCCCAGAAAGTCTTATTTGCAGAGATTCTAAGTGCAAAATCACTCTCTTGTCCATCTGGAGAGAATAGCCCCTACCACTGTAATATACTTTATTTCTTTATCTGGTATCTGCTGAACCACACATGGTCTCTGACATCTTTCTGTCAATGTCAATAGAATTATTTTCAAACCAGAAACCTCTCCTTTTATGACACCTTCTCTTCTCTGAACAATTCTGCTTAAAACTTGCCTGAAGCCTAGAGTTGGTTTATGCCAGGAAACTTCAGGGATAGGGTCTCTTTGTATTTAGGCCAAGGTTATTCCTTTCCATGCCTCTCATATTTTGGTGGGCCTATGCAAACAATTGCCACTCTAACACCGTTTTTACTGTGCTACATTGACTCTAATCCTTAAAATGCACCCACTTAAAATTTGAGGTTAACTTAAGCTAATATGCATGTACATGGAAATGTAAAAAATACTATGCCTCTAATGTTTAAGGAGTTACATAAGTTTAATGGCTTTATATTGCCTTGTGTGCTGTTAAGAAATATTATAATGTGCTACAATTTGGGGACTTGAGGGACAAAGTAATTGTACATGGATTCTGTTTTATTTATCTTAACGTTCTTTGGCTGAAAGTTCAAAGTTAAGATATCAGCAAGGGGACTTCTTCTGAGAATTATGTTATGGCTGATTGTCCTTCCACTGTAACTTTACCTTGTCCTCTTTGCATCTTTTGTTCTCATAATTCAAAATAAAAAATTAAAAAAAATCACTATTTACCACTTTTTTTTTTTGGCGGGGGGGGGGGGGGAGATTAGGTCACAACCTACAGCACTCAGGGGTTACTTCTGGCTCCGTGCTCAGAAATCACTCCTGGCAGGATCAGGGGACCACATGGGATACCAGGAATCAAACCCTGGTCTATCCTGGATTGGTTGTGTGCAAGACTAACACCCTACTTGCTGTGCTATTGCTCCAACCCCTGACCACTTCTTCGGTCCTGAAAAGTTCTCTACTTATTATGTTTATAAAGTTCTTCTTCCCTTTTTCTTCGGCAGGGGGTGTTGGTTATTGGGTCACACTAGGAGGCGTTCAGGGTTACTCCTGGCTCTGCGCTCAGAAATTGCTCCTGGCTCGGGGGACCATATGGAATGTCAGGAATCAAACTCATGTCCATCCTGGGTCAGCCACGTGTAAGGCAAACGTTCTACTACTCTGCTACCACTCCAGCCCCTATAAAGTTCTGATTTTACTTACATTATCTTCTGGACACATATTTTTAAGTCAATTTGGTTCAGTCTCTTTAGAAAATAATATTTCAGAAATTTACATATATCTTTTAAATCTATGTTTTGTGCTCTTATCTCCCAATTTTGGGTCTGCTCAGCAATATTCCTTCACTGGATTTCATATTTCTTGCCAGAATATCTGGAAATACAAGCATAAAACCTACTATCTAAAAACACATAGTGAAATAAAACTATACCATAGAGGAAAATTGAAGGACCATTTGAGTAATGACTTCATAGAGTTTTTTTGCAATTTTCTCTCACCCTGCATAGTAAGACATATGATCCAATAACTTTCCACTTAGTATTATTCATCAGATCTGAAGTCTTGCCTGTGCATTTCCTGAATAATTTCCTAGAGCTCAGACTACCGTCTATCCAGACTCCCACATCAGCTTTTGATGGCAAGCATTCTATATTGCTAGGTATCACTTTAGGGAAAAGATTGTTTAATTCTGTAGGTAAGTGAATCTACCTACACTCCTTTAATTTTGGTTGAATGATACATTGGCCATAATTATGATTAAATATAAATGGTATCTGTTTGTTTATTTACATGATATATGATTATTTACAAATTATTCAATAATGTAAAATATAAGCATAATAATATAAAAGCTTTTTATGTCATTTTCTTTTGCTTTTTTTTTATTCAAGAGTCCCCAAAAACTTTTATTAATATTAGCTGTAAGGGAAACATTGCTTTTTTTTTTGCATTAAAAATAAATTTTATTCTAGGTACTGAAGAAAGTGCAGGAAAAAGAGTAACTTACTCAATAAATAGTGCCAGCTTCTGGGGCAAAGACCCCTAGTACCTGACCAGAGTAAAAGTAAGAAAATATACACATATCAAGAGGGGAGATGTGGCTAACATGTCTGTGCAAATACCAAGTGCATGAGCTGACAACACAAATGCCAACATTAATGTTTAAGTTCAACATTGATAAATAATTATTTACCTTTAAATTTTAACCTTCTCTGGAAAACATACAAATTTTATTTCTAAGTTCTTGATTCCTATTGAATAATGGTTTTCCCCACCTCAGGAGTATTTGCTGACATTTCATTTTATGCTTGTCACTATAGCCCCAAACTAGCAACACATGGTGCATGGAGAGTTATAGGTAATTGGAGGCAGGATTTGTTTTAAATGATGTGAGAATGTCTATTACTCATTCTTATTACTCAAGTAGCTTTCACCCACCTGCATTCTCTCCAGCAAGCTAAAATGATAATAATAATTTTATGATCACACATAAATGCCAGTAAAGTCAAAGAAGGTATAATAAAATAAGTATCCAAACCTCATTAATTTACAACATCTATGCTTAACTATTGTTTTAGTGAAACAGCAAGATATTATTTTAACTCTGCCGATTTTGTTGTAGGAATAATGTTCTTCTACAATCCACTGTCTAACATAGCTGTGTGATAGATAATATTGAAAAGTATTGTTTTAAATGAGGCTAAATTTTTTTGGTTTATTGAAATTATCATTAATTCTAACATTTCAGAATAATGGCAATGAAGTGGCAAACTTCTGAGTGTTGAGCCCTTGGTTTGATATAGTTCAGCTTTAAAACTCTTCAGGGTTTCTCAACCATGATGGTTAGCAGTGAGGTAATTACTGGGTCCAGGCATGATTAGAGATTTAAATTAAAGAATAAAATTGTTCAAAGGGCGTAGTTAGCCTCTTCTAAAATTAGCTCTCTGACTTCCTCAATAAAGATTTCGAAAATTGTTTAGAGAATTTATATTGTATATAATAAGTGACTTTTTCCCAGTTTTCTCTTTTGGATACCTGTTTATTTAGGTACATCATTAATTTTGAACAAATTTATCTGAAATTATCTTTTGTATTATACTTTAAATTCATAATGTGACAGCTTAAAATTTCTTCTTTACTGGGGTTCTTTACTTTCAATTATATTCAAATATATATATTTAAGCATATACTTCATTTTATCATGTATCTCATTACATATGTTCCTTTTAAACATATTAGGGTTTTTAATGTTTAAAATGAACTTTGCAGGATTTTGACTATTTATGATTAATTTTTTTCTCACATAAAATTGTCTGGTAACAATGCAATTAATTCAAGTTCAATCAGGAAATGAGTACAAAATCAATGGATATTTTAAAACTTTATTTGCAATGGAGGCACTGAAAATTATTGAAAACAAGCCAAATGTTTATCAGTAGGTCTGCTAAACCATGAACTTGTACTCACTAATTATGTTCTTATAAAAACAAATCAATTAGGTTTATGTGTGTGAACATGAATAACTGTCATACAATTTTAAGAGTGAAATAAATTTTTACTGAGTAATGTTATTTATAAAAGAAATCAATTAAAATATAAAATACTTAATACTGTGTGTAATATATAATGACTACAAGTTGAGTAATAATTTAGTATTAATTTGAGTAATAACTTAGAAACATGCACAAGAATTATCAACAGTATCTCTAAGATTATAATAATCTACATAAAGAATGAAGGGATCTTAGGTAATATAAGAAAACTGTACAAACTAGTTCAATAGTATTTCTGTATTTGTTTTAAATATATATACCAAAAAATAACAGACTAGGAATATAAAAAGTTAGTTAGAGCACACACAGTTTTTCCCTTGTTTATTTTATATGTTTAAAATATTTCACATAGGGGTTGAAGCAGTGGCACAGCAGTAGGGTGTTTGCCTTGCAGGCAGCTGCCCAGGATGAACCTGGGTTCAGTCCCAGGATCCTATATGGTCCCCCTACCAGGAGCAATCTCTGAGCACATAGCCTGAAGTAACCTCTGAGCATCACTGGGTAAGACCCCAAAATGAAAAAATTAAACAAAATATTTCACAATTCAAGAAACTAATTTCTCACCAAACTACCAATCATCCACCTATGATAATGGAAGAGGTTGGAAGACTGATAGATGAGATTGAGGAAATGACAAAAAAGGTGAACCTAGCATGGTTTCCCACATCTAAAGTTTTCCTGAACTACTTTCATGTACTTTCATTTACTTTTGATTTTGTTTTCAAAACTTCTATGCAGCTTCTGTTAAAGTGGACACATTAGAGGAAAATGTTCA
Organism: Suncus etruscus; assembly: GCF_024139225.1. Taxonomy (NCBI): domain Eukaryota; kingdom Metazoa; phylum Chordata; class Mammalia; order Eulipotyphla; family Soricidae; genus Suncus; species Suncus etruscus. The sequence goes on from NC_064848.1 coordinate 45,076,767, forward strand.
TGTTAAGGCCTATTTATCATGGCTTGCCTGTGTTCTTAGGTTAAGCCCCATTCCCACAGGATAACTATCTTTTATCTATCTATCTATCTATCTATCTATCTATCTATCTATCTATCTATCTATCTATCTATCTATCTATCTATCTATCTATCATCTACCTTTATCTACACACACACACACACATAAGGCCCAGAGATAATATGGTGCATATGCTGACCATGACCATGGTTCAATCCCAAACACACTCATGGTCATTTAAACACCAACAGAAGTGATCCCTGAACCCAGAGCCACGTGTATTCCCTGAGCACATACATAAAAATAAATAGGAGCCATTACTGGACTACTTCAAGCTATCTGGACTTACCATTCAACGTTAGGGTGTAAGGATGCAGTGCCATTTTTGTGGTGCTTTGATACCTCTAGACTAGAGCTTCATTTAGCACAGGGGCCATATAGTGCCAGTGATTACACTAGAACAAGTAAGTTGCAAGCATGCATGAATTCTAAGCCCTGTACTATCTCTTCAACTTCAATCCCTGTACAATCTACCTAACGCCAGATATATCTGTGTATAAATATGAGTATAAGTATATTTCTGTGTGGTGTGTATATATGGGTGATGCATGCTATGCAGAAGATGTGAGCCATGTACTCTACTTCCATGAATATATTTAAGACATTTTGGTTGTGGGAAGGTTGCATTGGTAAAGGGGGAGGGTGTATTTTTGTGACTGAAACCCAAATACAAACATGTTGGGCCCGGAGAGATAGCACAGCGGCGTTTGCCTTGCAAGCAGCCGATCCAGGACCAAAGGTGGTTGGTTCGAATCCCGGTGTCCCATATGGTCCCCCGTGCCTGCCAGGAGCTATTTCTGAGCAGACAGCCAGGAGTAACCCCTGAGCACCACCAGGTGTGGCCCCCCCAAAAAATACAAACATGTTTATTTTTATATATGGAAGCATGAAAACTATATAACTTTCCAATAAAAAGAATTTTGAGCTTAAAAGAAGAAAGTACTAAAGAAATTTGTTCAAAGAAACAATATTTTATCAGAATTAAGAATAAGTAAAAACAGCTGAGAAGAAATTTGTGGCATCATCTTTAGATCAATTCATATTTATAATAATAATCATAATATTGTGTGTAAACCAGAATTCAAAAAAATACCTGACACACAGTCCTGACTATTTATTAGATACTATAAACTTAAATAACTCTAGACTTTTAGAAGTGAATACAAAGCAAAAGAACTCAGTAGTGTAGTATATAGGCAACAAAAATCCAGGAGACTTTCAAAGTTTCTCATAGAAAACACTTTTGTTCTCACAAAGAGCATAGTATTTTTTCTCTAGGTAATAATGAAGCACTGACAGGAAACACTGGTGATTTCCATGAACAACGAACACAGTAAACTCTGTTATGAGATAGATGCATGAGTGTTTTTAGTATAGACACAAAAAATCATTTATCAGAAAAAGGCAGCCTGCAATACTGAATTCTAAAGTATAGCTGTATGTGTTCCTAGTGTCCTAAACTCTGGGAAGTAACCTCATAGAGGGTCAGGCAACTTTTAAAAATGTGTTTTAAAATAAATTCCTTTATGATTTATTAACAGGAGTTTTGATTTGCATACCTATTTTATATATACCTATAAATCTAGGAACATTTAAATTTTTCTCAGGAAAAAAAGGGTTATGAATGGAAAAAGTTCAAGAAGTAAGTTTAGACTATCCTGCAGGCAATCGGCATTTCACTCCTCCCTGTGAGTCTTTGTGTACCTACTGCTGTAAGTATAAGATTCTGGCCCCTACAGTGAACATCTGGAATGCAGCTCTTCCTGTTAGCAATAGAGCACCACTACATAATCTAATAGCTGAACTGAATCTGGCCAACATCCTCTCAAAAGTGTTGACAAACTCCCCACATGAACAATCAAGGAGAAGTCTTTCTTACTTCCTCATGAAGGCAAGCAAGAAACCTATGTTTAGGATCAATGTTTCCCCTGCATAAAATTGAGGGCTTACTTGAGCACACAGAACAATATCTAGGGAGATTATAAAAAAAAAGAAACTCACAACAAAGCAGCTACCTAACATTACTTTTTTTTTTCTAACTGAAATAACATTTCATGGGAGTACTCCAGTGATCAATAAATATCCATTATGAATGCTGAAAAAAATAATGGTCTTTATTTTCTTTGTGATTGTTAAGCATAAAAGAAGTGTTGGAGGTGTCTTATACATGTAATTTATTGTGTTTGTTTATTAGATGAGTAATCTATATGAACCCTTATTCTGGCAGCCTTCAATGAGTCATTCAATCCACACCATTGCTAATTAGTACAGAAATTTAGGTCTGCCTATGGGCAAAGATCTCAGTTAAGTTTTGGGATCTAAAAATATATATATATATATATATTTATATTTAGACTAACTTCAATTTTTATCCCTGTAGAAGCTTTTATATTTTAAAATCTACTTTGTCCTTTTACAGAACAACACTTGAAAGTGAATAAAAAAGTTGTGGAGGGAGGCAGAGGGATCCTGTTGTCATTAATGGAGGAATGGAGTGGACAGTGGTGGTAAAATTGGAATTGGAAAATTATATGCCTAAAACTTTATTACCAATGACTTTCTCAATCCTGTTACCTAATTTTATTTTAAAAGAGGAAAGTGGAGAGATAATACAGCAGATAAGGTGCTTACTTTTCATGCAGTCAAACCCAGTTTAATTTCCAACACCACATATGGTTCCCAGGACTCCACCAAAAGTGGAGAAATGGAGCCCTTATCACCACCAGATGTTGCCACAAACTCAAACAAACAAATAAATTGTGGGGCCTGAAGAGATTGTTCAGGAGTAAGAATTAAAACTTGCATGCAGCTTTGGTTTAATCTTCAGCACCACAATGTCTCTAAGCAGTATAGAGAGGTCCTTGAGCAGCACTACATCTTGGATCTTAGCCTTGTGTCCCTGGGTCCTGGGTCCTGGTTCCCTGGGCACCTCCTGATAAGTGAAAGAAAAATAAGTTTGGGTGGAGCAATAGAAGGGGTAGCAATAGCCTTGCTCAAGGATGACCGTGGTTCAATCCCTGGCATCCAAGACTGCTAGGTGTAGTCCCTGAGGGCAAAATCGAGAGTTAGCCTTGAGCAGTGCTAGTGTAGGTCAAAAAAAACCCAACCAAACAAAATCTGTTCTGTATATATACACACAATAGAATATTCAGCAGTTCTAAAAAATAATAAATTCCTTCAATTCACTGCAACTTGGATGAAACTCTATGGTATGATGTTCAGCAGAACAGTGGGAAAAGGACAAATTTTGAATGATCTTACTCATCTGTAGCACATGAAGAAACAAAACCAGGGAGTATACAGTATCAAATGACTATAAGTCCTTGACAAACTAAGAACATAAAGAATTAATGGGAGGCAGTGGGGGAGTGAAGAGATGGACTATTGGTGACAAAGTTTCAGAAATAAGTCATCCATAAGTGATACAATGGGAATTCTTTGAATTTTTCTGCAACATAATCATATTAGACAAAAGATATAACTAATTGACATGTCAGTTTTTCTGGCCAAATCTCATTTAGTACAGTAATTGTTCCCATGCTTAATACTTCATGATTTTTCCAAAATTAGTGATTAATAACATATTTTAGTTTAAGATTTCAATTTTGGGGCAGGAACAATAATAATAGGTAAGATACTTGCCTTCCGTGCAGCCAATCTGAGATGAATCTCTAAAATCTCATATGGTCACCCCAAGTCTACCAAGAGTAATTTCTGAGAACAGAGCACAAGAGTAATCCCTGAGCATCACTATGTGTGGACCCAAAACAAAAGCAATAAACAATTTCTAGAGTTTATTAAACAAGTAATTTTAGGGGATAAAAAGATAATATATAGGGTTTGAAATGCTTGCCTCACAAACAGCAAATCCCAGTTCAATTCCCTACACTACATCTGGTCCCAGAAACACTTCCAGGACTAAATATATCCCCCCACCCCTGAAAAAGAAGCATTAATTTAAAACAAGTGTGGTTCCCTGACTGTGGCTATAGTTTACTTTGTAAAGTCACCCGAACTTTCTGGGTTTGTTAAATTATTTGTTAAAAAGTCATTAATACTGGTTAGGCTACTTTGAAGTATTTTTGCAAAAACCAAACTGGATTATATGTCAACATCTTGTTGACAGCAAATGGTCAGAACTAATTTTATATGGTAGTATGTAAACTGTGTTCAATTTTCAGAGGTATATTTCTTTTAAGGACTCTAGCTCAATTCACGGTATGCTTCCTACTGGATGTGACCCTGCTGATCCCCATATCTTATATGTCCTCACAGCTAGACCTCATTGATTAAAATATCAATAAAAGTGACCCTTAATTCCCACGAGATATGCTTGGGAGGCCACAGTTTTATTTAAATATTAAAAAGTATTTTACATGGACTTGGAGTGATAGCACAGCAGATAGGGCATTTGCCTTGCAAGCAGCCTGCCTGGGTTCAATGTATCCCACATGGTCACCTGAGCCTGCCAGGAATGATTTCTGAGCATAGAACCAGGACTAACTCCTGAGCATCTCCGGGTGTGACTCGAAACCCAAGAAATGTACATATATTTTATGTCTCAGACACTATCATACAAACTGTGACAGGTAGTGCATGCTGTCACTAAACTCTACTCCTGGACTTTGCCTGAAAGGCCCTGTAAACAGGCTTTGCATATTATTTTCCTGATTTTTTTTTTTTTTGGTGTTCTGATAGACTTGCTAACTAGGCTTTTTGACAAACAACCCTTCCTGGTTTTGAAACTTGTATCCTTTCTTTTCTTTTCCCCTCCCAGCTTCCTCTTTTGTTTTGTTTAGTTTTGGAGCTGCACCCACCAATGGTGCTCAGGATTACTCTGTGGTCAGGGATATATCTTGGTGGGGATCAGGGCAGTATGGAGTACTGGGAATTGATCCTGGATCAGCCAAATGCAAGGCAAACACCCTAAATGCAGTACTTTTTTCCTCCATTTTTTCGTATGTCAACATTTAAGTTGGTATCTGTCTTCTTTTGTCTGAGAGACCATTTTCATTATTTTGGTTTGTGGATTTTGTTCTTGTTTTGTTTTGTTTTTGTTTTGGTGCCACACCCAGTGGCACTCAGGGATTACTCCTGGCTCTGTGCTCAGAAATCAATCCTGGCAGACTGGGGACCATTTGTTTTTTTTTGTTTTTTTTTTTTTTTGGTTTTTGTTTGTTTTGGGGCCACACCCAGTGACACTCAGGGGTTACTCCTGTCTATTTGCTCCTTGCAAGGAGGACCATTAGGATGCAGGGGATGGAACCCAGGTCCGTGCAAGGCAAACGCCCTACCTCTGTGCTATCGCTTTAGCCCCGGGGACCATTTGTGATGCCAAAGATCAAACTGGGGTCAGCTGAGTGCAAGGCCAACACCCTACCTGCTCTGCTATCATTCAGACCTTCTCTATTATTTTTTTAATTTTAAAAAAGCTTTGTCAGCCAAAGGCTTTTACACCAAGTCTATTTTTCATACAACCTGGCAAGATGTCTTTATCTACAGTTGAAAATTTGATTCTGGAAAATATGCATAAGCACTGTCACATTCTAGTCATAATTCTATATGCAGAGACAATTATTTCCTCTTAGAGTGCAAAGAGTTTACTTGTAGAAACAGTTATCCTTGAGTGTTTTACTCAGTTTGTGAAATGAATGAATCATTTCATGTATAGATGATTATTACAAGCTTATTACAATTCATAGTCTATGAGTCTGTGGTAGGCGTGCAAAATATAACTATTATACTATTATTATAGTTTTTTTTTTTTTTTTGGTTTTTGGGCCACACCCAGTAACGCTCAGGGGTTACTCCTGGCTATGTGCTCAGAAGTTACTCCTGGCTTGGGGGACCATATGGGACACCGGGGGATCGAACCGCGGTCCGTCCAAGGTTAGCGCAGGCAAGGCAGGCACCTTACCTTTAGCGCCACCGCCCGGCCCCTATTATAGTTTTTAAGTCTATGCAACACGCTTTTTAATTTTTTCCTGAAATTATAAGGTGGACAATTAAACTCACACAACTTTAAAATAGGTAAACTTCTCATCCTGAGTAATTCTTTGATTCTGTACAAACTGAATCTATCAGGGATCTCAAACTCGCGACCTGCGGGCCATTTGCGGCCCTCCATACAACATTTTGTAGCCCTGCCCTAGAGGAAACTTTTTTGTTTTGTTTTGTTTTAGTTGTTTGGGTCACACCCCCCAATGTTCAAGGCTTACTACTGACTTTGCACTCAAGGATCACCCCGACTTTGCCTCCTGCGGCCCCCCGGTAAATTGAGTTTGAGACCCCTGCAAGTGGTTATCTGCTCCCTAGAGTTCCTTATATTTCACATCAAACTTAGTGGAGGCATATCGGAAAAGAAAGTGTTATGGGCACTGACAATGAATTTCAGAATGTTTCACCCCTATAATTTCTTATATTTTAGGCAGTATTTAATGAGAGGTGGTAATGAGAGTTTGAATTAATTTGGTTCACAGAAATATTACTACATGTCTATTAGGTAGAAAGTTTTGGAGATGCCAGTTTCTTACTTTCAAGAAAGTATCCATTTTTGCGTTTTGTTTCTGGGAGTCAACACAGTCTTCAAAGGAAGTAATTTTAGAATCAAACCAATAGTGTAGGAAAATAAAAATTAAAACGAAGTTTTCTGCGGTATTGTTAAACTTTCAGATAAGCCAGTTCTCAGAGCACCTAACATCTGTCTCCTTGTTAAGTAAATGCACACCTTAATATAGAAGCCAACTTGAATCAGGTTTTTGGCTTTTTTTTTTTTAATTCCAGCTGAATTTAGGGATGCACCTGGAAAGGAATTATGCTTTTACTTTTTAATTTCCTGGTTTAATGGGTGGAAAAATGACACCATTATAAGGCTCTGATTATACAAGGTCGGTTAGAAGTGATTGCTTCAGCTTAAAAAAAAAAGCTAGAACAAGTGATCTATATATATAAATGAGAAAAAGTAATAGTTGAATGAACCACTGAACATGATCTGAAATTGCATTATTTATCTTTTAATTTTTTTACTAGGTCACTGTGAAATGACAAAAGTTCATAATTGGGTTTGCAACATACAATGTTTCAATATCAATCAAGTCGCCATTACCCACTGCCCTCTACCACCCCTTCCTTTGCCTCCCTTTGCCTCCCACCCACCAAACCGCATCTATAAGAAACACTTTTTTTGTCTTAACTTTTTGCACTTAAGAAGAGGTTAGAAGGCTGGAGCACAGCGGTAGGGCATTTGCCTTGCTTGCTGCTGACCCAGGACAGACCTGGGTTCGAATCCTAACATTTCACATGGTTTCCCCAAGCCTGCCAGGAGGGATTTCTGAGCGCAGAGCCAGGAGTAAACCCTGGCTAACAAGGGGTCACAAGGTGTAACAAGGTGTAACAAGGGAAACAAAGAGTAAGAAGGTGTAACCTCCCCCAAAAAGAGGTTAAAATACTGTTGCTACTATGGTTTCATTCATAACATTTTACCAGTTTTGAGTAGCACCTCCTCCTGGTTGAGCACTTCTCTCGATCATAGTTGTTGCTGCCTCCCTGTCCTAACCCCCAGTATCCTTAAATGACATGTTTCCTACTGAATACTGGTCTTTCATTCTTTGTTTCCACTGTCTTTGGGCATATACTTCACCATGATGCTTTTCTTTTCTTTTTCTTTTTTTTAATGTATTTACTTATTTACTTTCTTTCTGTTCTTTTTCTTAATTTCTTTCTCTTTCTTTCTTTCTTTCTTTCTTTCTTTCTTTCTTTCTTTCTTTCTTTCTTTCTTTCTTTCTTTCTTTCTTTCTTTCTTTCGTTTTCTTTCGTTTTCTTTCTTTCTCTCTCTCTTTCTTTCTTTCTTCCTTCCTTCCCTTTCTTCCTTCCTTCCCTTTCTTCCTTCCTTCCCTTTCTTCCTTCCTTCCCTTTCTTTCTTTTTTCCTTCCTTCCCTTTCTTCCTTCCTTCCCTTTCTTCCTTCCTTCCTTCCTTCCTTCCTTCCTTCCTTCCTTCCTTCCTTCCTTCCTTCCTTCCTTCCTTCCTTCCTTCCTTCCTTCCTTTCTTCTTTCTTTCTTTCTTTCTTTCTTTCTTTCTTTCTTTCTTTCTTTCTTTCTTTCTTTCTTTCTTTCTTTCTTTCTTTCTTTCTTCCTTGGGTTTTGGGTCACACCAACTATTATTATATTTCTATAGATGTCTTTTTGAAGTCTGTTAGCATTTAAGTATTTTTCTGCTCCCTTGTTAGGTTCATTTATGTTCAAAAGTAAAAGTTATTTCTGGTTTATAATCCCTTGATCATTAATAAATGACCTATTCTGTCTTAGAATCTTTTTGAGCTTGCTGTCCATGCCATCTGATAATAGTAGAGCCACCTTGGCCTTTCTGAGGGAGTTGTTTGCTTACAGGATTGTAATAAAACTTTTGACTTTGAGTTTGTTTCTGTTCTGACCATTTAATGTGTTTATTGAAGGCAGATGAATGTTTAGTTCCATTTTCTAATCCATCTTGCCACTCTGTCTAATTAGTTTATTTATATCATTGGCATTGAAAAAATATTATTGTGATTAATTCTTTAAGAATTCTTTTTTTATTTTTATTATTTTTGTAGCTGTTGTTGTTTTCTTTAAGAATTCTTTAAGATTCTTTAAGAATCTCGCATATTTGTGTGATTTATCTTGTCTTAAGTAGCCCTTTTAGGCTACTTAATGATTTTGAGCCTATGAAGTTCCTGAACTGTTATTATCCATGAAGTTGTTTATTGTTTCTTCAAATACTAATGAGAGTCTGTCAGGGTAAGTGTTCTTGGTTATGCTTTCATCTGATTTATATTTTTAACTATATCCCACCACAGTCTTCAGGCCTGCAAGATTTCATGTGCTATAAATCCTAAAGAACTTCTTTATATGTGATTTTCTTCTTTGACCTTACTGCTTTCAGTATTCTATATTTATGGTTTTCTTCATCCTGTCAAGAATGTATTTGAAGCCTCTTTATTTGAGTCCCTTTTAACTGGTATACTTTGGGCCTTTTCTAGGTGTAGCATACTCTACCTATGAACATTGCTCTGCAATGATATGTTTGAATATTGTTTCTTCATCAGGGTTGCCTTTCTAAGACTCTAGAACTCTGGTGTTTCTTACGTTGTTCTTGAATTCATCGCACTATTTTCTGTTCAGTTGTTCATTTTATTCTCATATTCTTTTGTCTAGAATTTTTCTGCACTTTATCTTCTAGTTCACTGAGTCTGTCCACAGCAGCTTATTACTCTGATGAAGAGGCCTTTCAGTGAGTTTTTTTATTTTACCTACCATTTCAATTCTATCACTTCTTTTATAGTTTTCTGATTTCTGCTTTCATTTCTTTATGAGATTTATTTCAGTTCATTCCATTTAGTTTTGGAGCTCTTTAAACATCCTAAACAGTTCCACTCTAAAATTTGTATCAGAGAGATTAAGATTATAAAGGTGACTATTACTGATTCAGTCTCTGCACACTATCCATAGTGGTGTTCTGTACTGCTTTACCATGGATTGTATTATAGTTGGTGGGTGTGTCTTTTACATTACAATTTCAGCCTCCCCCTCACTGTCAGGAAAATATAAGTGGAAGCTTTATTGAGGTTGGGAGATTATCTTATTGCACTATTTAGGAAACTTTGGCTGACTTCTAAACTTTGGGTGGAGCAAGGGTAAACAGTACTCTAATCTGTTTGGTTGACCTATCTGGTTCTCTCCTGGCTTGCATGATGTGTTTAGGGATATGCTTCTGGGACAGAAATTCATGGTAAAAACCACAGGACCAAATTATTAGGTTAGATGAGCTGGAATTGTTGGTGTCTCAGACTGACAAATTTGAGAAATAACACCCTGGACCAGAGACCAGGTAGCAACTACTTGTGAGTTTTGCTCCAGAATTCTTATTTACAGATTGTCACAGTAATTATTTGATATAAAAATAGAAAAAATGGGTGAGGGCAGGAAAGGAAGGAAAAAAGGGAGGAAAAGAGGTAAAAAGTAAACCACAAACTTCAAAAGAATCTATTATAACATTTTTGGTTCTAAATCTCAGTATCTTTCTCCTTTTCATGTGCAATTTGTGAAGTGAGTATCGTATTTTTATGTCAGAAATGTGAGATCAGTGCTCATTCTCGCTTTCTATTCCTTCCTTACCTCTCCCCTTCTATCCTTCTTTCTCTTCCCATCTTTCTCTATCTCTCTTCCTACCTTTTTCTTTCTTTCCTCCTTCTTTCTATTTTACTTTGCCTCCCACCTCATTATTTCTCCCTCTACCTCCTTTTTTTCTGCTTTCCACTCTACTTCCAGTTTTAAACATAAAATGCTTTATTTAAAGACCGGTTATTATGTAGTTGATTATAATACATTTGATTTCAGGTAAGTTGGAGTGAAATTATTAAAAAAGAACAAAAAAGAAACAACAAAAAAGAAAAAAAACAAGAAAAATAAGAGTACAACAACAAGAAAATTTGTGAAATCTTTGTATCTCACAATGAGGTTATTAAGTCATTGTCAAGTTTTACTACATTTTTGTTAGTTAATCTTTCTGTGTTTTATTTTTTCTGAATATTAAGTGGCCTCAAATATATATTTGCATCTAAATTTATCTATTCTTACTTAATGACAGTATTATATTTGGAGTTGTAATGTGGCTGCTATTTGGTTCATGAATTCCAAGTAATATAGTTGATATTGTGGTCTTTGTGGACGTGTTTTCCACTTTTATGTCTTTGGAAGTATGAGAGTATAAGAAGGCAGGGGGTGAGTGCCTGCATTCACTCCCAAAAAAGTTCTGGTGATATCAGTCCAGATATAAGCATACCTGAAATTTTGGTAGGTTTGGTGTCTCTGCAAAAAGGCATATTTGAGTGGTGAAGCTGGGCTAGGCAAAACTGCTATTGTGGGTTGTGGGTGCAGCTGGTGTGGCTTCAGAAGGATGAGTGAGGACTCATCCCTGTGTGGATGTGCCTATAATTTTTCATGACGTTTTTTTACATCTCTTTTGAGAATAGATAGAGCCTCTGGAGCTGACTTGATGCATATATGGCAACTTCATTCTAGTGTGCCTAATTTTAGCAGACAGAACTTTTGGAATTATTAGAATATTGGCGGAGGGTGCATTTTCTAACTCTATTATAAAGTTGTGGTGATATCAACTCAGATACTGACATCCCTCACCTTCTTATTAGAAAAGATTTTGTGATTAACTATTCTGCCTAAAACATCACAGAAATTTTATTTTATATTGTAAAGCCACGAAGACAACATGCTAAAATAATTGCTCTGGGTATAGATAGAAAAAAGTTTTAGAAATTTAGCATCATTTTATTATCATTTCATCTCCATATTATATTTATCACAAAAGCATGCCAACCTTGAAAATATACACCATATCTTAATTTTATATACTATGAGACAGTATGAGAACATCAAGTATGAAGCAAAAGAAAGCATTCTTTGCATTACACTATTAAATGGAACACATAATCAGTTCTTTTGCCAAGAAAAAACTTACAATATGTTAATATAAATTTGAGTAGAGAGAAAAAACTGTCTCAACTGAAAGGATGTAGACCTCTGTTGTTAGTTGCTTCCTAGTTATAGAATAAAAAATTGTCAGAGTAACTCACAAGCACCTTTAAAAATCTTGGTTGTAATTAATTTTGCTTATCCATTGTCTAAACTTTGATATGCCAATTTGAGAAATTTTTCAGGTAAGATTTGTCAGGCTATTACCCTTTTTCTTCCCACTCAATCATTTTCATACTTTAGATTTTTTTCTTTTAGATATAAGAAATAAAAACTTCATTTTTTTTTTTTTGGTTTTTGGGCCACACCCGGCGATGCTCAGGGGTTACTCGTGGCTGTCTGCTCAGAAATAGCTCCTGGCAGGCACGGGGGACCGTATGGGACATCGGGATTCGAACCAACCACCTTTGGTCCTGGAACAGCAGCTTGCAAGGCAAACACTGCTGTGCTATCTCTCCAGGCCCAAAACTTCATTTTTTTTTTTAACAGATCTTGATCTGAACTATACAGCATGCAGCATAGAATTAAAACCTACAGCTTCTTTTTAGTAGTCTGGTTATTGAAGAATGATATAATTTGGGTTGTACCTATTTTTCACTAAAGAAAGACAGTCATTTTCAATGTAGAAATGTTATTGAAAGATCCTTTTTTTCCTGATAGGTCATTAATTTTGCAAAAATTAAATAAATGCATGAATGGAAAATTCAGGATAGAATCATTTCTATAACTTCTAAGGCAGCTCAGGTTTAAAGTGTATCTTTAATTATATTCATGATATCACTACTTCTCTGTTACAAATCAGCAAAGAACTCCAAAGTTCTATGTACCAGAACCTGAACACAGATGTATCTGTGAATCTGAAGTTAAACTACCCAGCTAGTCTTGATTTAGCCTCATTCGATTGTGATTCTTTTCTGTTTCCTAGGGTCTGTGACAAACATCCTGTTGAAGTAGTGTTATACCAGATGGTAAATTGAAATTTACAAATGTGCCATTACTTCCTGAAGGTGATGTGTACATCAAAGAGGACATACAAACCCCAATGTGTTGTCTTCTGCTCTCCAGATGTTCCTAAAGTAATTCCCATTCAGAATTTGGATTTATATGGAAGGAAAGTCTTAATGCTAGTCAGCATTTGAATATGATCACTGAAACTTTGTAAGGTTCAATCTTGCCTCTAGGAGGTCTTAAAAAGACCATCCTCTGTAGCCTCCAAGACAGGCAGGGTTGGTCACAGTCCAGTTTTCAATGTCCTCTTCTTTCATGAAGGTTTTGGTTAGGTCTTCCTGAAAATGAACATTTTCCGGTGTTGTTAAACTATTTGTCCCCTTGGATGGAGAAATTTAGCTCAATATGCAAGAAGTAATGATGTTAACTGAATCCTTGGACTAATGCAACATAAAATTATATTATGGCATAGATAGAAGAAGTTGAATATTATTCCTTTTAACCTAAGTCTTTTTGCTGTAATTTTTATTTTATCCTCAATGTGAATATAATCCTAAGCTATATCTACTTAAAACCATTTTCCTCAAACAAAATTACCTTCATTTTGCTGTGATTATTACAATAATTTAATCTTACTCTCAATTTTTATTTTATCCTCAATGTGAATATAATCCTAACCTATATTTACTTAAAACCATTTTCCCCATACAAAATTACCTTCATTTTACTGTGATTATTACAATCATTTAATCTTACTCTCACAATTTTCAAATCTTCATTTAATTCAATTTGCCATATTTAAACTATAGCCATAGAACTTGGCAGATTTCTGGAGAGAGGTCCAAAGGGAACTATATATTGGTTCTATGTGGTCTATAACTATTTACCTTAATATTGAGTTATCATCTATACTTTTAGTGGAATCTTTGATGATTTTTATTCTCCATGCCATTCCATTCATGGGATCTCATTTTTCAGAACTTAGGGATGAATTAGATGCTTTCACTGAGTATATTTTCATTTAGAATTCTTATCTAACATTTATTTCCCTTACTCCCCATTCTTTCCCTCTTGTACATATCAGTGTTCTTGGTTTCCCAATGGTCTGTATAGTTAAGAATGTATCCAAAGGTGTGAGTGCCTTGCCCTTACCAGAAGACAGTAACACATTCTCGGAGTTTCATAAGTACCATATTTCTTGAATCCATGATACTTCATGAAAGATTACCTTAAGTACTCTCCAAGATGAAGTATTTAAAACATAAAATCAAAAAATTATAATCTAATTCTCTAAATACATATACTAATATGAGATATTGTGGCATATTATAATTATATAATTCTTAAAAAATAGAAAAATAGACAGCAGCAAAATAAGAAGATAAAAAATGGAGAGAATGCTTGTATTTCTCAACATTAGCATTGACTGAAGGAAAACCTTCTCCTCTGAAGTTTATCTGAGTTTATCTGAACTAAAACCTGGTACTAATAAAGGTTTTCCAATCTGAAGTTACAGATGTCTTTATAAATCACTGTTAAATTATAAATCACTGTTAAATTAAATTTCTGAGATGAATCAGTATTTAGAATCAGGGATAACAACTAGCTTATATTGTTTTGAGGTTAATATTATTTATGTTTGCCTATATATATTAATTCTTAAAGGTCTGAGTAATCATCTAACCTCATTGTTGTACTGCAAACTTGATTTCCAGATGTCTTAAGGTCATTTATCACTGGATAAACCTCACACTGCCTCACACTGCCTTCACTAGATATTTTCTTGCAGCCTCAAACATTTTAGAGGTTCATGTTTGTAATGAGGTGTCTACATTTGAAAGAATCCTGAGGCAATATAGATTGTCTTGCTGCATGTAGTATATATCTATATACAATTGTCAAATGTAAGATGACACTTAAAATATATTCAGTCTGACAGCTGGCTTTATAATATTGGTTTCAACACTCTCTATCAGATCCACAATAGACTATCATCTTACTAAATATCTAAAATTAAGTAGGATCAGACTTCTCGATCACATTGAATAGCTCACTCTCAAACAATCCCTGTTGTTTCAGTTAACATTTGCATGGTTGAATTGCTTTGGTACTGACTCATATATCCTTCTATGAAGAAGTCAAACAACAATGACCTTTTGATAAAATATAAGTATATGATTGAGTTAAAATAACTTGAAACATTATTCATTATACAAAAAATGAGAAAAAAACATTTGTATTTATCAGATACTAGTTATATTCTTTTTTTCCTCTGGTTTAATTTTACAACATAATTTTCTATTCAGGAAATTTCAGTACTCCTCTTAAAAAAGTAAAATAAATTTTCCAGGGCTGAGTGCTATGTATGTACATGACCTGGGTTCAATTTCTGGCATTACATGATCCTCAGAGCACTTCTGTGTGCAACGATGGAAGTTCCCAGTACGACTATGTACACTGGGTATCCTGGACACTACAGGCACTGACCACTGTCACTTTCTCAAGCTGCACAACAGCCAAATTAGCTAAGAATACTGGTGGGGCCCCTAGACCTCTAATTTCCCTTGGAAGCCAACTCCTACTTCAAAGGCAGCATTTTAATGTCAAGAAAAAAGAGAAGCTCCGAAGTAAGGGGGCCTAGTCAACTTTTCACGTAGTCATTTTGCTATGAAGCTGTGACTACCATATGAACATTTTTTTTAATAATTTTTATTATGACCAATGTGAATTACAAGTCTTTCACATTGTATTTAAAGTACATAGTGACAGTGAATCAGGGCCATTCCCACCACCAGTGTTGTACTCCCTCCACCCCTGTCTCAGTATGCATCTTATACCTCCCCCTTTTCCCGCCTGGACTACTAGTATAGCTTGTTGTAGATTTGAGGTCTTTATTCTGTTGTCATTGACTTTGGGTTTAGTGTTTAGGTATGATCATTTTTATTTCCACTAAAATTTTAAGTGACTGCTCCTGGAATTATTCACTTCCCCCACCCGCCTCAATTTATGAGGCAGACCAGGATGATTCAAGTTCTGTTGTTCTGTTGTAAAAACAAAACAAAACAAGACAAAATAAAAACAACCAGCAATGGCAAAAACACCACAACAGCAATAAGAAAAAAAATCAACACAACAACAATAAGAAGAAAAAAGAGAAAGAAAAAAATAATAGGGAGTGGGCTAGTGTGGCAAGGCTTTTTTGTTTTTTTTGCTTGTTTGTTTGTTTTTGCATAGGCACAGTAAGTATTTGGGATATTAGAAAAGTAATCCCCTCCTTTGCCTAAGAGATTCAGGGTTTCTCCACTCCTGAATCATACTGTCATGGTAACAACTACAGGCTCCGGACATACTCATTATTGAACCCCAAGGTCTTTTGATGGTGCCAGGAAACATTTCGCTCAGTTGTGGATGACAAAATCAGTCCTCTGTAGCTAGAGATCTTGGTATTTGAACAGATCCTAGGACAAAGTCTAGGATAGATTCTTTATGGTTCTAGAAGTTCTGCTTCATCACGGTTGTTGTAGCCAGTCTTCTGTAATTAGTAATCTTGGTTCTTGCACAGATCCTAGAACGAAGCCTAGTATCTAAGAGTCTTTCCTTATGGATCCAGAAGTTCTGCTCAGTGAGAGTTGTCAAAGTCAGACCTCTGGAATTAGAGATCTTGGTTTTTGTACAAATCCTAGGCAGCAGCCTAGGCTAGGGTCTTACTATTGTCCCAGGAAGAGTTCTGTCCATTTGCTATTGTCAAAATCAGTCTTCTGTAATTAGTGATCTTGGTTTTTGTACAGATCAAAGGACGGGGTTGTTGCCGTTTCCTCCTCGTCAGGATGTCGTATCAACCTGGCGCAAGTTGGTGCCAGCATGGTATTAGGAACTCCCCAGGGGGAGTTTGATTCCTGGTGCTGTTGCAGGGAACTATGAAGGCTCTATGGTTGGGATCTGGGGTTTGGGGTTGGACGGTCGCTGTCCGATCATATACAGGGAGTCTAAGTCGAGTCCCCATGACAAGTGTTCGGGTAAGAGACGACCCTGTATTATAAAATCTATGGGTCTTTATCCCAAGTAGATAAGAAGTTGTTACTATACATAAGATTTCCCCTTCCATAGTAAGCTTATGCAAAAGGGAATGGTGTCATATTAAATTGCTGGTGCTTTTGGGGGTAAGAATATAGGCTATACATTCTCTGTGCCCTGGTTTTGAGCCGAGCTTTTATCCCAAGCTAGACTTTTTCTCCTTGAATTTCGTATCAAGCATAACCAAAACAAGCAAAATTAAAAAAATAATAATGAAAAATAAAAAATAAGTAGATAAAAATAATAATAAAATTATAAAATTTATATTTTTCTGTGTGTTTATTACCTCAATAGTTATACTTCTTAGTGTGTTTATTTACAAATAATAGGTAACCTCCTCCATCCATTTTTTAAACCGTTTTTTTTTTTGCATTGCACAATTTAAGACACTGCGCTAGATCAGTTATTATTTAATTATGGTATTATTTTCTAAATATTCTATATTTCTATATATTCCTTGTTCATCCTATTAAATGTCAGTGAATGGGTGACATATAATAAGCATAACATATAATTCATCTTTCATGATGCTTTATCAAATTTTTGAGTTTTCAAACTTTAGTTATCGGTTTTGTTAATGGTTTGGTTTATGTTTTATCACTATATATCCCATACATGAGCAAGACCATCATTAGAAACATGTATATAGAAGCCAGTGAGGTGGCACTAGAGGTAAGGTGTCTGCCTTGCAAGCGCTAGCCAATGAAGGACTGTGGTTCGATCCCTCGGTGTCCCATATGGTCCCCCCAAACCAGGGCAATATCTGAGAGTTTAGCCAGGAGTAATCCCTGAGCATCAAATGGGTGTGGTCCGAAAAAAAAGGAAATATGTATATAGCAATTATAAATACACTGTGATAGTTATGTCTAATGAATTGAAGAATTTTGAATATACTTTTAGCCATTTTTTTTCAAACCCTGCTTCTGCCTACCCTTCTGTATCCTTACATAGAGTAAGTCGGTAAAATTGGTAGGTTTGAACTATTTTTGCAAGACTCATATAAAAGAACAGCTCTAAATAAATATAAAATATTTATTTTATATAAATAAATAAAGCTGTAAATAAAGGAAGTCTTTCAAATCTGAAAATTTAAAATGAAAGTTGCTTTATTATCTGAGTTTGCTAATCTTGTAAAGTACATTTATTGATCTAGTCATATGACTTATTTATTGATCATTATTTTTAGTTTTGTGATGTAATGTATAATAACATTACTCTTTAACTACATGGGATGAATTATGCCGACTATAAATGTATTATTAGGTTTTGTTTTCCAAGAGTTTGTTGAGAAATGTTACATGTACATTTATCTGAGCTATGGATTAAAATTATGTTTTTAATATGCTGTCTTTGTTTGACTTTGGGATCAGGGTGATATGTCAATTGTATAAAATTTATTTGAAAGCATTCACCTTTTTTTGAATTTTTGCAAGAGATAAAGTTATTATATTTTCTTTGAAAGTTTGGTAGGATGTACTAGTTAAGTCAGATTGTACAGACATTTGTTTCAGATTTTTATTTCTGCTTTTATTCCTGTATTTGTTGTTGGTCTATTAAAAATATTCCTTTCAGGGCCATTCTTGAAAAGTTATGAAATTCTAAAAATGTCTCTATTTATTCTAATAGCTTTATATGTTTATAGTTGGTGTATATGTGCTTTAAGTTATCTACTGGTCTTTCTATGGCATTTTATTTACCTATATTTAGGATTCTTTTTATTAGTTTGCTCTAAATTTCTTACTAGGAATAGTTAAACAGTTATCAATTTTATTTATATTTTCTTTTACTCATAGTTCCATGAATCTTATATATCATATGTTTTAGTTTTAATTTCATTTATTTCTGCTCTAATTGTCACTTTTTTGGGGGGAGTACACCCATTTGACAGGGGTTACTCCTGGCTATGTGCTCAGAAATCACTCCTGGCTTGATGGGACCATATCGAACACCGGGGGATTAAACCAAGGTCTGTCCTAGGCTTGTGCTTGCAAGGCAGACATCTTACCTCTAGCGCCACTGATCCAGCCCTTAATTGTCACTTTTGTATGTCTTTTGGCTTAACTTTTTCCTTATGTATCTGTTTTATTCAATTAGAAGATATAGTGGATCTTTTCTTAATGCCATAGTTTATGTGGCTATAATTTTTTAATCTTAATACTAGTTTTGCTGTACCCTTATGTATTTTCTCTTCATTTTTGTTCTTTAAATTGTATTTCTATTTATCTCTTCATTTCTTAGTTAATATTCGCTACTCATGAGTCTTGAGTTGACTAGCATGTGAGAGGTTCTGAATACTATTCCTAGAACTGTATAACCTTCCCCATGTCCTTTATTATTGTGTCTCTGCTAGGCCAAATAGAATAAAATCATTATTATTTTATACAAACATTGTATCTTTTGTTTTCTCTTTCAATATATAAAGCTGCTTGTTCATTTTTATGGGAAGTACACCTAACATTCAAGGGCCAGTGGAGGCGCATAGAGATGGTAGGACCCTTGGTCTTAGCTGAGTTTAGCACCTTGTAATGCTTTACAACCAGACCTATAGATTCATAGAGGCCAAAAGGTATATCAGAGTCTTCTTTCACATACTGCATTTTTTCTCTATAAGTGGAATTATCACCCACACGTCCTTTAATTTTTATCTAATTTATATGATTAATTTTAAACTAATAAACCTTTCCTTCTCCACTACAAAGCAATGAAGTATATGTATGGCAGTAAATAGTTGTGAAGAATTTTATATGTATACTTGAATTGGAATAAACGTAAATTCCTATAGCTCAAAAAATGTAGATAATTTGTTTCTAGGATTTTTGCACCACAGGAATGTAGGATTAAATCAAGTAGAAATTATGCTCACCCACATATGGCAGACTCCAAGGAAGTACTCTTCATTTTATCTCTTTTAGAATGACAAGATGATGAATTAATCCAGATTTCCTTTCAGCTAAATTTCTCACAATCCACCTAAATATCTTTCAACACTTAGTCTGACTATCCTAATCCAAGTTAGAGGGGTATGAAAGTTTATTTCTATGTAAGCTTATCAGAGCAATTTCTATTATGTCTATTATGTGTCTAGATGCAACCATGGTGAGTTTCAATGTCTCCAATTACAGAAGTTAAAGAAACTTAGGTGTTTTTTGGTGCTTTTGACTCCCTAGAATGAAAAGCCAATACTTGCTTCTTTATTCTATTATGTTTCTTTTCCAATGTGTATTCCTTCTTTCACATGCTCCATTCCATCTTACATCAAAAATGGTCAGACACTTACTGTGTTCCTCATTTTCTTTTACATCTAGAATGTGACTTCCCTCTAGTTTCTAAGTACTTTTAGTATTCTCTTTTCTCCAGCTTTAGCTTATATAGTTGTATCTATTTTACTTGTGGTGGTTTTAAGTTCCAAATATATTCAAGTAGAAAAAAGAAAAATAACTTTTTTCAGAAAGGAAATATTCAGTTTATTTAACAGTTAAGTCAGATGCAGCAAGTAACTTTAATTCTGTGCCTCTCTGCATCTATTTCTTCAGATAACATCTGTGTTTGCTCCATTTGCCTAGATAGGTGTCAACTTAGCTGACTCTATTCCCAGAGGATGATGAGAAAATGAAAGTTGAAGATAACAATTATGATACAGGATGGCCAGGCAGCAGATTACAGGGCACTTTCTCAAACCTCTATAAACATCTACAGTTTAAGTTCAGGAATTAATTTTGAAGGTTTGGTCCCAGACCACCTTTGTGTTCCACTACTATAGAATCCAGCAGGTTAAGAAAAATGAAGGTAAAATGGAAGACCCACCTTAACATGGAATAAAAATTCATGCTACCCTCATTGCTCCTTTAAGAGTTCTCGTTTGAATTAGAGAAAACTTAGAATAGAAGGATGGAAAGGGATGTTACAAATGGCATAAATTATTTAAAGTAGCAAATAGGAGGCCAAGATGGTCAATTAAAGGGATATTCAACCAGCATTCTCCTTCAACAAAGTTATGCCAAAGAATGACCTGAATACAGAATGCTGCCAGATGTATAGTAAAGAAAAATATGCAATCCTGTACATCCTCCAAGGCCAGGAGTCCTGCTGCTGGCAGGCATAGGGCTGCTGGCAGCAGCATAGAGACACGGAGGAGTGAAGACAAGTAAAGTGTGTGACTCAGAGTTTGTCTTGGTCTTGACCCCAGCAGATGAAGAAACAGATTTCAATCACAGGCCTCTCAGTTAACAAGAAATGATAAGGGTTGTGCCCAGCTCTGGTTCTATACAATTGAGTAGAGATGTGAATGAAAAGTAGTTGGTTGAGAGCTGGAGCAGTCTTAGTCTCCATTGCCTCTGGCAGGTCAATTTAAGAAACACTTTTCAGGAAGCAAGCCATGCACATCTCAGGCCTGCTGGGCCCCAGTGGGCTAAGCTCTTCCATGCCAACAGTTTCAACTTCATCCTGGTCACTGGGGTCAACTGGAAAGAAGATGCAACCTTCCAAATCATTTCCAGGCAGTAAAGCTCAGTAAGCCCTGAGCACAGGTGGGTGTGATCCCAAAACAGAAAAATATGTATGCATGTATAGAGGAAAAATCTCAATTCCTTCCCTTTATAAAATTTCAGAGTAAGATTCTGTATTAACAATTACACAGAAAAACCAATAAAATGTTTTTTGTTGTTTTGGAGTTTTAGCATCATTATGAATCTTTGTATATTATTGTATATCTTTGATGAATTTCAGTATCATAGTAATTGTTTGTTTTTTATTCCAAAAATGATCCCTATTTGACCAGTGGAACCTTTTTATATAATATTTTCTGCCCTTTTGACATGATTCTGTTTATCAAGTATTCCTTGATTTCTAAGAATTCCAAACCTGATAATATTCACTTCAAGAAATGTGCATTTATTACAAGTGATTCCTGAGGACAGAGCCAGTAAGTAAATCTTGAGGCCCCCTGGGTAAGGCACAATGCACCCCCCATAGTGCAATTTAACTATTTTTCTAAAAAGCTGTGTTTCATTTTATTGGTTAATATTAGTTAATGCTTTTAATATGATATTTGAATTTGGTATTTATTTAAGAATTCAAATTGTTTTGTAAGACTTGCATGTACATACACTGAAGTGACTATTTAAAGTTTTAGAAAGCACATAGAAAATCCAAAATGATTTTTTTTCCTAAATACTCTGAAAGAATTTTTATGATCAATCATCAAGTCTTTGAGTGTTTGTATATTTACCTTGTAAACCTTCTCAAGATGGTGATTTCTTTGTCAGACGTATTTATCAACTAGTGCCATTTATTTAGTAATTATTTTATTACCAGAGTAACTAAAGAAAAGAAATTTTTTACATATTTTCTATAATATTTAGTTCTTCTATGGGGAGAATTATGTCAGCACATCTGGGTACAATATATTGACTCATGCTTTTTTTTAAGAGTGAAAGTTGGAAAAAAGTTTTGATTGCCCTAGAGTCTAACTCTTCATTCCCTTTTACTGTTGAATTGTTGTGGCTTCAAAGTGTTAGTTTTAAAGTCTCTTTTCTCATACAACTTCCCTTTCCATTCCATTTTTCTTGCTTTTCATCATGGCAGAATTTTTCAAGACATGTTTATGGATTTCCAACAGAGCTTTAAAATAAAATATTAGCCACAGTATGATATCCTGGCTAAAATTTCTGTTCTCATGAACTGGTACAATAAAAGGCACAATAGTCTCTAAACTACAAATCTTCTATAATATTATAGATTCTAAATTGTTGAAACATTATAGTAAGTTATGTTCAAAAAGCAAAAGGAGATACCAGTTAGTTGATCAAGAACAGTGAGATGTTGTGTAGAGTTGGTATTTTTAATTATTTTTCAAAAGACATTGTCTTTTCAGTTCACTATTCAAGTATGAGTGTGATAAGGCCTCTATAGATTCTATCACTTTACTAATTTTAATAATTTAAAATTTTTCAGAAGAAATTTTTGCTTCAGACACTGAATCGAGAGGCCACATGAAATATGCTGATTAATGCACTTATCAACATCTGGGATATACAGAAATGTCTCTCTCTTGATATGTTCTAAAGAGACTACTATAGTGGAAACATAGCCATTCAAATAATATATGATTCTTCTATACATATAATATATTAATTTATTCATGTTTTAACATTACACATTTTACTGATTTTTTTTATTTAAAAGAAAAAGGGGTTCTATCTCTTGTCAAGATGTAGCAGAGACTGGTTTACTCTCTTGAACCAAGTTAAAATATAGTCAAAATATCACAAATATATATAAGATAAAGAAGACTCTGATTTTTTCAATAATGCACACAATTTATTTGCTATTCTCCTTGTTTACTTTCTGTAAAGATGTCTAGACTGTGGTGAAGGAAGAAATAACTTAAACAAAAACTGAAACCTTTGAGTTGATATGATCTTTGAATGAGAATACCAAGACTGAGCTCACAGTACCAATTATCAATAGAATTTTTACAAAATGTTTGGAGAAAAAAATTAAAAGACTGGAAAAGGGACATTTTCATTTATTAGCAGAGTAATGATCAATAAACGCTTGTAAGAATAGTATCACAGGGATTAAAAAAATCACTGAAAGAATTTGAGATAATACCTAGTACTCACACAAGGAGAAAATTCATTCTTATATCCAAGAGATAATTTTGCATCACTCTAGACGATAGTACTTATAAAATTTAAATAATTTAAAGATATTATTCATGATTTAAATACAACTGTTTTTTGAACAAATCTTAAAAGCATGGCCCAGAATGGTAACAGTTTCCATGTTTCTAATTTAATGGAAAACTAGAACAAAGTTTAAGAATGTTTACAGGACTGATGACATATTTTCAAAGGCTGAACTGCATGTTTCTCATGCAAGTGTGCAGATTTGATCTCTGAAAATGCATACTTCCCTGAGCATCACTGTTGAATTACATATTAATTATAAAGACCTGGATGATGGTGGATGGTGATGGAATGGAGGGGAGGCCTTTCTCCTCCAGCCCTGGCACCTGCATCTCCTTCCAGCCAGCCGGTCTGCAAGTTCAGGGTAGTAGTGAGGAAATGATCCACAGGCAGTCACATTTCAGGAGATATCAGTTTTATTAAGGCCCCAACCACCATGTGTGGCTTCTCAGCTTAACCTTTTAAGTAGGCTTTCTTCAGCTGCCCTGCATTCAATCCTGTTTCTATCATCTCTACCTTATCAGTCCATTCTCCCCAGGCTTCTCCCCATCAATCCTTTTTCACCCCTGAGGCAACCCTTATTTTTTTACTTTTCATTGACCCCTCCCAGAAATGGGCTGGTCTGACCAACAAGTAAAATTAGCATTTTGCCCTGGTGACACATCACCATTACCAACTTCTAGATATCTAGCCATTAGTAACCCCTGAGCATTACTGGGTATAGCTTCCAAACAAAAACTATACTAACACCAAAAATTTTGACATTTAACACAAAAAAATGGACGATGTTTGGTATACAATCAAAAAATAAACAACCATCAGAAGGAAAAGAAAAGATACATATTAAAAATAAAATATCATTGAAACCAACCCATAATGGGCACTTCATAGAATTAAATTATAGAATGCTTTTAAAATTATATTTTATGTGTTCATAAAGACTATATAAATGTTTAAATATAAATGGATTCTAACAGAAAATACCTAAAATAGTAAAAATATGCAGAAGAATTTAAATAAAAAATAAAACTGGATTCTAACAGAAAATAAAAATTTACCTAAAATGTATTAGTAAAAGTTCATATGTTGCAGAAGAATTGTTAAGAATATTAAAAGTTATAATAATGAATCGAAAATGGTAAATAAAAAGCAACAGCATTTAAAAGCTAAAAAGTATAACAACATCTATAAAATGACTTCACATAGTGTAATGTTAACATGATATTAACATTGTTTAAAATGGAAAAAATAGTATTTGAAAAATTAAGGACAATAAAAATTTTCAATTTGAGTTAAAAATTACAGGCCCTGCATATCCAAGAACTACTCACATCTTTAAAAATTTCTGAATGTTACACTAAGGCACATCATGATACAAATATTCAGTTTCTATAATAAGTACAAAATGTTAAGTAAATCCAGGGAATTTAAATTTTTTTATTCAGAAAGGCAAATCTTAATAAGAGGGCATATTTCTCATTAAAAGAAATATACAAGAGAAAAATAAGACAATATTTTTAAATAGTAATGTTTTAACATATGATTTTTTCTTCCCTCTTAACCATCAGACTTCACAAATATATGTTATACAATGCTTCTTTTTCTGATAATTCATTATTAAATATCCACACATTGTAACAAATGATATAATTGATTAAAAGAAATATAAATGATATTAAATGTAAATTGTAACTGTATAAGGGTGGAAAGCATATTAGAAATGTTCGCTGCGTGGGTAAATGCAAAATATTTTCTCTTGTTATTTAGTCTATAAAACAATTAAACAGAAACATTACATTGTAAAACTTACACCACAGGTAAAGGTAAATTATATCTAAATATTAACAAAACTCAGGGAGAGAGAAATGATACTGCACTGTAGAGCACTAACTAAAAATTAGTTTGATCTTTTAATAACTAAAAAGTTAAAGTTACATATTATAAACTCTTAAGGAACCATGAGAATAAGCAAAATCTACATATAATAAAAGTAAAGGAGATGAAAAAATTGTGAAAATTTATGAATCAAAAAAGAGACACTAAAAAGGTAAAGTGGAGCAAAGAACTGAAGGACGAACAGTAGCAAATTAATAGCAATAAACAAAACTAACCTAATCATATTAAATATAAGATACTTAATAACAAAAATTAAAAGTAGAGCTTATGATTTTTTAAAAACAATATTTAAGAAGAGAAATCATGCTGCACCAGCAATGGGCACACTTAAGATATAAAGAAAAGGGGGCTGAAGTAATCAATAGCACAGTGGTAGGGCATTTGCCTTGCACATGGCCAACCCGGGACGGGCCTGCGTTTGTTTCCCAGCATCCCACATGGTCCTTCCAGCCTGCCAGAAGCTATTTCTGCACACAGAACCAGGAGTAACCCTGAAACTGTCTGGTGTGGCTCTAAAACCTAAATAAATAAGTAAATAAATAAATAAACAAATGATTTTTTTAAAAAAAATAAGAAGTAGGTTCAAAGTAAAATGATAGAAAAGAATACATCATGCAAAGAGTAACTAAAAGAAAGCAAGAGTTGATATATAAATATTGAAGAAGGTAGATATCAATCACAAGGAACAGATGCAGAAAACATTTATATACTACTGTTCATAATCTGCATATATGCTAACATAAAATGTAATATGACTTATCATAAGAACCATTGAACTTTATCCTTTTGCAGGGATGGATGCATGCCTTTTGTATAGATGGAACTAAAGGGGGTCATACTAAGTGTAGCAAGTTAAAAAGAAAAAGATAAAGGTAAAGAGAAGTACAACAATGGAATGGGCAAAGCTGAACAAACCACTGAACTCAGATCACAGAACTGAGTTTATAAAATGAGGAAGAGAAAAAAGATATTGAAGAGCAAATATACTGATACTTTGGAGTGTGGTGATATATAATTTAAAGAGGGTAAAAGTGTATCCCTAAACACTACAGTTTTGTAAACCAATGTGACCTCAATTTTAGAAACAAGACAGAGATCCATTCTCATTCTTATTGGATGTCCTAATCAGGAAAAAAAAATCAAGAAAAATAAGCATATATTTGGAAATGAAACAATCTATTTGCAGGAGATACAATTATGATTATCAATGAGAAAATCACAAAAAATCTATAAAACCAACCACTGGAAATTTACCAGAACCTAGCAAAGATAAAGGATACAAGATAATCAACTTCATAGTATATATGTATATCAGTCATATAAACTTTACAAATTAAAAACCAGTGGTATGAAATATTCTTTTGAATTAATTTTCAATTAATTTGTTTTGGGAAACATCCATAATTGCTCAGGGTTTATTCCTTGCTCTGTACTCAGGAGTCAATCCTAGAAGAGTTTAGGGGACCATATGTAGTGCTTGGGATCAAATCCGGGTCAAAATGCTTGTAAGATCAATGCCAGCCCAGTGTAATATTTCTCCAGTCCATCAAAAGTTTATTATTTTTATATTTATAAAAAGTCATGGATTAAGTTATAGTTGAATTTTATATGCATATACTATTTTTAATCTTTATTTAAGCACCATGATTACAAGTTTGATTGTAGTTGGGTTTCAGTCATAAACAGAACACACCCCTTCACCAGTGCAACATTTCCACCACCATTGCCCTCCTCCTTGCTGTTCCCCCATTTCTGCCTGTATTTGAGACAGGCATTCTACTTCTCTCACTCACTGATGTTGTCAATTAGTTGTTAATGTAGTTATTTCCCTAACTACACTCACCACTCTTTGTGGTGAACTTCATATTGTCAGTTGGTGTTTTCGGCCCTCATCTCCGTTGTCTCTGGGCATTATTACAATAATGTCTTTAAATTTTTTTAAAACTCATAGATATGTGAGACTATTCTGTTTATATCTATCTCCCTCTGACTTATTTCACTCAGCATAATAGATTCCATGTATATCCATGTATAGGAAAATGTCATGATTTCATCTCTCCTGATGGCTGCATAATATTCCATTGCACATATGTGCCACAATTTCTTTAGCCATTCATTTGTCGAAGGGTATGTTGGTTGTTTCCAGAGTGTGGCTATTAGCAATAGTATTGCAATGAATATTGATGTGAGGAAAGCCTTTTTTGTATTGTGTTTTTGTGTTCCTAGGGTATATCCCTAGGAGTGGAATAGCTGGATCATATGGTGGCTCAATTTCCAGTTTTTTGAGAAATCTCCATATTTTTTTCCATAAAGGTTGGACTAGACAGCATTCCTACCATTATTAAAAGAGAATTCCTTTCTCTCCACATCCTGCCAACACTGATTGTTTTGTTTTTTATGACATGTGCCAGTTTCTGTGGCTGAGGTATGCATATAATATTTTGGCACAAGTCCCATCACCAATGCTCTCATATTTTGTCATTCCCCCATGCCCAAACCAACCTTCTTCATCCCCTGCCTGCCACCTTGCTAGGCACATTAAAGTTATACCATTTCAGTTTAGATTTCATGTTTTTAGATCTCACGTTGTTGAGTCTGTGCTTTGGATATATAGCTATACCACTCCCAACCGCCCTGGTATAACTGACACCCAGACTCCTGTTCCATTACTTCCCTTTTTCATCTTCTTCCTTTCTGCCTTGATTTTCTCCTCTGTCCTTTTCCTCCTCAGGATCTACAGTCAAGGGTAATCTTGGCATCCTTCCTCACACATTATGTCTCCTAATATATCTATTTTAAATACCATACATAAGTGAAATCAGCCTGTGTTTGTCTCTCTTCTTCTGGCTTACCTTTTCAAGATGCTATTTTCCAGTTTTAACGTGGTTGCAGCAAATTGTCCTTATAACTGCATAGTATTCGTGTGTACCACATCTTCACAATCTATTCACCTGTCATTGGACACTTAAGAGTTGTTCCATATCTTAGTTATTGTATTAATTGCAACCATAAATAATGGTATCTATACATCCTTTTAAATGAAATATTTTAAGTCCTAAGGATAGATACCGAAGAATGGAATTTCTGGGTCATATGGGAGCTCAATTCTAGGTTTACTGAGAATACTCCATATCGTTTTACATGTGGGTTGAACCAGAAAACATTCCTACTACCAGGAAATAAGAGACCCCATCCCTTCCAGCACTGATTTTTTCCCCACAATTTTTGTTATGTGCCATTATACCAGGTGTGATATGATATCTCATTGTATTGATTTGGATTTTATTAATAAGTGATGATGAACACATAGTGCAGATATTTAAAGAAGTAGTCTTCTTACATTTTCACAAAGACCTGTACACGACTTTCCTATAAGCCTTATTCAAAATTGCTTATACCAGCCTTAAATATATTCTACAAAGCAATGGGTAAACAATAAACATAAACAGACTATTTATGAGTAACAACTTGGATATATCTTAAGCATATTATGTTTAATCATGATGCTTAAATAAATATATATTTAAATAAATATATGTATATAAATATATATTTAAAAAATAAAGAGGCTAGTCAGAAAAAGAAGTTTGAACAATTCAATTTAAATTACATTCTAGGGGCCAGAGAGATAGCCTGGAGATAAGGCATTTGTCTTTCATGCAGAAAGTCATTGGGTCGAATCCCCACATCCCATATGATCCCCCGAGCCAGCCAAGAGTGATTTCTGAGCATGGAGTGAGGAGTAACCCCTGAATGCTGCCGGGTGTGACCCAAAACAAACAAACAAACAAAAAAACCTGAAAATACATTCTAAAAGAAGAATGGCATTTACAGATCACAGATTACCAGTGAGTAGACGTAGAGGTGACATTTGAGTATACATGGATAATATGAGCATGTCTGATGGGAGTGGGTAAGATACTGATCTTTAATGTTAAACTGACTAATGCAATTTCACATTCTTACACAATATAAATGTACATAGCACTTCCTATGGCCATTGAGTCACACCAGTATTAATCCCTGAGCACATAGACAGGAAAGACAGGAGTAAGACAAATGTGTGTCCCCGCCCCAAATTAAATGTACCTGTCAAAGAGGCAGACTCAGGGGATTTGAAGGGAAGGAACATGGGTGCACTGGTGGTAGAATATATAATATATAGTTTTAGTTAACTAAAACCTAATTATAAATAAATTTGTAATTCATGGTGTCTTCATAAAAAAGTAAATTAAAAAAATGAATTGAACCCAATACTCGTGATAATCTGATTTTTAGTACATTGTGTTTTGAACTGTTGGATGATATCATTGTTAGTAGGAGACATGTAAAATGGATGAGAATGTGAAAGAAGATATATCTGCATCCAACATTTAGAAAGTTAGTTTTAGTTTACTGAATGGTCGAGTAATGAAATCCTTTTAAGTTACTCATAATGGGGCATTTCCTTTCTAATCTTATTTTATTTGAAACTATTGTGATTTACAAAGTCCTCCATAGTTGGATTTCAGACATAAGTGAATCAGGGTCATTCCCACCACCAATATTGACCTCCATCCACCAATCCTTCTAAGGTTCATTCTGTACTACCCTGGCCTAATAGGACCATTTTAAGTTTAGATTGTTATAGTTTGGGTTTTTTGATTCTATTGTTAAGATGATTTAAAGAAAGGACCAATAACAAAAAAAACTAAATCATTGATTTCTGTGCAAGTACTTAATCCTACATTACCTCTTTATAGTCCCCTTTTAAATATATTTTATGTATCTAAATAAAATGCATCACATATTTGACATAGTTGATTAAATACATTGGCTTCTAAATAAGTAAAAGCAAAGTTATTAGAAATGAAAAGAAAAACTAAAAAATAAAATGGAAGAAAAATGAGAAAGAACAGAAAGAAAGAACAAGAAAGAAAAGGAAGGAAGGAAGGAAGGAGGGAAGGAAGGAAGGAAGGAAGGAAGGAAGGATGGAAGGAAGGAAGGAAGGAGAGAAGGAAGGAAGGAAGGAAGGAGAGAAGGAAGGAAGGAAGGAAGCAGAGAAGGAAGGAAGGAAGGAGAGAAGGAAGGAAGGAAGGAAGGAAGGAAGGAAGGAAGGAAGGAAGGAAGGAAGGAAGGAAGGAAGGAAGGAAGGAAGGAAGGAAGGAAGGAAGGAAAAGAAAGTTTTATTAAGCTTTTATTATATGTCCAGTCTGTTAAATTGGGGTGTTCCTTTAGGGATGACAACATCAAACCAATGACTTGTCTCTAAATTTAAAACTGCAATTCTGTGAATTTTAGGGGCATAGACTTAGCCGCAGGGCCTTCTAGAAGAAAACCAGATTCATCGTGCTGACTGCATTTGTGGGCGTGGGTACAGCTGCCAGGCCTTATAGAAGAAGAGATATATCAGGATATGTCCACACGTGCTCATAAAAATGCCCTCATGATATCAGTCCAAAAACCAGCATACCTGATATGTGATCAGATATACATCCTCTTGGGGAATTGTAGAGAGTAAGTGATGAGGCAGGCCATCAGGAAAATGGTGATTCTGGGAGATGGAAGCAGCAAGCATGGCTTTGGCATGGTCAGGATTTGGCCCACCCTCCCCTCCTGAACTGGCCAGCTTTGTTCTGCATGAGCCAGTGTAGCCATAGTCTTTCATGGCTCAGTTTACATCTTGATCAAGAAAAGTACCCTCCCTTTTTTGAGGGACAATATGAAATATTGAGGATATAAGCAGTGTTGCCCATATTGTAAGGCAAGCTCCTTATTCCTGACTCCTGTGCTATCTCACCATCTCTTTGAATAATGTTAAACCATGTTACTTTAGAATTGAGATACATTCCCCAAGTGGTGATTATGTGGCTTCTTGTAATCATATACTCTTAATCAAAAAAGTTTTATTGTCTTGTCCTTGCTTTCCTAAACCTCTTTTACCCACGTATATACTGTGAACCAGCTATTAGCCTGTTTCCTTGTTCCTCAATGCCATTTTCCATCTTGTCTTTACTATAAAGATTAACTTTTCTTTTCAGATTTTCATGGAAAATATGTAACTAATGTATCCCTGGGGAAGTTTTCTGAGGTGTCGACAGAATATAGTAGATCTTAATTTCTTCTGATATTATCTTCTATCACTTCTATCTCAGTCTTTAGATTGTTAGGTATAATTGCTTTATTCTGGTCTAGCTTTTATTCCCTATAATGCTTCTTCTTTATATTTTTTTGTATGTCACGCCTATGCTAATAGCTTGCGTAAAAGAGATAGTACTTCAGAGTTATTAAGTGACAAGGACTTTTTAGCCCCATTTTTTCTTTGAATTGACAAAGGTAGTAAATTATAAATAGTTTTAATCAAAGTCTTCTGGAAGATCTCTCACCTTCCAAACTATCTTGGGTAGTAAAACTTTATATGGAATGTGAAAAGGCCTTCATGTTGTAGCAATTTCTTTCACTTCATTCTCATTTCTGGAGATCTCTTTAATTTTTTCCAAGTTCTTTTGTTAGTGACTTTGAGGCCCCAAGTGATTAAACTGACTTTAGTTTAAAATCACTTATTGCTTAAGGTGGATATATTAACTTTCTGGACAGTTGAAATATTTCCTTTTTATATTCTTAAGTAGATGATGTAAAAATTATCAGTTAACTAGAATGTAGGAAAAACAATATTCAACCTGTGGTATAGAATAGGCAACATTGAGGTAACTATTCTTTTAAGATAAAAATAGTTCCAGTGTTAATATTAGAAAATTTTATAAAGCAAGATTAAAAAATTATGTTTGTAATAGAAAGTGCTTTTGAAGGTCAAAGTAAGGAAAATGCACATCCCTCTGAACTGCCCCTCTGAACTGTGACTTAGAATAGCTGTTGAAACCAATTTATTTGAAAAATGAGTAAGAAAGTCATGACAAGGTCAAAAATGGATGATTTCATGACCATTAAAAAATTTAAAGATTTTAAATGCATACATGTCTTCAAATCTTAAATTTCATATCTTAAATTTTTCAGTGTAAAGGTTAAGATAAACATAACTATTAATAGCACTTATCCTCCAAGTTCCTATTCCACAGTTAATGGGTATGTTGATAATGTTTCTGAGTAAATGGTAAAATTATAGTATAACATGCAATCATTTTATCTACTTATTCAAAGATATGCTAAATTTAACCTCAAGCAACTTATTACTTCATTAATATCCCTGAAAGTCTTTTAAAATAAGATCAATTTTCTTCAGTCTGGGATGTTTTAGATATGGCCTTGTTATTGGGGGAGGGAACAAGAAGTTGAGCTATTAATATTCTTTCATTACCAAGACTCTAAAGATCTTCTTAGCCAATCAAAGCTAAAATAAGTAAGGTATGTGGAAAATAATTGCCCTTAGAACTCATGCTATAAGAAAATTCATGCAATGCCCATTGATATATTTGGTGACAACTCAGAGCTAACTGATCTTGTAGAGTCCACATGAGAGACCTTAGAGTCCCATGTGACAACAATAAACATATTACCATAATTCAAGACATAATTTAATAAACTATGAATAGTAAAACAATTATATGGAGTAGGCAGTTCTTTTGGAAGACTTGCACAAAAATGATACTAAATAATAATATTTAATAAAAATATAATATTATAATGACAAATTGTCAAAGGCAATGCAACTAAAGAACTGGCTTACAGAACTGAACTTAATAAAGAAGTCAGCATGGGGATATGAAGGATAGGATAGCACCTTGAGACAGAGGTCGAGTGAAGTGAACACTGTAGTGGATAGTGTGGTCTGAAGAAAAAAAGAGGAGATGAAGAGTTAAAAAGAGGGAAGGAGAAAAGGGCGTATAAGGAATTAAAAGAAGGAACACAGGGGCTGGAGTGATAGCATAGTTGTGGGGCATTTGCCTTGCACACAGATGACCCAGGATGGACCCGGGTTCAATCCCTGGTATCTCATATGGTCCCCTGAGCGTGTCAGGAGAGATTTCTGAGCACAGAGCCAGGAGTAACACCTGAGTGCAGCCTGGTGTGGCCCAAAAACAGAAAGAAAAAAGAGGAGGAGGAGGAGGAGGAAGAGGAGGAGGAGGAGGAAAACGAGGAGGAACAGAAAAAAGAAACAAAAGGAAGGAGGGAGGAAGAGGGAGGGAGGAAGAGAAGGAGGGAGAGAGGAAAGGAAGGAGAAAATGAAGGAAGGAGGAGAGGAAGGAAGGAAGGAAGGAAAGAAGGAAGGAAGGAAGGAAGGAAGGAAGGAAGGAAGGAAGGAAGGAAGGAAGGAAGGAAGGAAGGAAGGAAGGAAAAAAGAGGTAGGATGAGATAGAAACAAAGAAGGCAAGGATAGAAGGAGAAAGAAAAGAGGAGGGAGGAGAGAGAAGGAAAGGGAGGAAAGATGAAAGAGGGAAGAAAAAGAAGGAGGAAGGTGGAGGAAGGAGAGAAAAAGAAAGGCATGAAGTAAAGAAATAAGGGAGAATACCTATAAGTCATAAATATTAAGTGTCATAACACCAATATATGTTAGAAAGGAAAAGCCAACCCTAATTTTTTTCTGTTTAATACAGAGAACCAAGGTAATTCATTCAAAGCTTAGAAAGAAGTGCTTTAGATAATTTATGGTGAGTCATTCAGGTACACTTACTCTGCCTCACATTGTGCTAAGAAAATGCCTTATTTTCAAGCAGAATATGGAGACTTTACAAGATGTTCAAGAGTTCTCCCTCCTGACCCACCACACCCATTCATATGCTTCTGGCATTTGAAACATTATCATTTAAATATACCTTGGTCTTCAGATGAGCTCTCATCTAAGTATTTTCTCTTAAAGTTAACTACTGGTGGTCTGTACATTAGTTAGCAAAATCCTGGATACAAGGCTAAGCTATTAAAATAATTGCAACCTTTTTTGTTTGTTTGCTTGCTTGTTTTTGGGCCACACTCGGTGACACTCAGGGGTTACTCCTGGCTATGCGCTCAGAAATTGCTCCTCGCTTGGGGGACCATATGGGACTCCAGGGGATCGAACTGCAGTCCGTCCTAAGTCAGACATGTGCAAGGCAAACCTCTGCATCACAGCTCCTGCCCCGTAAAATAAATGCAACCTTTAAAAAAGTACAGGGACTGGAGCAATAGAACAGAGGAGAGGGCATTTACCTTGCATGTAGCGACCTAGCTTTAATCCATAGCAACTCATATTGTCCCCCAAGAACCATTAAGAATAATTTCTAAATGCAATATCCCCTGAACATTGCTTGGTAGGACCCAAAACCAAAACAAGAAATAAATACATAAATAAAAAGTTACAAAACACCAGACTCCTAGCTTGTGTGTGTGAAGCACTGGGTTCAAGTAGCTACATCCCTTGACTCAGTGAGCACTAAAGGGAAAGGCCCTGGTAGATCCTGAGCCTCAGCTACCAAATTAAAACATTTCTGAACATTCTAAAAATAATGACTGGTGGCTGAAACTGGTAAATGATAGGAACTCCCAAACAATTTTTCTATTTGGTTTCACACATACATTTTTCTCATCCTTTTCTTACAGAAATTGAAAAAAGATTTAGTGATGAATTTTTCCATAATTAAGTGGAACAGCCTAGACAAGATTGAACATGTATATAAAAAGTACAAATTTAATATTATCATTGCTATACTTAACAAATATTCTGCCCTATCTAATACTTCTTTGCCAAAATTCCTCCAAGATATACCCTTAGTCAAGTATAGGAAATTTACTAATCCCCAAACATTGCTAAAAATTATTTAAAAGGACATCTAAGAAGAGAGCAGTGAGGTAAAGATCAGTGCTGATTTCACTAGGAGTCTGATGTTGGTTGAAAATAGAGCAGTTTTATAACAAAATATGATTTAAGAAGAAAACATGTGGATTCTAAATAAAAGCAGGAGTTGTAATCAAAAGCTATTATTACAAGAAGAAATGATCAATAATAAAAATTTTCAAAAGAAAATTATCAATTGGAGCAATTCGTGATTCAGTGTCGAAAATGGTGTGTGTGTGTGTGTGTGTGTGTGTGTGTGTTTAATCTTGGTATGCTCAGTTTATTGTGTCAAAAAATGAGAATACCGCTGTCAGTGTGATGGCGCTAGAGGTAAGGTGCCTGCCTTGCCTGTGCTAGCCTAGGAAGGACCTAGGTTCAATCCCCTGCCATCCCATATGGTCCCCAAAGCCAGGCGCGATTTCTGAGCTCATAGCCAGGAGTAACCCTGAGCGTCACCGGATGTGGTCCAAAAAGAGAGAGAGAATACCAAAAATCCTAATTATAATTCTGCTTTAGGGTTCAGAGTCATTAAATGGATCAGATGAAACAACTTAATTCATAGTATTACTTGGTTAATTACAAAAGTCCAGGGATGAGAGTGAAAAGTCCAGGGACGAGAGTGAAAAATCCTTGAAGAGATAGATCACGCAGTACAGGCACCAACAATGACAAACCTAAGGTGTCTCCTTGACCCAAATCAGTGGAGTGTTCGGTTAGATTCACTATTTTTTTTCCCAGAGTCCTCCTAGATTTACTTTTTATTTTGTATTCAGGATGTATTTCTTCTTAAAGATGTACACATTTGTAAATTCTCAAAGAAAAAAAATGACAGTGTGAATATAAGAAACTTAACTACTTCTTTGCATTTAGGAACTCAGGTTCTTGTATTGATTATAGTAATACTAATTCTTTCTAGGTATTTAAAACATATTTTCTGCTCCTAACTATAATATCTCAAATGATGAGAGAACAGCTAATTAAATGATGATGCTTATTATATAATTTATAAATAAGCATCACAACTAGTATGTAACTGAACTCCATACATCCTCTTCCTCTTCAATTATGCAACCTGTATATATGTCCTGTATAAGGAAATGAATTCCAGAGAAGTTTCTGCTTGCCTAAATTGATTCATTCTCAAGCATGTTTCTAGAATCTGTGAACTTCCTTACGTACTAAAAATTAAAATAGGGAACAAATTATTTATCTAGCTATTTTTTTGTTTTGTTTTGTAGGGGGGTATTTTATTTTATTTTTGGCTTGTGGACCACATTTGGTGGCACTCTGAGGTTACTCCTGGATGTGCTCGGAAATTACTCCTGGCAGGCTCAGGAGACCACCATATGCCAGAGATAGAGCCCAGGTCAGCTTTGTGCAAGGTGAACACCCTACCTGCTGTGCTATTGCGCCAAGCACCCATAAAGACATTTTTTAGTCACTTGTACACTTACTCAGGTTAGGCCTTGATGTTGTTAGAGCACAAATCTCTTGGAAGATTTGAGAATAATGCCAATATTTAGACTTTCACAAGAGGATAATGCCAATATTTAAAATGCCATGATAATTGTTCCCAATTGACTTCTTTCACCTGCTACGAGTGGTTCTTGAAGATTTAGTATATATACACAATGTTATACCACACAGTTTTAAGGAATGATGCCTTCATGCAGTTCACTACAATCTAGATGGAACTGGAAATATATTACATGAAGCAAGGGTGGTGACATAGATGTACTTTGGGAACATTGGTGGAGGAAAGTTGACACTGCTAGTGAGATTGATCCAAAAACATTATATGACTAAAGCCCACCTATATGAATAACTTTGTAAATCACAATTATTTAAATAAAACATTAAAAATATATTTTGAAGCATTTCATTGAAACTTGTAATCAAATAATTTAACTAAGACCCAGAACACTTAAATTATTAATTATTAACAAATGGGCTTGATAACTGTCAGCTTTAATCAGGAAAATCTTAGTTTAGATTTGTGTTAATTGAGCCCCCTGAGTTGCTGAGTAGAGGCATATTAGACAGAAATGCTTTCGATGCATGCTTCCATGAATAGTTAGTTCTTGGGATTATTTCTCTCACTGGAGATGAAAGTAGTTGACAGAAAAAAAAGTAAACAGGCATTCCAGGTATTTCATAGATATGTTATTCAAATGTTAGATATTTTTGTATTAAAGCAAAGAATAAAATTCACAATGAGTAATTTATGAGATGCAAAGAAAACAGTTTACAACAGGGGAAAATGACTTTTAAACTCTCCATTATGTTTGTACATTCTTTTATAAATCAACTTCTATAAGTGCAATTTAACAATAACTGGAGTAGTTTACTAGTTTTGCTTGCCGTCTTCTACTCCTATAAAATCTCAAGAGATATTCGTGCTCAGGCAAGAGCCCAGGAGTGTTTTGAGACTTGGAGCTTCAAGAGGTAAGCACAAAATCCATTAGTTCACTTTTCCAGAACCTTTCAATTAGCTAATAAAGTTTTGCTTTAACTTGTGCCTAAGTATTGGCTCTCTATTCTAAAGTAAGGGCGGAGCCTGCCATGCTGTTCAAAATAAATTCAGATATGATGAAACCCACTCAATCCCTATTCATTTCCCATGACTGTACTCGAGTGGATGTGGTTCACGACAGAGTCCCCATCCTTCTGTGCTGAGTCCAGGGCTTTGATGTGTGATATTGCAAAGTTCTGCAATGTTAAATCTGTCAGGCTGCCTGCCACCCTCCTCCCCATCTCCCCTGCTTGCCCAAACTACATTATTTCATGAGGGTTACCTTTTGTTTTCAACATCTTACAGTCATCCAAGCATGGCAAAGCAATTTTAGATCATTATATAATTTTTCCAAAAAATTCAACAGGCTTTTATAAAGTTATAATATACCTGGCATTATACTTGGCATTAAAGAGCCTAGAGAGTATCTATGACATGGTCTGTGAAGATTGCAAGGATCTCTTCCTTGCTTCAGAAAATAAAAATGTATATATATATATATATATATATATATATATATATATATATATATATATGACTGACATTATAATTCAGAACATAGAAAAGCAGTAGCATATAAATAGAAGTAAATTCTGCTTTTCATATAAATGAAACAGTATTATGATTTTATACTCTTTCAACTATATTTTTCCTTTAAGATGAATAAATAAAAAGTCTCAGTTCTTTTGAATGCCTTCTTTCTTACTCATACCGATCTTTAGCATGTAATCCATAAAAAGCCATCGCACCTACATAAATCTTCTTTAATTCAAAGCATGACCTCGGAGTTTAAAAACTGAGCAGATTAGCTATTGCTGCTCCTCATTGAAATTTTCGGCATATTAACATCTCTGGAGAAACAACTGCAGTTGGCATAAGAATAAATCAAAAGTCAGATATAACTTCCAATGATTTATCAATGAATTTTTGATGGTGTGTATCTGAATTGTAGTATTTTTTCAAACCCCTTTACAAATTGTAGTTTTCACTAGTTTTGAAAGTTTTTGAGTTTGTATATGTAAATAAAATCTATATAGGTATGCATTTGTATCTATAAATTTTGCATTTTATAATGGCATATTCCTTGCCACTAGATCAGCTGGACTATTTTTGGAAACATGACTCTCTTTACTTGGAAATCATAACCTTTCAGTCAATCTAAATATTACTTCATAGCTTTTATAGCGTTCACTCTATGCTTTTTTAAAACCTTACTGGAATTGCAAAAAAAAAAAAAAAGCCTCATGTAGTTAAGAAGGAAAAAGGGTAATTAGTCACCAGGTATTCTGAAAGTTAAAGGATTTCTATTTGGTGCTGGAATCAGGATGAGACTTATGGTGAGACTATGATGAGACTTGTGTGCCTTTCTGAGAACAAAAAAGTTGAAAAGGTTAGACAAAAAGGCATATTTTAAGTTAAACTAATTTTTGACTATGCTTCTCCAGCCACTAATTAAATTAAAGTTGAATTACCCAGAACAATCCTTTTAGGGGGCTTTCTGCCCTGGAAAAAAGATTAACATGAATTTAAAACACAGAGCATCATTAATTTTATTCATTAGGCATAAGTAATGCTCTTACTTATTCATCATTCCCCCTTGATGAGGAGGTAGTCTAAAATCTTTGTTTCTCTTTTTAAAATAGAACAATGTTTTTTTCATTAAGTAAAATTTAATTTTATTTTAACTATTAATTTGATTACAATAAGGTTTAAAGCTGGGTTTCTTACATAGGCATCACCTGAGAATCTTGTTGAAATGTGCAGACTGATTCAGAAGATTTGGAAGGAAACTCTGATTCTGCATATTCTTTTATGTTTGTGTTTGTTATTTGGGCTACACTCAATGGTGTTCAGAGCTTACTATCACTGACTCTACTCTCAGGAACCACTGCTGATGGTGCTCAGGGGACCAAGAATCAAACCTCATAAACTGTTACAAGACTCCATTAATAGTGTTTTCATGACTACAGTGGCTTTTTAGGATATATTTATCAAGCTTGTACTTCTAAAGTCAAGTGCAGCATTCTTTTTATTTATTTATTTTTTTACTTTTTTGCAATATTATGTGAAGGTTACTTATCAGATAAATGGCCCAAAAAACTTTTTTTAGACTGATTAGTTTTTGCTTTTTCCATATCTGTTTATAGAGTCTTTGAAAGCATTCATGCTTATAACATAATTACACTAATTTAATATGCTGCTGTGGTCTCATCTCAATTTGACCTCTAGTTTTCCTGACCTCCAAGCATCACTAAACTAAAAATATCTCTCTGAACTCCTCTCTCCAGGGATATAAAGACAGAATAAGAATTTTTCTTTGAGCTGCTTTAAACCCGGAAAGCCATTCCATCAGTTGTACTGGCCTTTGTCTGGAAACAAGTGTTTGCTAAATGCACTTAAATAAGAGAAGCAGGAAGTTAAGGCTGCTTGTGCCACTTAGAAATACTTTTCATTCAAGAACAGAATGGTTTAGAATAATTAGCCCTTTAATTATTTAGCTATGAATCATCTATCTAGACATCAAACTAGTCATGAAAGGGTCATGGAATATTTGCGTATCTTTGACCCCCACAGAGATGATGGGGAAACTGTGCACCAGACTGTGCATTCAATGAGTGTAATAATCATTGAATGCCAGGAAAAAAAATATGTAGTCCAGAGTTGCCCACACAGGGGTAACATGCATACTAGCCTTTGGTTATCTACTCAACAGTCTTGGAAAAAGTATACTTCAATCAAGACAGACTTGGGGTACGAATTCAAGGTCAGAAATGCCTCAGAGGTGGTTTTATTTGTTAAACATTGAATTTATAAGGACAGGGTACAAATGCAAGGGAGTGTTGCTTAAATGACTCACAAGGGTCTGGCACTGTCAGAGGCAAGTCTCATAAAATATCCCAGTTATGGAAGAAGCTAAAGAAGCTAAAAACATGTCTATGTGCCTCATTATTCACAACTCTCTTTTGGACTAAGGTTGAACATGTCCAGTCAGAGATAATTATGAACATTCTCTGACATGTTTAAAGGCTCAGATTCCTGAGATTTGGAACAAATTGTACTGGATATATGGATTTGTGTATAGGACACTCTTGTAGTTCTCCAAATCTTAGAATTGGAAGAAGTATTAGAAACCATTAGTCCAAACTCCCACTCAAAGCCGAAATCTTCTCTGTTGCATTCTTTGGCAGAAGGTCATCTTGCCTCTGCCTGAAGATTTCCAGGGATTAGAAACATACCACATTTTGAGACACCAATTCCCTAATGGCAGCTCCAATTGTTAAAGCATTCTCCTTAAAACAGAGCCCACATATTAAGCTTCTTAGATTTCTTCCTTAATTTGCTTTCTTTAGTGTCTTCCCTTCCACCCTACTAAAGGATATGTAAATCTTTGCCTTCTCCCACTTTTATAAATTTAAATCTCTTACCTTATCCCTCCAAGTCTTCTATGCTTTAGTTTAATAGTCCCCATTTTCCATTTTTTCATTCCATGACTAAACTATTCTTACACAAATTGGCACATTTTCTTTAAAATGTGATATCAGGAACTAAATGCAGTACTTAAACATGATAAAATCAGTAATGTACAGAAGAGTTTTTTAATTAGCTGGAGTTTTACTTTTCTTTATACGGTGTGAAATCATTTTCTACTAGTCACATGATCTCGCTGATGTTTATTAATTTTACAGAAAACTAAAAATACACAGTGCTTCCATACAAACAATGAATGGTAAAATGCTAGTCTCATCCCTATCCATATGGAATGATTATTTTTTGTATATAGACTTCACTAACTTTGTTTTTGCAGTGTGAGAGATTGAACCCAGGACCTAACACACAAGGTAAGTGCTCTACTACTGAGCTACATCTCCAACCCAATAATTATTTCTATTTAATCTAAATTTAGAATCTCTTATAGATCTCTTCATGGTCTATTTTTCTACCTAATCAAGATTATTTTAACTATTTATCTTAATTGTGTACTAATCACAGATTACATTTTAAAATACCATTCATAACACATGCAAAATCATTGATGAAAATGCCAAAGATGACTGACTAGTACAAACTAAATCTTTTTCATCTCTTTCAGACTGACATTGACTTTCTAGTTTCGCTAGTCATAACAGAAAGCCTATCAGATAACAATTGCTTTTAAGTTGCTAATGAAATGAAATATACAGGTTTTACTTATCTGTATACTTCCACAAGAATCTCAGGTTGTTCATATTGCTCTTTCTTGCTTATTGAACATTAGCAGAGATAATCAAATGCTTTGTTAAAAACTGATTACAATCATGTATGCAAATAGTGTCTAGTACTTGTTGCTATATTTAAGTAGCTTTTTAGGCACCGTTATTTACAACTGTTAATATTAATATTCAAGAGACAGAATCTTACTAAAACATACTTACTACTATTTTCATTCCTTCACTACTGCTTCTAGAACCCTATGATCCCCAGCCCCACCCCCTTAGCTAATTCAATTCTATAGGGAGACTCTTAGAGTACATTATAATTGGCCATTACTTATTCCTTACAGGTTTTTTTTTCCCCTACTCTAGATAAGAGAGATAATTCACTATTTTTACTTTTCCCCTTAACTAACTGCACTGAGCATGGAGCCATACATTTTATAGAAGTAATAGCAAATGGCAGGACTTCATTCTTTATTATAGCTAAGCAGTATTTCATTGTGTGTATATATATCTGTATATACATGCATATATATGTATATATATACACACCACAATTTCTTTACCCATTCTTGGATTGTTTCCAGCTTTTAGCTACTATGAATAGCACTATATTATGTAATTTGGGTGAAAAATGTATTTTTACTGATGTTTGTGTGCTCAGGGTGGATACCAAGAAGTAGAATCTTTGGGTTTTATGGAAGCTTAATTCTTAATTTTTGATAGTTCTCCATAATATTTGAACCAGATGACAGGCCCAACATCGGTAAATGATGGTTCATTTTTTAGCACTTCTGATAGCATTAGTTGTTTCTAGTGTATGCCATTCTCACTTGTGTGCAATAATAACTCCTTGTTTTGATTTGCATTTTCCTGGTATGTGATGTAAGGCACTTTTTAATAGATCTATTGGATGTTTGGTTTCTTTGATGACATATCACTTCATTTCTCCCATTCCTTTACAGTCCTTTTTCCACTTTGTTCTTAAGAGAGAATAAATATTATTCACTGTTACTTCTACAGTTACTGTAAGGAATAAATGTAAGTATGTGAAGCCGGTCTATTAATTACCAAGTCATATTCAAAATCCAGGTCTATGTTTATATCGTCTTTTGTTGGACACACTGGTCAATCTATCTTTGCTTAAGTAAAAAATAAAGTTTAATATCACATATTGTTTATAAAGTCATATGAGTGGTCATTACTCTTCTATATACTCTCAATGGACCCTAAAATATCATTGTGACTATAAAGCTAGGTCTTATTTCATCCTCAAGG
Organism: Suncus etruscus; assembly: GCF_024139225.1. Taxonomy (NCBI): domain Eukaryota; kingdom Metazoa; phylum Chordata; class Mammalia; order Eulipotyphla; family Soricidae; genus Suncus; species Suncus etruscus. Next base: position 45,119,703 of record NC_064848.1, read on the forward strand.
AATGCTCCAGTTCTAAAGATTTCATTCTCCTGATTCTTCTACTGATTCTATATACAATAAGTAGTGAAGCTGACTTTTATACAAAGTTGCAGAAGCAATAGAAAGACGAGGTCATTTCAGTTTTCTAATAGTGCTCATCATTTACATCATTATCAGTTTCAGGCTCTTTTTCTGTGGTAAAAATGATCTGGTATTAACTCAACAGGCTGAGCTGATACTTTACAAGTTGAACACCCAGATTCTGTCTCCAGTACTGCACAACCTCCCAAGTACTGCTGGGAGTGACTCTTAAGGTCAGAGCAGGAAAATTTTCTAAAGCACTGTATGTCAAGAAAAAATAAAAATTAATGGCAACTCCTTTAGTTGTGGGTTTTAGTGTTTTCTGATAGTAGTATATACATATTTACAATTTTTGGAGTGACATGGATAGAACTCAAGAGTCTCGTACATACTTTATGTTGAACTAAATCCCCAGACCTTGTTTCAAATTCGAGTTAGGTTTAGAAACCTTGGTTGTACTAAAAATTTTAACGTACATTTATTTACTTACTCATTGATTTTAGAGGGCACACCCAGTAATGTTCAGAGATTACTCTTGACTCTACACTCAGTGATCAGTCTTGTGGACTCAGGGGACCATTCTGGTTGCTGAGTTTTAAAATCAGGTCAATTGCACACAAAGCAAGTGCCCCATGTTCTCTATTATCTCTTTAGTTCATAATTTCCATCTTTTATCAGTATCTACTCAAAATATTCAGTTCTTATTAGAAGAACATATGGTTAGTATAAAAACATTATTATCTTTTTCACACCTACACCTATGGTTGTACATTGCATATGCATGGCCATATTATTAATAATCTTTCAAATAAATTCAACTATATATTTTATGCAACATAACTATTAATTATGTGTTGCAAAGGAAAGAAAAGCACAAATCATGAAATATGTGCTTATTCCAGGACTTCAAAACCTACATCACAACTGGCTAGAAGTAAAACAAAAATGTATTTGTATGACTTCACCATTTAGAAGAATGAAATTTTTTGATCTATAAATTATTAAAAGAGTTTTTGTTTAAAGACCTACTAGTCAAAATGGCATCAACATTTTTGTTTCTTTTTTTTGGAAAAGCAAATACCTAGGGACTGTCTAAATACAAGTACTGCAGGTAAGATGCTTGCCTTGAATGCAGCCAACAAGGTTCAGTCCTTGGCATACCATATTTTTTCCATCTTGCTTGGGATGACCCCTAATTTTATTACCCAGGGTAAGGCCTATGTACTTCGAGCTATGGGAAAGTGGGAAAGGAGAAGGTGAAGGAGCGAGAGAGGGAAGGAGGAATGAACCTATATGAAATAAAACATAAAAATAAATAATAAATTATTCCTTCTCCTGATCTGTACAGAAGACTTTAATCTATGAACTCTAATAAATATTATTGCGATTTCTTAGGAATTGCAATGAATTGATTTTCTTTAATACTACTATTTAATAAAAATACAGTTGAACTTCTGTTATTATTCTTAAATAGAATAGACTTGATCTAGATACACATAAAGCTAGTGATTTATCTCAAAATTGATTAGGCAACTATTTATACAGATCAACTTAAAAGCACAATTTGAAATGGAAGGCATGATTTTATAATCAGTTTTATATTCATCCAAGAAATCTTAGCTAAAAATACAGTTTATTTATTTAAAGCTAATTAAGCCTATAAATTGGCTAGAATCTAAGCTACACTTAACAGTAGACTAGTAGAGTTTTCATATAGTACCACAAGTTTTAACAAAATATCTCATTAAACTTAAAATATACGTGGCTCATAATTTGTGCATGTCTTGTTTAATTCCTTAGTTAATTCCAGAGGGGTAAGCCACAGAGATGTCAAGAACAAGATTCAATTTTTGTGAAAGTGATAAACCTTGAAAGCATTTGTTATGGTCTGGATTGGCTTTAGGATTGTATGTCTGAAGGAGATTCATTTGATATAAAGAAAGCAAAAGAAACCTGGGGCAGAATTTTAAGTATAAAAAGACAACTAATGTGCAGAGAAAGTGAGTATAGACACACCTACTTCTTCCTTCTCCTCTCTACCTCCCAGAAGCCATATCAAAGAAATGCATAGCCCAGATCATACCTACCTTCTATGTTATGTCTATTGCTTCACTAATTCCTGATCCTTATTTAAATCATTCTCTTTCTTGCCATTTGCTAACTTAATTCAGTTTAGACTTTTTCTCTTCAAGGAAGCCCTTTTTCCTAACCCCACCACCTTCTCTCAACTTTATTTTCACAGACAGGCTTCTTCAAATATCACTACTAATACTCTCCACATCTTGATTCTTTAGGCTTCCGTTTGCTTCTATTTTAAAACACTCTTACAAAGTTTACCATCTATCTCTTTTCATTTGTTTATTTTGTTTGTTTGGTTGGTTTTTGGCCACATTCAGTGACACTCAGGGGTTACTCCTGCCTTTGTGCTCAGAAATTGCTCCTGGCGGGGGGACCATATGGGACACTGGGGGATTGAACTGCGGTCCATCCTAGGCTAGTACGTGCAAGGGCAGACGCCTTAATACTTGTGCCACTGCTCCAGCCCCTATTTCTTTTTGGCTATTACTTTTTGGCATATTCCTTCCTCTCTGTCTTAATCAACGCTCCTTATTCATCCTTTCTTTTGAACATGTCCTTTTATTGCCTTTCAGAAATGTTTTTTCAAATTTTCAGCCATTCTCATAGATGAAAGCCTTTTCCTCTAGTCATACTCTTACATAGAATTTTCTACAAAGAGTATGGGTAGAGCAATTGGCAGAATATTTTGTTGGGGGAGAATCATTCGGCATAACTTCTATGAGAAAGAGAGTAAAAAAAATAAAGTGAATGGGGGGAAGCTGAGCCACAAGAGTCTATAGCTGGCCTTAAAGAATTACTGGGGCTAGAAATGCCTGTCAAAGTTGGTCCAAATTGAAAACTGGGCCTGGACCTTTATACCTGAGCATCAACCAATTACACCACAAGGGAGGGCTGTAATCCTCAGTAAACTCTTCATTTTAGCTGAGTTTCTGTGAGTGATAAACACTGTTTATGTCAAAACTGAATTAATAATCTGTTTCCAACCCTCTTTTAAACTTCTAAATTTCTCATCTTTCTTAATGGCAGTAGATTTATATAGCTAGGTTGCTAAAGCCAGACACTTTTTCAATCTCCTCTTGTTCCATGGCCAAACAGTCACCATGCACTGTAACTATTACCATTTTAATCTCTTTTGTGTTCATGCCTTTTCTTATATTTCTACTTCTGCTTGCTGTCCACTCATTTCTCCCTACCTATTCTCCCAGTGGGACCTCCAGTCTTGGTACTTTGAAGTCTCCTACTCTGTCTAATACCCAGTTTAAAATTGTTGAACCCTCTACTCACTGCTGCAGGGTTAAATCTTAACTCCTTAGACTGGGGTAAGGGTCCTTTCTTGATCAGCTCTCCTACTCATTCCTAGCTCACTGTCTCCTAATATCTTCCTTAGACAATTCATGAGTTAAAGGGAACCATGACACTAAATCACACTGTATTTGAAAGTGATTTTGTTTCAGACTAAAACAAAGCCCTTAGCCCAGAACAGAACAGAACAGAACAGAAAAGTGATAAGTAAGGCATTTGGGTTGAATACTGCTGTTAATCCCAGGGGGTCACATGACCTTTTGAGCTGTTTAGCCTTGGCAAGAAAACAGCTCCCGCCCATTCGCTGGGATAATCTGAGACCAAATGTTGCCACTAAATCCTTATTGAGCATGACTTATGCAACCAGCTGTTAACACTGATATTCCTAGTGCCAATGCCAGGCACCATTCCCTGGGCACGTATACATCCCTGTTGACTGCACACCAGGTTGTAAGGGACGGGTAAAGTCACCTCCAAGTCAGCCAGGGACAGGGAGGACTCTTGTCACTGTGTTTCTGGTGGTGGCATGTGGTTTCTGATTCATTTTTTTCTACCAAGCCAGATACCATGAAACAGAATATACAGTCTTGTCTTTCGCCTGTGTGGTGGGAAAGCATTCATTGCACCTTTCTGGTCTTCATCATGGGAAGAGAGAATAAAATAAGGAAGCAGAGGAAAGGAATCAGAAAGAATGATAGAAGAAAGAGAATGATATGATCACTTCAAGCTTGTTATTTCTAAATTATATATATATATATATAATATAATATTATATATATATATATATATATATATATATTAAAATCAAAAGAGTTCTCTGGAAAGGGCCTGCCAAGTTTTGCTTTAAAGAGCAGCTTGCTCCCCTTTTGATCTTTTGTGAGGAACCCAACACCACAAAGCAGCCACCCCCATAGACAGCTGAATGAGCCTCCTAGCCCCTAGGATAGTGAGGGATGTTTTAGCTTTGGTGTCAGCAGGACTTGAGGGCAGAAATTTGGAACAAGGATTTGGCTTTCTCCTTTCTCCCAGCCTGAGCCTCTTGCTCGAGTTTCAAGCCTGTCCCTTAGAGTTGCCCTCTTGCATTTGCTTTCTTCTTGAGCTCCTGAATGTTACCCTAGAGGGGGCTGCAGCACCGCAGGCTTCCTTCTCGCCGCCACCATTTGCTGTTGTTGGCTGCAAATACGGTGAACGGCGCCAGCTCCAAGGCAGAGAGCAAGGACCCAGCGCTCAGCTTACTCAGACAGACAAACCCTGCGCAGCCCCTCGCTTCCGACCCCTGGCCCTGCTTCTGCAGGAGCAATCTGAGATGGACATTTCACCAAATGCGCATTTCAAGGAGTTGGCCTGTGTATGGGGTACTAAGACAGACGCAGTTGGGATTCACTCTGGCTTAGATCCCTTCCCTGCGCCTTTGTACACTGTTCTCCATCCTCGTCTTCTTCTTCTTCTTCTTCTTCTTCTTCTTCTTCTTCTTCTTCTTCTTCTTCTTCTTCTTCTTCTTCTTCTTCTTCTTCTTCTTCTTCTTCTTCTTCTTCTTCTTCTTCTTCTTCTTCTTCTTCTTCTTCTTCTTCTTCTTCTTCTTCTTCTTCTTCTTCTTTTTCTTCTTCTTCTTCTTCTTCTTCTTTTTCTTCTTCTTCTTCTTCTTTTTCTTCTTCTTCTTCTTCTCTTCTTCTTCTTCTTTTCTTCTTCTTCTTCTTCTTCTTCTCTTCTTCTTCCTTCTTCTTCTTCTCCTTCTTCTTCTTCTCCTCCTCCTCCTCCTCCTCCTCCTTCTCCTCCTCCTCCTCTTCCTCCTCCTCCTCCTCCTCCTCCTCCTTCTCTTAAATGAATCCATATTGTTTTTCTGCTAAGTTCCCTCGGAAGTCTCTTAAGCGTTGCAGTTTGAAAAGCATCTTAAGAAACATCCTGTCTTTTTTCCCTAGGTCATGACCACATTATCCTGCCAGGAAAGCGAGTAGCCAGCACTCACAGCACTCACAAATCTCCTGGGTCTTGGTGCTTATCTCTTCATTGTCTCTAATGATGTGTTTCATCACAGTACGGAGAACACCTCACTTCTTAAGTACAGAATTTGTTCATTGTTAGTGCTTGTTGAAAAGACTCAGTTTTCAGAACGATAGGGTCAATGGAAGTAAATAAGAAGCACCATCCTAATAGCTATTTGAAAATGCATACATATATTCTGTTCATGGCTGGATCCTAACTCTCTGGATGTTACAAGTAGGTTCTAGTTGTCAGAAGCTCTATAGTACCTAATAAATGCTAGGCAGTGTACTAAGCATATTATTATCCCATTTTATCTTCATGCATTCATATCATTTAATTGAAAATGAAATTGGGGCGTAGAGAGCACACAATATACACGTGTATATGCCAACCAACCCTCTGTGTGATTTGAGATTAGCCCTTAATCATTTTAGTGCACTACTTCATACAGTGCGGTCATTTGCTATTTGTATCACATTTTAAATATCACCCCAAATCTTGTTCATTGGATATTAGAGCACTGCATATCATTCCTAGAATATTCTTGTCTATTATATTCTTAATTTGTCTCTTGTCTACATTTTTTGTTACTGTTTTTTACCTTATTATAGTGTCGAAAGCATTTTTATAAACCCTGCATATATGTGGTAACATGCACAAAATGTAGGATTTATGCATAACTTCATCAGGGTAGACAACTCAGACCTGTGAGCAGGAACTTTGTGAACAGGAAGAACAACCACAATAACAGAAAAGCTGCGGCAACATTGACACAGTTTAAAAGTTGTTTAGGTGCTTAATGAACACAGTTATAAACGCAGGACTTTACATTTAAAATAAAAAGTAAACTAAATTAAATGGAGAGGAAATAGAAAATGTTGGGACTGGTGAATAGTGAAAACAAAATACCCCAATATGAGAAAATCAACAGCAAACATTTCCCAGTGGTGTGAATGACTTAGGCACTGAGATCAATCCACCCTAGCTGGTACCATGTAGGCAGGCTAGTGCAGGGAGTTAGGGAAATCGTGGGCCAACCACACTAGCTTCCTTAGGATTCTGAGTTCCTTTTTGACCCAATAACATATGTACTATTTTACATTAATGTTCTTGTGAAACTCTTCTTCCATCAAGCGAGTAAATTATAAGAATAGTAAAATATATGTCTTAGGTTTTTTTTTTTAAATAATTCTATATATCACACTCTTCATATTCCCAGAGTCAAGCAGTATTACCTTTTCAAACTTGATAGTTAGTGGGGCTGGAGGGATAGCATGGAGGTAGTGAGTTTGCCTTGCATGCAGGACTGTGGTTCGAATCCTGACATCCTATATTGTCCCCTGAGCCTGCCAAGAGCGATTTCTGAGCATAGAGCCAGGAGTAACCCCTGAGCACTGCCGGGTATGACCCAAACTCCCCCCCAAAAAAACCCAAAAACCATGTTAGTTAATATGACCTCTCACCAAAACACATATACCTGCTACTCCTATTATACAATAGTATTTAAATATTTCACCATATTTATCTCTGATAAATAATTGAGTACATGCTGTAGAAGGGTATTCAAGAGTTACAGTTGTACATTTTTCCTATATACCCATTTGCTTCAGGTGTTGTGTTTTAATGCTTAAAATCAATTTTCTAGTGAAGACAATCTATTTATTTCACATGAGCACCAAAGGTTACTAAGTTAGAATAGTTTCTATACTTGCTATCTATTCATCCAATTAAAAAGTTCTTACTCTCTTCAGAGGCCAGGCTAAGTGCTTAAGAATACAAGCAACAACCGAAGAGGCTCATTATTTTATACCATCTTTTACATTATAATGTTATGTACATGATTATTTTAGTAAATTACACTTTAATATTGTATCTCTTTAATTCAAAATTAAATGATTTGAACTTATTTTATAGCTAGGATTGTCTAAAAATTGCTCAAAATTTAAGATTATGCATATTACCTAGAAAGATGAATCATATTTTTTAACATAATTTTTATTTTAATTGTAGTGGCTTACATATTGTTCACAGTAATATTCCAGGTACATATTTACATTGAATCAGGGGAATTCCCACCACCGAATTGTCCTCCCACAACTGCTCCCATCCTGCCTCCCATATCCTCCACTCTCCCCCCAGGGGCTGCTAGAATGTGTGGTCCCCTGTGTCTAGTTAATTACTTAGTGGGCTTATAACTGTTTGGTCTTGGTGCCTCCATTATTGCCCCCTCTAGTTGGGAGGCGGGACAGATTAATCATATTTAAAGATGTTTTTCACAGTGAGAGGCTTTATTTTCTAATGATCATTATCAAGAAATAAGCCAGAAGAGGAAATATTTAAATAGAGTTTATTTATATTTATTTTATTTATTAAAATAGTAAGTACTTGCTTGAGTCCAGTAGTTATTGAATTGAGTTATACTTATAATAAAATTTTATATTCTTTAGACCATCAGAGCCCCCAAATAAACTATGTGACCAAGATTAGATAATAATGTATCTTGAGAAATTAGAATTCAGCACTAATCAAAGGGACTTAAGCTACATTAGAGATGAGCGCTGAACAGTTTTAGACATAAAAAGCAAAATAATCTCTTCACATTTAGATGTCCAGAATAGAAAATACATAGATATTAGGGCATAGACTAAAGAGTTACAAGCCATGATGCAAAAGTAATATGTGGAGTGACTTGCTCATATATTTGAATTTTCTTTCAAGAGGATGGAAACATTCTGGAATTAGATAGTGGGGATGGTTACATCGACTGTTAAAGATTGTCAAAACTAGTCTGTAGACAATTTCAAAGACTGAATTTTATGGTACGAGAGTTATATCTCAATTTAAATGGGAAAAAAAAGAAAATGCTGACTCCACCCATTCTTTTAATAAACTGAAGGTCCTTTGGGGAAATCCACACTAGCAAGAGATTCATGTGGGCTGGCAACCATTAATTCTTAGTCACAAGGCTGCTACACATGTCTAACTCCTAATCAGTTTTAAAATAAGAAAGGAATTCATCTAGCCTTTCCTTCAGCTGGGGATAGAAAGGAAGATCTGGGAAATTCACCATGGACTGGCATGGGAAGGAAAAGAATTCACTACAGAAAATACAAACAAAGCCGAGGCCTCATGTGTAATGTCAGAAGATGAGGAATGGCATGATGCCTCTTGAGTTTGTAAAAGGAATCCATTTCTTCTGGAATAGGAGATGCTAAGAAGGCAAAAAAAAAAAAAAAAAAAAAAAAAAAAAAAGGTTTAGATATGTGTGTCCCAGTGGGCCATACAATATAATGATCTCAATCTGGGAGCAATAATATTCTGAAATATTGTTTCTCCAAATGTTTGGACATAGTTTGTATGATACCTGGAACAAAAATTATCCCATACAAATGTTTACTAAGTTTTGAATTCTGTACAAATATGCACATATTTAAAACAAAAATAAAATATTTTTCCAAATACAAAATTAAATCTTGTAAATAGATATTTGGTAATAGATAGTAATGGATTCTATCCTAAAACACATACATAAATTTTGAAGAATATTTGGAATTAAAAAAAGAGCTGCTGTATTTTCATTGTGGTCATTGGTATCAAGCATCCCCTTACTTTAACACCTTTCTCCTCTCCGTGGGACGTATCTTTATAAATGTATTTAGAAAAAGCTCTAATCTAAAGTATTAATGTGTTCAAATGTTTAGTTTAAAATTTATAGTGACTGTTTTACCTGTTACGTTGTGTAATAAAGATGTGTTTTCAGCTATAAAGTTGACATCACAGCTTAAGTCTTCCTATGGTAAGATTTTCAAAGTTTGAAGAAAATAGAAAACAAATTTGTTTTTCTCTGGAGTTTTGGTCAGAGGCTTAGGTCATGCTTATATGGGGATTTGGTCATTAAAGGCTTAGGTCATGCTTATATGGGGATTTTTAAAAGAAAGTTACTAAAGTTCAGAATTGGTAAATGAAATATAGTACAGGGAGTAAGGTGCTTGCATGTGCTGTTTTGGCCACTTGAGATCTAACAGGACATTCCTGGACACAGAGTTGTGCCCTTCTCCCCCTGACCCCACAGCAAAAAAAAAAAAAAAAAAAAGTTCACATTTGAGAGATACTGCCATTTTATACGATTCAGATGTAATCTGTTTAGTTCAAGATATATTTTGTGCTCTTTCTCAAAGAAGAAATTCCTAAATAAATTTAGCAATCTCTTTTCTTTAATATTAAATCACACAAGCATGCTAGATGTTTGATTTAATAGTCTCTGTGAAAGAATATAACTAAAGAATTCAAAAAAATAAGTTTAGTAATTTACCTCCTGTTGTGATAAGGAAGAGAACCTGTCACTTATTCTTTATCATTTAAATGTTTTAATAAAGTAAAAGGCCTAGCAAGTGGTTTTGCCATCACCAATAAACTTGGCAATAAAAGAGAGTGCCACCTAGTGGCACTTCAGTCATTCAGTCGGCTAGCCTTTGGCTATCTGTTTAAGTCAGAAGAGTACCTACCAGAGTTTTATATAACTGAATAGTAGTTCTGGGACTCCCATTGCAGAGCACCCCTAATTTGGGCTGGTATTAAACAGTTTTTTTTTTTCAAGCTCATGCTTCCAGATCTGAACCTAGCTGTTTCCATTGTCATCTTCTTGAAATGAGGGCTTTGGGACCTGGATATACCTCTTTCCAAATAGCCAGCCATGGAGGATTTTGAAAATCTGGTCTTTGATGTGTTTTATAGGGATAAGAAAACATACATTAAAGTCAGCTCTGCTGTACACACTAGGCCATGCAACGAGTCAATACTAAAGTTGTAATTTCACCTTTAGATTTTGTGGAGCTTAACTGTTCTAGCTTTTCTATTGCTGATGACATCATAGGAAGTCACTGATGAGCTGACAAACTTTTATGATCTAGATGAGGATATATTACTTTTGTCTTTCTCCTCCATCCTATAATGAATACCAGTGCTTATATAAATGTTAAAGTATTATCTTAAAAAAAGAGGAACCTTCTTAGAATAGATTGCAAGCCAATTCTAGTGAGATATTCTTTCCAGGGCTCTATCTTTTTTCTTAAACATGGAGATTATTAACAAAATTTTGAAGGTATATTGGAGGGTATATATGTAAAAAGATGGACACTGAATATTATTGTAGAGGAAATGACTTGATAAGTGAGTTTGGTGTGAATTCAGGTTCTGTTTAATTTGCAATTCTTTTTTCATTGTAGATATCTGTACTGGGTTTTACTATCTTTAATGGGTGCAGAGAGATGTGACACAGCTTGTTGCATAATACATGAATTCAGTGCTACTGGTTTATTGTTCCCTATTGATGGAGGCAAACTACTTTCTAAGAGAGGAAAATTTAAGGACTTTCTCTTTATAATATTAAAAATAACCATAATTTTGTTGTTCTAGTTTAGGGTGTCCTTCAAATATGTTAGGGGCCACTAGAGATCTCCCCACTGGTATTAGGAAGGTATTATATTGCTAGGGATTGGACTCAAACCTGAGGCCTGTTCTTGACATACTTGCATTCAAGCCCCTTTAATATGCTCTCTGGATCACCATTGTTTGAGTAATTTTTATGTGTGTCACAAGCAGAAAAAGATCTAAAGTACAGAGTAGCAAATGTAGCAAATATTAGTTGGTTATTAAATAGAAATAAATGTCTATGAAAGGGTGGTCATCTTTCTGATGACATAGATTGTCTTCAAATTTAGAGAAGAGAAGGCAATGTGTGTTTTCTACCAAATTAATGATGCTGCTCTTAATGGATGTGTACCTAGAAGTCATTTTTCTTGGGGGAGAAATGAGATAAGAGAAATATTGCAATAGGTTATGATGTTCTCAGGAACACAAGAGTAATCGCTCCATGACTTCAAAGAATTCTTAGAATCTTCATGTTCTTTTTCTATGTTGTTAAAGAGACGAAACAAATTATTGAGAATGCCAAGCATTGTTCAGTGTGTTTTGAAAATTTTATGTAATTGAATCCTGGCATTGGGATTTTGGCATAGCAGGTAGAATTTTCCTATTATTGATGAGAACTTAGAGTTCTGAAAGACTGATAAATGTAGAGCCAGAGTGATATTCCAATAGGTAGGGTGCTTTCCATGCAATAGTCTGATGAGCCATATATTTCCTCAAGCATTACAGAAGTAATGCTGAATCTCTGAATGATAACTCAGAAGTAACTCTAAGAACAATTGGGTGAAAATAAAAGGACAAAAAACCCACAAAATTTAAAAAAATTTAAAAATACAGGTTGAAAAACCTGCTCAAGTTCAACAAGCTCCTAAATAATAGAGATGTGATTTTAACTTTTGTTTATAAAATTTATGTTCCTCCATGACATATATTAATATAAATAATAGATAAATATATATAGTATACGTAAAATTTTACCACTCTGGACTACTTTGAATTTCAGCCATAAAAGATTAAAAATAAGAAAGTTTGAGAGCATGCCTCCAAGCAATTTCACAGAATTTCCTTTAACTAGCTTTTCTCTATTAGGATATTCATTCCTGGAACTAGAGATTTAGTACATACTATATAGTACATGGTAGAGTACTTGCCTTGTATAAGACCAGTCCAATTCAAAGCACTGCCAGGACTGATCCCTGAGCACAGACCAGGACTGAGGCCTGGATAACACTGGGTGTGGCCTCAAAACAGAAAAGAATTAAAATAAAAACAAAAGATTATTCATTCCTTTTATTGACTTCAAGGTTATGTGTTTTGTTGAGCTAAATGACAAGTAAAATGAGAACAGACATAAGTGGTCATGACAATATAAGTTAAGGACAAGTGATCTACACAGTGTGAGGGTAGACAAACATCCTAAATTAAAAACTTGAATGAAAAACTCCCATATGTAATATCTTTCTTCCTACAATAAAGAAAAACTGTAAGTTGTACTACTTAAATGAAATGACTCATAAATAGATATTTAATTAATTGCTTTATTTAAACACAGTGATTGAAAAGTTGTTCATGATTAAATTTCAGACATACAATGTGTACTATCCTTCACTAGTGGACATTTCCCATCACCATTGTCCCCAGTTTCTCTTCCATCCTCCCTATACCAGCCTCTGGACAGACATTTTACTTCTCTCTCATTCTTTTCACCAATTAGACACTGTGTTTTACACTACTCTTAATGAAGGAATATCGTTAATATCATTTTATCTGCATCCAGTTCTTGTCCAGGTGTTCAGTTTTAACTATCATTGTCATAGTGGTCCATCTCTACCCTAACTGCACTGCTCCAGTATTTGTGGCAAGCTTCCTACCATGAACAGATCCTTCTGGCCCTTACCTCTATTTTCTCTGGATATCATCACCAATGAGTAATATCATTTTATGTCTATTCCTCTCCTTCTGACTCATTTTACTCAAAATAATATTCTCCATATATATATATATATATCTATGTATAAGCAAATTTTGTCTTGATTTGTCCTAATGGCTATATAGTATTTTGTTTTATAGATATACCATAGTTTCTTTAACCACTTATCTGTTCTTGGGCACTTAGGTTGTTTCCAGATTCTGACTATTGTAAATAGTGCTGCAATGAACACAGGATTTCAGAGGGCTTTTTCTGTATTGTGTTTTGAGTTCCTAATGTATATCCATCAGAGTGGTATTGCTGGATTACATGGGAGTTCAATTTCTAGACTTTAAGGAATAACCATATTGTTTTCAAAAAAGGCTGAGCCAGTCAACATTCCTACAAGCAGCTTATCAAAATACATTTCTCCCTGCATCCACACCAGCACTCATTTTTTTTGATATGCTCCAGTCTTTGTGGTGTGAGATGATAACTCATTGTTGTTTTAATTATAAGCACAAATTTTGTCCATGATACTTTTCTACATCCCTTAAATACACCATTTTATTTTTTCATAATCAGTAGTGAGTATAAGTGCAATGATTAACCTCATTTGATAGGCAGAATAAGTGAAATTTAAGGCATTTAGGTAGTCTGATTAAAGCCAAGCTGTATTTTCTGGGACCAGGTTTCAAATGTCATCAATTGAATATAAAACTTATTTTCTCGGGGCAGGAGAAATAGCATGGAGATAAGGTATTTGCCTTGCATGCAGAAGGATGGTGGCTCGAATTCCGGCATCCCATATTGTCCCCCAAGACTGCCAGGAACGATTTCTGAGTGTAGAGCCAGGAGAGTAATCCCTGAGCACTGCCAAGTGTGACCCAAAAACAGAAACAAGCAAACAAACAAAAAAACTTATTTTCTCAAGGAGTAAGACAAATTTATGATCTCATATTTTCATTGAGAATGGTTCCTTCTGGGGCCAGAGTGATAGCACAGTGGTAGGGCATTTGCCTTGTATGCAGCTGACCTGGGATGAGCCGAGTTTGATTCCCAATATCCCATGGTCCATCAGCCTGCCAGGGACGATTTCTGAGTCAGAGCAAGGAGTAACCCTTGCTGGGTGTGGCTCAAAAAACAATCAGTCAATAAATAAAGTTAAAAAAAATACAGAATAGTTCCTTCCTAAGAGCAAATTTAAAAAAAAATTAAAAAATTAAAGGGTATTCTAGTGGTATTAATTCAATTCTCTCTTTACCAGTTCAGTTGAATGGTTTCCAAAAATATATATTTTGGTTCCAAAGCTCAGCAATATATCTTATACATCGGTGAGAAAAGATATACAATCAATGATAATGCGTGATTCTCTAATATGCAAAAATAGAACAAATACTAGATAATAAATATTAAGCATCATGGTTTATCTAATTATCTAAATATTAAAATGATAATATTTAATTCACCTCCCTTAATAACAATAGGTTACTTGATATTTTTAGCTTCCTTCTATTTACATAATAGTAAATTTTGTTGGCATTCATTCTAAGATTTCAATTTTTTTATTATTTCCTATTGAGATTCAAATACAGGGCTTCAGGAATAAAAACATATATTCTATTACTGACTTTGAACCCAAACTTTACTCCATCATATTGATAAAGAAAATAGAAACTAAAGAAACTTAAATTTTGCTGTAAAAAATTACTGTAGAATATCAAACAAGAAAATACTAACTTGGACTTGAATACAAAACAATAAAAATATTTTAACAACTCACTTGATTAAGAGACATTTTTTATTTTTTAAAATGTCTTTCACCTTTATTTGCATGTTTGTAGATGGTACAGCATTCTTTCTTTTTTTTTTTTTTTTAATATATATAATTTTTATTTTGATCATAGTGTCTTACATATTGTTGACAATAACATTTTAGGTACATATTTACATAAAATCAGGGGGGATTCCCATCACCAATTTGTCCTCCCTACACCTCCGTTTTTGTCCTACCTCCCATTTCCTCTTCCCTCACCCCCAGGGCGGCTAGAATATGTGGTCCCCTCTGTATCCAACCCACTACTTAGTAGTCTTGCCATGTTTGGTCTTAATGCCTCCCTTATCTCCCCCTCTAATTGTAGGCAGGACTAGCTAATTCAAGTTGCATGATTTTGCCTGAAAAAGAGAAGATAAATAAACTGGGGTAAGAGTCTAATACTCCAAAAATGGATGGAATCCTTCTAGAGGCTCTCATCATCGATTTGGGAGATGAAGGAGAAAAAGAAGTTGAAACACTCCACCAGTACCAAAAAAAAAGAGTCAATTATCCAGTGGGGACTCCATCTATATCGGTAAGCACCAAAAAAAAAAAAAAAAACAGATGAAAAACAAAGCAAAACAAACAACCAAAAACCAAACAAACAAACCAAAAACACGCCATGGTCTTGAAATAAGAAACATGGCATAGCACATAACGAAAGAAGAGAAAAGAAGAGAGAAAAAAAAATAAGTATAATTGGGGGACCACGATTTCAGTAGTCACACCCAAACAGAGAAATCGACCAAAATAGATAGGTATATAAAAATAATAATAACAATAATAAATGAAGGGAAAAATATATGTATATATGAAATAACCAAGGTTTTGTGGTTTTTGTATTTTTTTTTTCCCTCCTGCCCTGGCACAGTAAATATTGGGGTCATTCTAAAAGGAATTCACTTGGCCTAAGAAATATGGGGTTTCTCCGTCCTTGGAGTATACTGTCATGGGATCAGCTCTAGACTTTGCTCAGGATCATTTATTCTCCCGGTGGTGTTTTTTTTTTTTTGTGTGTGTGTGTGGAAGACTTCTGCTCTGTCCAGGGTGATACAATCAGAGCTCTGTGTGTAGAGGTCTCCGTATCTGCACATATCCTGAGGTGGGACTTATGATGAAGTCAGTCTTTGTGGTTCTAGAGGTTCTGTTGCCTCAGTGTCGTTTTAATCCATCTTCTGTGGTTGGTGATCTTGGTCTTTGCATTGAACCTAGGATGGCTCCTAGGATAGCATCTTTCTTTGTGCTTCCAGAAGCCCCATTCTGTTGCAGTTGTCTCTGTCAGACCTTTGGGACTAGGGATCATGATTATTGTGCAAGTCCTAGTGCAAACCCTGAACTAGGGCTTTTATATTGGGCCCAAGGTGTATACTGTCTGGTCGTGGTTCTAGTAGCCAGTCATCTGTAAGTCACGATCTTGGCTTTTGGGCCTACCAAATGGTGCCGCGTCTTCTGGTTTTGTCTTGTCGTTATCTGGTAAGGTATGCTAATCTGCTCTCAGGACAAGTTGTTAGCATTTTCCTCATTGTCTGGATATCATGTTAGAGCTGGCCCTTGTTGTTGACCCCGCAGTATTAAGGCTGGCTCAGATGGAGTTTGTTTCCTGTAGCTGTTGTGAAGAGCTGTGCCAATCCTTTGTCTGGGATCAAGATTTTAAGGCTGGATGAATGGTATCTAATCACCTGAGGTCTAAGCTGATTCCACATGACATATTTTCAAGGTAGGAGATATCCCTGTATTGTAAACAACTATGAGTTCCTATCTCTAGTAGATAAGAGCTCTTTTTGTTTTTTTATATATATATATGTAAGATTTCCCCTTTATTTAGTGTGTCTTTGCAGGGGGAAGTGGTGCTACATTATATTGTCGGTGTAGCTGGGGGTGGAGAGAGGGTATAACAGACACAGGTCACATACCCAAAAATGATAAAAATAAAAATTAAAATTAAAAATAAAAAAAAAAAAAAAAAAAAAAAAAAGAAAGAAGAAATAAATAAAAATGTATGTGCTCGCAAATGTATATGTAGGACCAACATTTAAAAAAAAAATAAATAAATTTAAGAAAAGAAGAAAAATGAGTTCGCGAAGGTTTTAAAGGGCCAAAGTGGTGCAAAAGACTACCTTACATTTGGGGGAGAGCAGGTAACGAGGTGGTGTATTACAGGTCCTATGCCTATGTTGGAAGTACAGTTTTTCCCATTGTCTTTTGGGTTTTTGTTGTAATGTGTGGGTTCTCAGGCATCTTCCTATCCCACCCCCTGACCTTCTTCAGGTTGGTAAAAATTTGCGGCAGGGAGGTCTTGGAAGAGTTCTTGCATTGGGGATACTTTTGGACCTAGGTCCAGTTTCAAGTAACAGTCCACATTAGGGGGAATAGGTAGGGAGGGCCTCGCAGCATGAGTCCGCAGGGGAGTTGGCTGTCTTTTCTTGTCCGGGACGAGGTGTGGGTTTGACTGGGTGTCCCTTCTCTTGGGTGCTGGGTACTGGTTCGTTGGGGTAGGAGGTCGATCTTGTTGCCTAATAGATTAGGAACTGAGGGTGAAGTGTTTTAATATAGAGGGAGGTCTGGATGGGATTGAGGGGTGGAGGGATAGTTGGGTTTCCAGAGGGGGAAAAGGGTAAGGTGTATGGAAGGGGTAGGGAGGGAGAAAAGAGAAAAATACATTAGAAAGAAAGGGAGAAAAGAAAAGATAGAAAGTAAAGAAAAGAATAGAAGAGAAAAAAATCAAAAAGCAAGTGGTGAGAAGAGAGGAGAGAATAGCAAGGGAATGCTAGTTTGCTTGAATGTGTTCAGTGAATAGGGTATGTAGTTTGAGTCTGTTCGTTGCTGTTACTGCTTTGGTGGTTTGACTGGTCTCGTGCTTGAAACCCTAAAAGAAGGTAAACCTAGAGATAAAGTGTATGTTAAAGAGATTTCTCAAAAAAAAAAAATAAATAAATAAAAAAAATAAAGAGTTTTCTCGGGGTCATCTCGTAGTGCAAACTAGGTATGGTATCTCGTGTGGTATCCCGAGCTGCCATCTTAGCTTGTCCGCCCTTTGTATCCAAGAACGCCTGTGGACAGAGAAGCTGAGAGGTTATTTTACATATAGTAAGATAGAGGCATTAATACGTAGTGTTATGGGATGTTTCCATTGGAGTCAGTGGTTTGCCTTGGTATTCTTTACCTGTGTTCCTGTATACGATCTCTACAGGACTATTATGAGTCTTTGTTGTAGAAGGTTGATTACGTACCTGTTCTCTCTATGCTGCTGTTCTGGTGTTGCTGTTTTCTTCGTGGTATAATGTGTAGTCGAAAGTTTGTGTTGTTAGTTTTTCATGTGTTTTGGGCACTGTTCCCAGGTATATGTTGACTATTACAGTGTTTGGAGTTTCTATCCTGTTAGACCCTGTTATTTGATTGTTAAGTATTGCAGGGTCCAGAAGCCCCCCAGGGGGGCCCGGCCAGCAGGAATTAGCTGGGGAAGCTTCTCAGACGACTGCACTCCTATTTTGCTGAGTGAAGGCACAACCACACCTGTAAGAAATCTGAGAGAGGTTAATAATAAAGACCCAAGGCAGCGTCTCACTGTTCAAGGGTACCTTTATTGGCTACAGTTCCTACTTATATAGTGAAGGAGAAGGGGGCAGTACAAAGGTGATGTCAGTCATACTTTTGGCGCGAAGGCCCATACAAGGCAAGGATATATTTCAGGTTTCAAGGAACAAAGAAACTTAGGCATTCTCTAAATAAGGAAGTGGGCAGTGGGTCTAGGGGGGCTGGATGACCTTCAAGTTATGATGAACGTGCTGTTTCCATGGAAATTTCTAGTGACCTTCCAGCTGCATTCCTAATTGCTTAACTATCAGGAGGTGGTGCGAGATGTGCCTGCCTCAGTGATCTTGAACAGACAATGTAGCATACACTTATTGATAATAGCCTAGTTCACTCCGGAATGTGGTCTTAAGGAGTGAGGCCTAGTTTCTGATAACGGTACCAGACAGTGTTGCTCTCCTCCGGGCTAGAGTTAATTATATCTTGCAGCTGCATGCCTTTCTCTTTAGCTCAAAAAATTCACAGCAAGACTGCAAAATGGCTTTTAGGTGAAAAGCTGGGCTATGGCAGAAAGAACAGCAATATGGCCTCAAACAAGTCAGTCCCCAACATCTCCCCCTTTCTCTTCTAATAAAAGAAGGAAAGTCGTGAGCGGGTGGTAGAACCGTGTCTTAGGCTACAAGGTTTGACCAGGTCGGACACGGCCAAAGCCGCATTTAAAAGGTGGCTACAAACGCCGTGGGTGTGCACAGGGATCCGAATTATGCGCTGTAGCCTTTTCGGGCCGTGCCCTAACTGGGACCTTGCTAATCCCGTCGTAGGTGTCTCCACAGCCGAGAGCACAAGTGCCGGAGCGAGCTCCGCTTGTTAGCTATGCGCTCTATCTCCTGGAAACTTAGTGGCTGGAAAGGCGGCTTGGTGACTAAAGCCAAGTTTTCACAGGAGCCACGCGGGGTTAGATGCTGGTAGTTAACCTGAATAGAGGTTTTTGTCTGTTCATCTACCTGGTTCTTAATAAAGGCAGTGATTTTGCGGAAAATCCATGGGCCAAGAGAAAAGAGCAGCATGAGGCTAATAAGAGGGCCCACAACGGTGGACAAGATTGTGTGGAACCAAGGAGAAGAGAAAAACCAATCCTGGTACCAGCCTTGTTCTTCATCAAAATGTTTTTCAAAATCTTTTATACCATCGCCAATATGTTGAACGCTATCTCTAACTAAACCAGTTTTGTCTTTAAAAATACAACATTGTTCCTTAAGGGCTACACAGACTCCCCCCTCTTTCATAAGGGCAAAATCTAAAGCACGACGATTTTGGAGAACAACATCAGCAAGGGAACTAATAGTATCTGTGAGAAATTGCAGACTAGTTTTGATTTCATTAATGTCTTGTTCCACTGCTTGAGTAAGAGTGCGGAAATTGGATTGAGAGGATACAAGAGAGTAGATACCAGTGCCAGCGCCAGTAGCGCCAACAGCAAGGAGCACTGCAAGTGTAACGGAGGTGAAGGGCTCACGGCGTCGTCGAGAGAGAGATTGAGAAGAATAGGAATAGGGTGAGGTGACAGGAGAGGGAAAGATATGTTCTGAGTGAATGGTGATTTTTGGAATGAGAATAACGAGAACACAGTAGTCATGAGAAAGGAGGAAAGAAGAACGAATGACAAAAGGAGTAAGACCAGAAGCACAGGCAAAATAAGTACCATTGGGAGCTAACAGATAGGGTTGTGAGGAGGAAGAATTGTAGATGTCAATAGTTTCGTTGCACACGTCAAGTAATTGGCTAGGAAGCAGGGAGTCGTTAGGCTTAATGCAGAGGCCAGAGCCTACGACTTGACCGACTGTAATGCCATGTTGAGGTTGTGTGTTCCAACGGAGGTCAGAGGGGTTGGAGGTTGAGGAAAGGTTGCCAAACACTGCAACACCTTCATAGAAAGGAGGTTGAGGAGAAAAGCAAAGCCAACATCTTTCATAGGCAGGATCTGTAAGTGCAAGAGCAGAAGCATTCATAAGATTGAGAATGACCTGTGAGGACGGAGAAGGACCTGAAGGCATAGTGAGCTGTCTGAGAGAAGGAGAGGCAGATGGAAGAGGATAAGGAGGAGAAGGCATGTGTGATGGACCTGAATGAGGATGAAGAAAGGTGTTAGGACCAACGGCGAGGGGGGTGAGAATTCGGCAACTGTTTAAGTAAACGGAGGGAAAAAAGAAGTCCAGGGTCGGTACGCCTAACGTAAAGTCTGAGTCCCCATTGTACGGGTTGAGTCCAGTGATGCTGACGTTCAGCAGCAGTAAATTCGATGATGAGGGGGTTACACCAACCACGGGTAGAGGAGGATGCATCGCAACTGGTAAGAGGACGAGTAAGTGGAGGGCGAGAGACGGTGATGAAGTCCCAAGAAGATGAAGGTTTCCAATAGGTAGTTCCAGAGGTCTCACAACCCCATGAAGCACAAAAGTACTGGTTATGATCGCCACATTTATAGTCGATGGAACGGGGGCGATGATGTCCTGGGCAAACATAGAAGGTGGAGAAGTGATATCGTAAGTAGTTACGGCGAACAACAGAATTGCAACCAGCGGTAGGGGGGGCGTAGTAGTTATGGCTGTCAATAGCGTGGGGTTGAGGCAGACGAAAATCAGGGGTGCCCCAGTAAGAGCTGGCACCCATGGCTAGGGCACAAAAATCGACGTGCAGAGCAGGCCAAGGAATGGAAGTGGAAAGGATGGAAGTTTGGTTAGCGACGTCGCCAGCCTCATTGATGATCTGCCAGTTGTAGTTGAAGACTCGGTAGCGATTGTTGTTCTGGGAGTGGCAGGCAGGCGGAAGCTGGAACAGCAACAGCAGCAGGAGGGCACGCATTTTGAACGGTGGTGGATGTAACAACGATGTTAGCGGCGATAGGTTCTGGAAGAGAAGGAGGGAAGGGATTCTCAGGGCTGGGAGCCCTGGGCGCGTTATAATGTTTGACCAGCCGGTCTGGAAGCCAGCGGGTGTTGCCTGTGTCTATGTCATGGACACAAGCATGGCCTTTGCCCCAGATGAGGACGGGGTGTGGCCCTTTCCAGAGTCCAGTGTGAACATCTTTCCAGAGGACTGACTGGAAATCAGAGGCAGTGTTGGGATGCCAATAGCGATCAGCCGCAGAGCGGTTCTGAAGATCGAGTGACAAAAAGTTAAGCACAAAGAGTGCATGGGCAAGCAGGAGACGGTGCTTGCCGTGGCGAGCATACAAGGTTTCACTTTCGCCAGAGAGCTTTATGAGCATGTTTTTTAAGGTTTGATTAGCTCTTTCCACAATGCCTTGACCCTGGGGGTTATAGGCAATTCCTGTTTTGTGCTGGATGCCAAACTTAGCACAAAAGTCTTGAAATTTTTGGCCAGTGTATCCGGGGCCATTGTCAGTTTTAAGAACTTTGGGCACTGCAAGCGTGGCAAAGCAGTGCAACATGTGAGCAATAACATCAGCAGAAGACTCCCCAGTATGCAGGGAGGCACAAATAAAGCCACTGAAGGTGTCAACAGTGACATGAATGTATTTAAGTTTACCAAATGCTGGATAGTGTGTAACATCCATTTGCCAAAGTTCACCAGGCACAAGGCCGCGAGGATTGACTCCAACGTGAGGTTCAGGAAGAAGAGAAAGACAGGATTTACAAGAACGAACAATTTCACGAGCTTGATCACGAGTGATAGCGTATTTAAGACGTAAGGTTTGAGCATTGAGGTGATGAAGTTTATGGGCAAGAGTAGCTTGTTGCAGTGTGTCATGTATAGGAGGTGGAGGAGTGGTGGAGAGAAAACAAATAGCTGAAGAGGTGGCACGGGTGGCTTCGTCTGCGAGGGTGTTGCCAAGCGTAAGGGGGCCAGGCAAACCCGAGTGTGCACGGATATGTGATACGTAAAAGGAATTGGTTCGTTGTAGAATGAGCTGTTGAATGTGGGAGAAGAGTGTGAAGGCAGGAGTAGAGGGTTTAATAAAAGGTACTGTTTCCAAAAGTGGCAAAGAGGAAGCAATGTAATGACTATCAGTATATAAATTAAAGGCTTGAGGAACCGAGAGAAAAACCTGATGAACGGCTTCCAATTCCACAAGCTGAGCAGAAGTGTGTGTGGTAGTGAGTGTATTGGTGGTACCATCAACTGAAAATGAGGCGGTGCCATTAGAGCTGCCGTCTGTAAAGACAAGAGAGGCAGAGGGAATGGGTTGAAGTTTAGTGAGCTTGGGGAAAACTACAGGATGTTTGTTCAGGAAGTGCAGGAGTTTATCAGCTGGCATGTGTGTAGATAGGGTTCCCTGAAAATGGGTGAGAAAAAGGAGCCATGCTTGATCCATGTTAGCTAACCAGGCCAATTGATTGTGTGTGTATGGGAGGATGATTGTGTTAGGGTGCTTAGTGAAGAGTTTGAGAGATGTTTCACAGCCTTGATGTAGGAGCTGGAGGACAGAGGAAGTGTATGTAGAAAGAACTTTGGAAGGTGAGGAGGGAAGGTGAATCCAATAGAGAGGGGCGGATTGCCAGAGAACGGCAGTGGGTGTGAAAGCTGTGGAGCAAATAATGAGTTGTAGATCAGCAGAAGGGTTATAGTAGGTAATGAATTGGTTTTGGATGGCGTGATTGACAGAATCAAGTGCGGCACGAGCTTCTGGAGTGAGAGAGCGTGGGCTGGAGGGGTTGGAATCTCCTTGGAGGATATCAAAAAGGGGTTTTAAATCGCCTGTGGTGAGTTTAAGGTAAGGGCGAAGCCAATTAATGTCACCAAGAAGGCGTTGGAAATCATTAAGTGTTTTAAGGTGTTGAGTGCGAATTTGAACCTTTTGAGTTTTTACCTGAGCTGGCAATAATTCAAATCCAAGAAATAAGTGAGGTGGAGAAGTTTGTATTTTGTCTGCAGAAATTTTAAAACCTTTTGAGGATAAAAGAGAAATTAATTTAGTAGAGACTGAGTGCAGGAGAGACTCATCAGGACAGGCAAGAAGAATATCATCCATGTAGTGAAGAATATAAACTGAGGGATAAGAGTCACGGAAGGGATCAATAAATGAAGCAACAAATTTCTGGCATAGAGTAGGGCTATTCGTCATTCCCTGTGGTAGGCTTTTCCAGTGATATCGTGGGCAGGGACCAGCACAATTGGGAACTGGGAGAGAAAATGCAAAACGTTTACAATCTTCTGGGTGAAGGGGAATGGAGAAGAAACAGTCTTTGAGATCAATAATTATCTTGAAAGTATTAGAAGGGATGGCAGACGGCACGGGCAGGCCGGCCTGGGCTGCTCCCATGGGAACCATAGTTTTATTAATGGCTCTAAGATCATGGAGGAGGCGCCATCTGCCGGATTTTTTGCGAATAACAAAGATGGGTGTATTCCAGGGAGAGGTGGAAGGTTCTATATGTCCAGCCTCAAGCTGTTCCTTTACAAGAGCTGAGGCAGCCTGGAGTTTTTCACTGGAGAGGGGCCACTGGTTTATCCAAACAGGAGTGTCAGAGCGCCAGGTGATTTTTTCTATAGGAGGCATAGGGGCGTTTTGGACTGATACAGTATAAACAGAGCTGAAACCAAGGCCTTGACGGCCAGGATTAGGGGAGGGCTGAATGGGCTTAGATATGCCTTGTAAGTTCTTTCCGAGGCCTCTAGAGGGAGTGTATCCCTGTTTCATCATTTGAGCGAGAGCAGCAGGGTTCTTGCATTTAACAATATAAACACCCATCTGTTCCATAATATCACGGCCCCACAGATTAATGGGCAAGTCGGGAACTATGTACGGACGGACAAGCCCAGTGTCTCCGTCCTCGTCCTGCCAGACCAGCTTATTGGCACTAATGAGGACTTGCTTGACTGTGCCTGCGATTCCAGAGACGGAATCAAAAGAGGCTGTGGTGGGCCAGTCTGGAGGCCAGTCGGCGGGAGAAAAGCAGGTAGTGTCTGCACCAGAATCAAGAAGTCCCGTGAAGGGCTTGCCTTCAATGGTGATAACCAGAGGGGGTCTAATTTTACACATGGCTCGCACCCAGAAAATGTCTGAGGAGCCAGGGTCCGAATTGCCACGGGTTTCTGGAAGAGAAGGCAATGTAACATTAAGGGGAAGCGGAAGAGCTTGCGCAATACGCTGCCCAGGTAGTACCTGTACTGGATAATAGGGGGCGACTGCTAGAAGTATAATTTCTCCAGTATAGTCATTATCCACAATAGAGGGCTGAATAATGAGGCCTTTAATAATAGTTGAAGCACGCCCAATGATCATAAAGAAGTGACCGGGTGGCGGAGGGCCAAAAACGCCTGTGGGGATCTGATAAACGCCATGCTCAGGAGTTAATAAGTGGGGGGTGGAGGCACACAAGTCCAGTCCGACGCTCCCTGGGGTTGCTCTGACAAGGGAGGTTGCTGGGGTGGGAGCATATTGGGGGGCACCAGAGGTTGCTGTTGGCAATGTGCCTGGTGCTGGGAAGGCGGCTGTTGCTGTTGGTAATATGCCTGGGGGGCTGGAGTGGGCTGTGCCGGCTGACTGGGCTCCGAGGCCGGGACAAAACGTTGGAACTGACGGCTTGGGGCCCGGAGCTGGCCCCGTTTGGAGTTTCCCTGAGCCGAATAACGGTGGTTAGGCGGCAGGGTGTTGCCATGTACGTCTTTTGAGGCATGGCATTCTGAGAGCCAATGGCGGCCGCGACGACAGCGCGGGCAAAGTGGAGGACGGGGAGAGGTCGTGCCTGTTTGCATAGTAGGGGCTTGGCGTTGAGGGCAGTTGTTGGCAAAATGGCCAGGCTGGCCGCAAGAGAAGCAAACACGGCCTTTATTTTGCCCCTGAAAAGCGACTATGGCACCAGCTACTTGGGTGGCAAAAGAATGGGCATTTTTGCAAAGAGAGATCATCTCCTCAAGGGATCGAGACGGCTTAGGGGATTTTAAAATCTGACGGCAGGCGGGATTGGCATTTTCAAAAGCAAGTTGTCTAACAAAAGGATTGGAGGTGTCTGTAATACCAGTGGTTCTATCAATAGCTTCAAGAAGGCGAGAAATGAAAGCATGATAGGGTTCATTATCAGCTTGTTGAATTTTAGCAAGAGGAAGAGCAGGGGTAGAGGAAGAGGGAATAGCTTTCCAAGCTTTGAGACCTGCTTGGGAGGTGAGATTAAGCAATTGATACGAGAGGGGGCGCTGTTGTTGAATGGTGTCATAAGGCTTAGAGCCAGAAACTTGAAGGAACTCAAGCTCGTTATCATGAGTGAGCTCTCTGCAGTTGTTAATAAATTCAGCTTCCCAAAGAACAATATGTTCAGGTTTAAGGCAACGGCGAACAGTGATGCGCCACTCAATGGGAAAAAGATTGCCACCATAGGAGAGACTTTCCAAACAGGAAAGGGTATAGGGGGCTTGAATGCCATAATCTAAAACAGCTTTGTGAAGCTCCTTAAGGGAGGTTTGATCGAGATCTCGAATTTCTATATTCTCACGGAAAATTGAACCAGGGCCACGGTGGTGAGAGAGTGCAGGTGAGGTAGGGGGCGCTAAAGGCGCGTCATCTGCTGCCTCAAGGGCAGGGATGTTTTCGTTGTCTGCAGCCTCAGCTTCTCTAGCGGAGGAAGCCTGGGCTAAAGGACGGGGGGGGAGTGCCTCGAACAGCATCCATGGTGCGAGAGAAACGCTGTCTGAGAGATTGGGTGCCCCCTGCAGTCTGTGAGCGGGTGACCATAGGATGAGAGGAAGCAGAAGAGGAAGCAGGGGAGGCTTGAGGAGGTTGCGGAGCAACTGACAGGGCAGAGGCGCCCGAGGGAGGATGTAAAATCATGGGGCACGCTAGGGTTCCAAGAGGTTTTGCTGCTTGAAGCGGCTCAGCAAGGACTTTTTCATTGATATTAACATAACGTAAAGGGGTCTCACCCTCCGGAGATTTAGCATTGTGAGGCTGGGCTTCTTCTTCTTCCGCATACGAATAGAGCTGGCTGGAATCGGTTGCTATGGAAACTGTGTTCACAGCGGCTTGTGCCTCGCGATCACGCTGCGCCCTCTCAAGGGGGCGGGGATCAGCGGGCGGAGGGAGGGGAAAGTTAGAATGAGGAAGTAGAAGCTGCTGAGGCGGAGGCGGGGGAAGGTTCTCGCCGTTAGGAAGGAGAGCAGGAAAAATAGCAGCTTTAGCAGGTTTTTGTTCACGAGATTGGTGAAGCTCATTAGTAAGTTGGGAGATCGTGGAAGTAAGAGTAATAATGTGAGATTCTAAAGCAGTAGGCTTAGGGGGATCGGGAAAGGCACATTTTGGAGGAGCAGGACAGTCATAAGGAGGAGGAAGAGTTTGTGTGGCTTGTGTGACTGCTGAGCCGTGACAGGCAGCGGCTTCCTCTGCAGGGGTCTGGGTGCATAGAGAATCAAGTTCTTGAGGTGGAGCAGAAGCATGGACAGAAGTAGGGGAGGGATATAAATGAGAAGCATTAGAGAGATCTTTAAGAGCATTAGTTACTTTGGAGACAAAGGTAGAAGAATCAGTGGTGGAGGGAGGACAAGGAGAAGGATTTTCGGAGGGAGAAGGGAGATGAGAGACAGAATTTGAACGAGAGGGAGTCCTGGAACACTCACGGGAGACTTGTTGTACATGAGATTGAACGGCATGGATGATGTCTTTGGCGGCTTTGGCATCTTTAGTTACAATGATATCTGTTAACAGGCTCAAGTATTGGAACATAATTTTTTCGTTTTGTGGTTCATCATGATTTACAAAGTAATCACTCATTTCTTGTCCTACTTTGTCCCAAGTGGACGCAACAATTTCTGGACAGGTGATAACGAACCAAGGACATAGATTATGAATGAACATAAGAAAATTACAAATATCTTTTTTGGTAACCTCTACATGTCTGGCTTTCAACTCAGACTGAATATCAATAATGAATTTAAGCTCAGTACTCAAAGAAACACCCATGGTAGTGAAGCCAACGGGCGAAGCCCCAAGAGCCAATCAGGGGCGGTGATCAGAACGACTGAAAAAACTGCAGTTTAAATATTTGATTAAGGCTAACTAGTTTCAACGCTTACCCGGATGGGGTATTTCCTGCGAATTACGAAATAGCTCTAGACTCGCCGACCCGTAGTCGTTCGGGGTGTGGTGGTGGTCTTCGAGCCCAGCGTTGGGCGCCAAAATGCAGGGTCCAGAAGCCCCCCAGGGGGGCCCGGCCAGCAGGAATTAGCTGGGGAAGCTTCTCAGACGACTGCACTCCTATTTTGCTGAGTGAAGGCACAACCACACCTGTAAGAAATCTGAGAGAGGTTAATAATAAAGACCCAAGGCAGCGTCTCACTGTTCAAGGGTACCTTTATTGGCTACAGTTCCTACTTATATAGTGAAGGAGAAGGGGGCAGTACAAAGGTGATGTCAGTCATACTTTTGGCGCGAAGGCCCATACAAGGCAAGGATATATTTCAGGTTTCAAGGAACAAAGAAACTTAGGCATTCTCTAAATAAGGAAGTGGGCAGTGGGTCTAGGGGGGCTGGATGACCTTCAAGTTATGATGAACGTGCTGTTTCCATGGAAATTTCTAGTGACCTTCCAGCTGCATTCCTAATTGCTTAACTATCAGGAGGTGGTGCGAGATGTGCCTGCCTCAGTGATCTTGAACAGACAATGTAGCATACACTTATTGATAATAGCCTAGTTCACTCCGGAATGTGGTCTTAAGGAGTGAGGCCTAGTTTCTGATAACGGTACCAGACAGTGTTGCTCTCCTCCGGGCTAGAGTTAATTATATCTTGCAGCTGCATGCCTTTCTCTTTAGCTCAAAAAATTCACAGCAAGACTGCAAAATGGCTTTTAGGTGAAAAGCTGGGCTATGGCAGAAAGAACAGCAATATGGCCTCAAACAAGTCAGTCCCCAACAAAGTATTAGTTGTGATTAAGATGTATGTTCTGTGTGCTTCAGAATAGTGCTACCATTCTGTGTTTATCTTTTGTCTTCTGACTTACTTCGTTTAACATAACATGATCTAGGTCCATCCACGTTGCTGCAAAATCTGTGATTGTATCGTTTCTGACTGCCATGTAATATTCCATTGTGTATAGATACCACATCTTAATGATCCATTCATCTGTTGTTGGACATCGTGGTTGGTTCCAAGATTTGGCTATTATACTGAGTGCTGCGATAAATAGTGGGGTGCACACGTATTTTGGGATGAATGTTCTTCCACCTTGGGGGTATATACCTAGAAGTGCAATTGCTGGGTCAAAAGGGAGCTCAATTCTGAGTTCTTTGAGCACTCTCCAGACTGTTCTCCATAGATGTTGGACTAGGGGGCATTCCCACCAGCAGTGGATGAGGGTTCCCTTCATACCACATCCCCGCCAACAAAGATTGTTCTCAGTATTTTTGATGTGAGCCATCCTTACTGGTGTAAGGTGGTATCTCATTGTTGTCTTGATTTGGATCTCTCTGATGATGAGTGAAGGTGAGCATGCTTTCATGTGTTTGTTAGCCATCCTTCTGTCTTCCTCAGAGAAGTGTCTATTCATTTCTTCTCCCCACTTTTTAATGGCTTTGTTTGGTTTTGAGGGGCTCAGTTTTCTGAGTGCTTTGTAAGTTCTAGATATCAGCCCTTTATCTGATATGTCTAGTGAAAAGATTTTTTCCCATTCTGTTAACTGTCTTCTTGCATAAAGTAAGGTTTCTTTCGCCATGCAGAAGCTTTTCAGTTTGATGTAGTCCCATTTGTTTATGTTTGCTGCTAAGGTTCTTGCCATTGGTGTTCCATTCTCGAAGACCTTTTTGATATATAGGTCTTCAAGTGTTCTCCCTATTTTATTCTCAATAAATTTTATAGATTCGGGTCTGATTTCAAGGTCTTTGATCCATTTTGAGTTGACTTTTGTATAAGGAGTGAGGTATGGGTTGATTTTCACTTTCGTACATGTGGTTTTCCAGTTGTGCCAACACCATTTGTTGAATAGGCTTTCTTTGTTCCATTTCAGATTCTTGCCTCTTTTATCAAATATTAGTTGGCTGTATATCTGGGGGTTTATGTCTGGGAAATCTGTTCGAACCCACTGGTCTGAGGTCCTGTCTCTGTTCCAGTACCATGCTGTTTTGATTACTATGGCTTTATAGTATAGTTTCAAGTTAGGTAAGGAGATTCCACCCAGCTTCTTGTTTTTGAGTATGTGTTTGGCTATCCTGGCTCTTTTGTGGTTCCAGATGAATTTTGTGATTGATTGTTCTATTTCTTTAAAGAATTGTGTCTGGATTTGGATAGGGATTGCATTAAATCTATATAGAAGTTTGGGTAGGATAGTCATTTTGACTATATTAATTCTACCTATCCATGAGCATGGGATGTTCTTCCATTTCTTTAGATCGTCTTCAATTTCTTTCTGAAGCGTTTTGAAGTTTCCCTGGTATAGGTCTTTCACTTCTCTTGTAAGGTTGATTCCTAGATACTTGATATTTTTTGATACTATCTTAAATGGGATTGTATTTTTAATCTCTCTCTCCTCAGCTTCATTGTTTGTATATAGAAACGCAACTGTCTTTTGTGTATTGACTTTGTATCCAGCCACTTTGCTGTATTGGTTGATTGTTTCTAGGAGTTTTACTGTGGACTCTTTAGGGTTTTCGATGTATATCATCATATCGTCGGCAAATAGAGATAGCTTGTGTTCCTCTTTCCCTATTTGAATTCCTTTGATTCCCTTCTCTTGTCGGATTGCTATTGCTAGGACTTCTAAGGTTATATTGAATAAGAGTGGAGAGAGTGGACAGCCTTGTCTAGTTCCTGAACTTAGTGGGAATGCTTCTAGTTTCTCGCCATTAAGTATAATGTTGGCTGTAGGCTTTTCATATATAGCTGTAACTATCTTGAGGAAAGTTCCTTCTAACCCTATTTTGCTGAGTGTCTTTAACATGAAAGGATGCTGGATTTTGTCAAACGCCTTCTCTGCATCGATTGATATGATCATGTGGTTTTTGTCTTTCATGTTGTTGATGTGGTGTATAATGTTGATTGATTTGCGTATGTTGAACCAACCTTGCATTCCTGGTATGAATCCCACTTGGTCATGATGTATGATCTTTTTGATGAAGTGTTGGATTCGGTTTGCTAAGATTTTGTTAAGTATCTTTGCATCTATGTTCATTAGTGAGATTGGTCTGTAGTTTTCTTTTTTGGTGGTGTCTTTGCC
Source organism: Suncus etruscus (assembly GCF_024139225.1). NCBI lineage: Eukaryota > Metazoa > Chordata > Mammalia > Eulipotyphla > Soricidae > Suncus > Suncus etruscus. The sequence continues at coordinate 45,149,971 of NC_064848.1, forward strand.
TTCTTTGGGAATGAGTGTGATATTAGCCTCATAAAAGGAGTTGGGGAGGATTCCTGTTTTTTCTATGGTTTGGAAAAGCCTATGGAAAAGTGGTAGTAAGTCTTCTTGAAATGTTTGATAGAATTCACCTGTAAATCCATCTGGGCCTGGGCTTTTGTTCTTAGGGAGTTTTTTAATTACATCTTCAATTTCCTCTGAGGTGATTGGTCTGTTTAGTCTTTCTAGATCCTCCTTTTCCAGTCTTGGAATAGGGTGTTTGTCCAAGAATCTGTCTATTTCTACTGGGTTCTCTAACCTAGTTGAGTATAGTTGTTCATAATATGATCTCATGATGTGTTGTATTTCTTGGGGTTCTGTTGTAATCTCTCCCCTTTCATTTGTGATCCTACTAATTTGGGTGTTTTCCCTCTTTTTTTTGGTGAGTTTTGCCAATGGTTTGTCTATCTTGTTTATTTTTTCGAAAAACCAACTCCTGGTCTCGTTGATTTTTTGTATTGTTTTCTTGGTTTCGATGTTGTTTATTTCTGCTCTGGTTTTTATTATTTCTTGCCTTCTGGTTGTGGTTGGATTCCTCTGTTGCTGTTGTTCCAGTTCTTTGAGGTGATCTTTTAAACTGTTGGTTTTGTTGTTTTCCTGTTTCTTGACATAGGCCTGTATTGCTATGAGTTTCCCCCTAATTACTGCTTTTGCTGTGTCCCATAAGTTTTGACATGTTGTCTCTTCATTGTCATTTGTCTCAAGGAATCTTTTTATTTCTTCCTTGAGTTGTTCTTTGATCCAGCTGTTGTTGAGCAGCATGTTGTTTAATCTCCAGGTATTAGTTTTTCTCCATTGCTTCTTCTTGACATCAATTTTAACCTCTGTTGCATAGTGATCTGAAAGGGTACTTCTTATGATCCTTACCTTTGTGGTCTTATATAGGTTGGCTTTGTATCCTAAGACATGATCTATTCTGGAGAAGGTTCCATGTGGGTTTGAGAAGAATGTGTATTCTGCTTTCTGGGGATGGAGGGCTCTATATAAATCTATTAGCCCTAAATCTTCTAATTTTTCATTTAGAGCTCTTATTTCTTTGCTATTTTTCTGTTTGGTGGTTCTGTCCAATGGTGATAGTGGAGTATTGAGGTCCCCTACTATTATCACATTTCCCTTCATGTGTTTCTCCAGGTTTGCCAGTAGTTGCCTCACATATTTTGCTGACTCTACATTAGGTGCATAGATATTGACCAGGGTTAGTGTTTCTTGATCTAATGTTCCCCTGATCAGTAAGTAGTGACCCTCTTTGTCTCTGATCACTTTCTTGAGGTTGAATACAATTTGGTCTGATATAAGAATGGCTGTCCCTGCTCTTTTTTGTTTTCCATTGGCCTGAATAATTACTTTCCATCCTTTTATTCTAAGCCTGTGCTTATCCTGTAACTGTAGGTGTGTTTCTTGCAGACAGCAGAAGTCCGGTTTATTTTTCCTAACCCAGTTCTCTACTATGTGTCTTTTAATTGGAGAGTTCAGTCCATTCACATTTAGGGAAATTATTGATAGAGAGGACTGTTGTGCCGTTGTATTGTGTGGAGTGGTTGTTGTTACAATCGGGGGTTTGGATTATGTAATTCATCTCTGAGTAAGTCGTTTAGGATCGGCTTGGTTTGCACAAATAGTTCAAGTTCGTTCATGTTTGAGAATGTTTTTATTCTGCCCTCCCATATGAATGATAGTTTTGCTGGGTATTGTACCCTGGGTTGGAAATTTCTTTCATTCAGTCGTGTAAATATGTCATTCCACTGTCTTCTTGCTTGAATTATTTCAAATGGGAGATCCGGTTTGATTCTTATGTCCTTTCCTTTGTACTTGAGGTTTTTTTTCTCCCTTATTGCTTTCAGGAGTTCCTCTTTCTCTTTGTTTTTTGCCATTTGGATTATTATGTGTCTTGGTGTTGGCTTATTAGGGTCTATTTTATTAGGAACCCTCTTGATTTCCTGGATTTGTCCTGAAGTGTCTTTCCAGAGTGTGGGGAAGTTCTCTGTTATTATCTCCCTGACTACCTGTTCTTCCCCCTTCCCTATTTCCTCCCCTTCTGGTATACCCACAATTCTTAGATTGTTCCTTTTGTCTTTATTCATTAGATATTGGATTTTTCCTTCCAGTGCTTTGCCTTTTATTTCTTTGTTGGTTTCTTGATCTTTTTTTGATTGTAGTTTTCCTTCGAGTTCTTCGATGTGCTTCTCCAACTCTGTGTTTCTGCTCGTAAGGCTTGTTACTTTGTCTCTTAAGTCCTTCACTTCTTTCTGTATGGTCTCTCTCATGTTCTTTGATATTTCTTCTTTAATTTGGCTGATTCGTTCTTCCATGGTTTTCTTATATTCGGTAGCTAGGGTTTCTTTCATTACTGTTAGTAATTCCTGCATTTCCTTCCTCATTACCGTTTTTAAGTCTTCTTCCCCTGGATCTGTGCGATTTGGTGGACTTGGGAACTTGCTAGGATTTGTCATGGTGTCTCCAGTTATTAGGGACTTCCTTGATTTGCGCATGGTTCTTTGTATTTAATGGTGTGTTTTGGAGTGTTGTGGCTTCTTTTTTTGGCCTGCTTGTTCCCCTTCCTGAAGGTGGTTCTAGAGGGGCCTGTTGGGTGAGCTTGTTGAACCTAGCTCTTTCTCCTCCCCTTTGCTGCCTAGGGGTCAGCCTTCCCTGTGGGTCCTGTCCCTTTTCTGCTCCTTAGTTCTGTCAGCGGTGCAGTTCCGCTCCTGGCCACAATGTTTGCTGGCGCTGTTGAGCCTAGTTCTCTGTCCCCCCTCCTCTCTCCGAGAGTCAATGGAGCTCCGTCCCCTCCAAGCCTCTGTTGAAGGAGTTCCTTCCGCCCAACCCAGAGCTCTCGTCCTTGGGGAGTCCCTGGTCCACTCCAGGGCCCTAGGGGATGGACTGTTCTAGGTCACCTGAGGGGCCAGACGGCTGGCCCTATCTCCCTTGTCTATTCGGGTTGTTCAAGTTGCCCTTCCAGGTGCCCACCCAGAGGAAGGGCTTCCCTCAAGCCACTCTCCTCAGCGCTTGTGGTTCCTGGGGAAGGGGCTTGGCCTGGCAGCAGCAGGGGAACAGGCCTTACAAGGCCGTTTCCGTGCCTCCCGGGGTCGCAGGGAAGGGATTCGGCCTGGCAGCCCTGGGGGAACGGGCCTTACAAGGCCGTTTCCGCGCCTCCCGGGCTCGCAGGGAAGGGGCTCGGCCTGGCAGCCGCGGGGGACCGGGCCTTACCTGGCCGATCCCGCGCCTCCCGGGTTCGCAGGGGAAGGGGCTCGGCCTGGCAGCCGCGGGGGACCGGGCCTTACCTGGCTGATTCCGCGCCGCCCGGGTTCGCAGGGGAAGGGGCTCGGCCTGGCAGCCGCGGGGGACCGGGCCTTACCTGGCTGATTCCGCGCCGCCCGGGTTCGCAGGGGAAGGGGCTCGGCCTGGCAGCCGCAGGGGACCGGGCCTTACCTGGCCGATCCCGCGCCGCCCGGTTTCGCAGGGGAAGGGGCTCGGCCTGGCAGCCGCGGGGGACCGGGCCTTACCTGGCCGATCCCGCGCCGCCCGGTTTCGCAGGGGAAGGGGCTCGGCCTGGCAGCCGCGGGGGAACGGGCCTTACAAGGCCGTTTCCGCGCCTCCCGGTTTCGCCACAGCATTCTTTCTATAAACAATTACTTTATTTAAGTACTGTGGTTACAAAATTGTTCATGATTGAATTTCAAACCTACAATATTTACCACCCTTTACAAGTGCATGTTTCCACTAGCAATGTTCCCTACTTTCCCTCCTCTTCTCCCCACCTTCGTCTTGGCAGACATTTTATTCTCTTCTTCTTCTTCTTCTTCTTCTTCTTCTTCTTCCTCTTCTTCTTCCTCTTCTTCTTCTTCCTCTTCTTCTTCCTCTTCTTCATCTCTCCCTCCTTTTCTCCTAATTCTGTCTTTAGTTTATTTCCCCTTTGACACTGTTGTTTGCACTGTGGTTTGCACTATTGTTAATGAGTATCATGCATAATAATTTCTCCCCTTTTAGTATCCCATTTTTATATGTGGAATTAAAAGAGTTTTTATTATAATAATTGGAATAGTTCACTAAAAATAAGATAATATTGATTATACATAAAGGACAGGTCAAATATTTTCTAGATACATTTTATCTATATCAATGTTATGATACTGGTATTATATCCCTTATTTCATAAAAGATATTTTAGTTCAGGATAATAAGCAACTTGATCAAAATTACACAGCAAGGAAGAGTTGGATATAGTGTTTCCAGATCTCATCATGGAACCCATGACTGTTGCTCTTCTCTCATCCTCTCATTATACCCACATTAACCCAATTGTGTAAGCACCTATATCAAGAAAGCAAATGTCTTATTAAATTTTCTATTGAGTAGAGAAAAGAGAAAGCAACTGCAAAGTGAACTGTTAAGATCAAAGTTTCAAAATCTCTGACTGTCCCTGAGGTCAAAGGGAGAGTTAAATCTTATCCCCTAATTTTTAGTGAAAATATATATCTAGCAAAGTTACTAGGAAGACAAGAAGGGGATATTTACACAAATTCCAGTCTAAATTTGTGCTATGGTATGAGATTTTCTCAAAGATTTGAAAGTATAAACTAAGAATGTTCTGCTCTGCATCTATTTGTTAAGTTAAAATGCCAGAATTACTGGTATAAGGGCTGGAGCGGTAGTGCAAGTGATAGGGCATTTGTCTTGCACATGCTAGCCTAGGAAGAACCATGGTTCAATCCCCTGGTGTCCCATATGGTCCCCAAGCCAGGCATGATTTCTGAGCACATATCCAGGAGTAATCCCTGAGCATCACTGAGTGTGGCCCAAAAAACCAAAAAAAAAAAAAAAAAAAAAAAAAAGGTATAATGTTTATAAATAGGATCTTTAAAAATCAATTAAAAACCTTAAAAGTTACAATAAGGGGCCAGAGAGATAGCATGAAGGTAAGGTATTTGTCTTACATACAAAAGGATGGTGGTTCAAATCCCAGCATTCCATATGGTACCCTGTGCCTGCCAAGAATAACGCCTGAGTGCTGCCGGGTGTGACCCAAAAAACAAAACCAAAAAAGTTACAATGAATATTAATTATAATACCCAAAGCAAACAAACCTGAGACATTACTAATGAAACAGGAGAATAAGAACTGAGAAGTAGGGGGTGGGATACATATGAAATAAGTTAGTAGTGACTGGGACAATAGTGGAGGTATCTAGAAACAGTGGTGGAGGAATTTGTTTAGCATCTCTGAAGCTAAAAATAACAATAACTTCAATAAAATTGTATACTATACACTAATAATAAAAAGAGAGGGTCATAGAGATAACACAATGAAATTGCACAAAGAGATAATACTTTGCCTTGCATTAATTAATCCAGATTCCATCCCCAGAATGACATCTCACACACTGAGCCAAGATTAAGTCTTAAGAATTTCCAGGTCTGGCACCTAACAGAACAAAAAGTAAACCTAGGGACCAACATCAAATATTGTACTTTTGTTAAATTACATTTTAGAGTTTAATTATAAAAGTCAAGGAACTAAAATGTAAATGCCAACAGTTTTATATGGGCCTATTTATCATAAAATGAATATGTACCAACTAGAACAACAGAGAGCACCAAATGGATCCATATAAATTCTAGAAAATCTTTTAAAGCCAATTGAGACACACAAGACAGGTTGAGTCTAAAACAAAATAGAATTGGAAAAACCAGTAACACATATCTCAATAGGATAGAATCTAAAGTACATGTTTATTTCAAAAATACATGTGTGCTTACCCATGTTATCCAAAAATTAACACTCTTGATGTTTGGGGCAATGATGTTAGTGTTTGAGAGTCCTGCTTTGGATTTTATCCAAAAATATTTCATTCCCAGAGTACCTTGAAAGGACTTCTTTGTGAGATGACGTCCCATAAAAGCTAACTACCAGTATGAACTAAAGATAGTCCTGAGGGGCAAAAATTGCTTTAAATTTTTTAAATTGACGTGAACTTTCTTTTCCTAACAAAACTTTCCTTTTGTTGAAAAGGCAATGAGGCAATCACAAGATCTGGGCCACACAATCAACGAGCCTGAATGTTTACATAGTTCTTAACTAGTTTGGAACAATGGTACTAAGAGTGTTTTGAACTCTATTTACAACAAGGAACAAAAAATCAAAATAAATATTCAGCTGGCTTCATAATGAAGCAAATATTTTCTGTATTATGTAGTAATAAAAGTCAGTGTGCACTGTAAATAAAGTTTGCTCAAGGGCTCTATGAAAAAAAAAAAAAAGCCAAATGTCGAATGACAGCCAGAATTCTACTACAGAGCACAGAAAGCTAAGAAATTAGCCACAATCCCTGAAACCTCATGTTGCACTGTGTTTGATTTGGTAACTTTTAAGTTTTTTAGATTTTAAAAAGTGTAAAGTGTAAAATGACGGTAGGATTGGCTTGATGCCCTTGGTGTCATTACTCATTGAAATAATGGGGAAAATGAATGCCAAAACTATGGGATTTAGGGGAGGGAGAGTGGGAGGGAGGCTGCACACAACTCAGTTTGTCTTTAAAAGAAAGGTGAAAACACAGAATCAATGAAAATAAAGGAATAGTTTTGTCTTAAGGACGCCACGCAAAGGAATCAGATTGTTTCCCCTGATGAAACACAGAAAGTCACTCAGTTTAAAGTGTATGTCTGAGAGCTAAGCAGGACACAGGATGGAGTAGAGTGCCCTCATAGAGCTCTTAACTAGAATCTTTCTGATTATTACTGCAAGTCATTCTTTCATGAAACAGAGTAACTTCTCCCTAAGACTCTCACAGGCCTCTTTGCCAAATTTAGTTTGCTCCCTTTCTCTTTCTGCATGCCCCTGTGGCTGATGACAGGAGCTCTTTGAATATAGGAGAACCCAAACTTCATACATAAAAATTTGCAGGTGTTGAGTACACATGGCTATACATTTGTGGATGTGAGTGCTCCAGTTTGGTTTATACATTTTAGCTCAAAGCTTTAAAACTTTAGAAAACACTATCCACTGTCTGGGGTAGCAACAAAATAAAAGCTTTTGAGTACCCCCTCACTCTCCCTTTTTATTACAGAAAGTGTTTGTTTGACTAGTAGAAAAGAGAGAACAAAAAGCAATTAATACACAAAAGCCCATCTCAATAATAAATTTCTAAATACCTAGTTAAGAACCACTCAAAGTGTTTTTGTTCTTTTATGATGCTTTTGTTGCACAGCTCAGAAAGTATGTCAAGACTGAACTCTGAAGAAAGAAGCTTGGCATGGACAGCTACAGGTCTGCTGCCAGCCACCGTGGGAAGGACAAGGGGGTCTGGATAAACTAGTCATCTACTTGGTGTCTAGGGAAAATTATTGCTATTATAATTTCAAACTGGGAAACTTGGAAACGAGAACAATGAGATCAAGGCCAAATATCGTAACTGCCAGGAGAAAAGGGAAAGAATTATAAAGGTCATGACCTATCTTTCAAATGTTTTACTTTCAAACTCCTTAAAAGAATTTAGGAGAAAATTATCTGCTTGCAGAATAAATAAATACCTTTGAATAAATAAATACCTTTATTCAAGCACCTAAATTACAAACATGATTGTAGTTGAGTTTCATAAAAAGAACACATAAAAGTCATAAAAAGAACACCCACCTTCACCAGTGCAACATTCCCATCACCATTGTCCTCAATCTCCCTCCTCCACCCCACCCCCTACTCATATTTGAGACAGGCATTCTAAGTCTTTTCCTTATTAACATCATCACCATGATTATCAGTGTAGTTATTTCTCTAATCGCGCTCTCTACTTGTTGTAGTGAGCTTTCACCCTGTGAGCCAGTCCTTCGGCTTTCATCTCTATTGTCTCTGGGCATTATTACAACACTGTCTTTTATATTTCTTAAAACCTAAAGATGAGTGAGACTATTCTGTGTCTATCTCTCTTCCTCAGCATAATAGATTCCATGTATATCCATACATAGGACAGTTTCATGACTTCATCTCTCTTGATGGCTGCATAATATTCCATTGTGTATATGTACCACTGTTTCTTTGGCCATTCATCTGTTGAAGGGCATCTTGGTTGTTTCCAGAGTCTGGCTATTATAAAAACCACTGCAATTAATATTGATGTGAGGAAGAAATTTTTGAATTGTATTTTTGTGTTCCTAGTCTATATCCCTAGTAAGTGGTATAACTGGATCATATAAAAGCACAATTTCCAGTTTTTTGAGGAATCTCCATATTGTTTTCCATAAAGGCTGGACTAGACAGCATTCCGACCATTATTGAGAGTTCCTTTCTCTCCACATCTCTGCCAACACTAATTGTTCTTGTTCTTTGTGATGTGTGCCAGTCTCTGTGGCATGAGATGATACATCCTATTGTTTTGATTTGCATCTCCCTGATCATTAGTGATGTGGAGCATTTTTTCATGTGCCTGTTGGCCATTTATATTTCTTCTTTGATAAAGTGTCCATTCATTTCTTCTCCCCATTTTTTGATGGGGTTAGATATTTTTCTTGTTAAGTTCTGTCAGTATCTTGTATATTTTTGATGTTAACCCCTTATCTGATGGGTATTAGGTGAATAGTTTCTCCCATTTTGTGGGTGGCTTTTGTATCCTATTTCCTTTGAAGTGCAGAATAATATAGCTTACTATAGTTCCGTTTGTTTATCTCTGCTTCCACTTGTTTGGAGAGTGCTATTTTATCCATGAAATGTCATGGAGTGTTTTACCTACATGTTGTTCTCTATACCGTATGGTTTCAGACCTGATATCCAGGTCTTTCATCCATTTGGATTTGACCTTTGTGTATGGTGTTAGATCAGGGGTCTCAAACTCACGGCCCGCGGGCTGTTTGCGGCCCTCCATTGATTTTGTGGCCTGCAGCCGGCCTTCAGATATCGCAGTATTCGCGATTATTCGCTTACCGAATAATTACAATAAAAATCGCATTAATAAGAAAAAAAATCGCATTAAACATTCGCATACCCCGAGCAGTTCCGTTCGGGGTATGCAAATGTTTAATGCGATTTTTTTGCGATTTTTTTTTCTTACTAATGCTATTTTTTATTGCGAATATTTGGTAAGCGAAATCCCTTATGCGGCCCTGCCTCACCCCGACTTTGCCTCCTGCGGCCCCCAGGTAAATTGAGTTTGAGACCCCTGTGTTAGATGGAGGTCTGATTTTGCTTTTTTGCAAGTGGTTAACCAGTTGTGTCAACACCACTGGTTGAAGAGGCTTTCCTTGCTCCATTTTGTGTTTCTTGCCCCTTTATCATAGATTAATTGATTCTATGTCTGGGGCACATTTTCTGAAGTCTATTCCACTCCACTCATCTGAGGGCATGTCTTTATTCCAATACCATGCTGTTTTAATAACTATAGCTTTGTAATACTATTTAAAGTTGTGGGAAATGGTTCCTCCCATATTCCTTTTCCCAAGGGTTGTTCTAGATATTTTCAGGTGTTTATTGTTCCAAATAAATTTCAGGAATGTTTGATCTACTTCTTTGAAGAATGTCATGGGTATCTTTAGAGGAATTTACTAGCAGAAGATTTTATTATGTTAAAATTTGTCCTCTAAATAAAAATAGTTGCAACAGATTCAGTATTGAGAGCATCATAAATATTGAAAATTCTAGATGTTTCTAATAAATATAAAATGCTCAAATAACTATTAAATTAAGAATGCACATTTATTTTATTCTCTTTTTTCTTTCCACTTATATTTTATATATAATATGTTCATGGAGGCCAGCTTTTACATTTCTACAAAATTCAAAGATAATCAAATCAAAAGTATGATTCCCCAAATTTATCTCCTAAACAACTTAAATATGTATATAAAATTAATTTTATAGCTGATTAAATTTTTGTGTTCACAAATTTCTATAAATTAAAAAAATAGGGGCCCAAAGAGATAGCACAGCGGTGTTTGCCTTGCAAGCAGCTGATCTAGGACCTAAGGTTGTTGGTTCGAATCCTGGTGTCCCATATGGTCCCCTGTGCCTGCCAGGAGCTATTTCTGAGCAGACAACCAGGAGTAACTCTTGAGCACCGCTGAGTGTGGCCCAAAAACCAAAAAAAAAAAAAAAAAAAAATACTCTTCTGGTAATAGTAATTTAATTTGTTTTGGTTCTAAGTAACAAACAATAAAAATTTTAAGAAAAGTATGCTTTTCTGAAAATATTTTTTAAATAAAATATTATATTATCTCTTTCCACAAGTTGCCTTCAGTGATTAATAATTTTTATTGACAGAGATTTGAGTACTCATAAAATCTTATTTGTACTGTTTACATTTATCAAAGATATGCTCTGGAATTTTGATGAAACAAAATATTATTTTAATAATATTATTTTATCTTTAACTCCTCAATCATATGCTAAAATTAGTGATTAGGTACAAAATATTTAATATCTTATAAAATAACATATAATTTTAAAACCAAATGATAACTCATACTTTAATATTTCAGGGGATTAGCAGGTCATAAGAAATGTAAATGCATAAGAAAAATAAATTATATAAAATAATTATGAATATTTGAATAACAAATGGTTTCATAGTTTGATTGTTATAGTCATTTTTCTGTTCAGTTTCTGCTCTACCAAGACTTATTAAATTACTATTATACTCTTGGTCTTTTTCTTAGAAGTAAGTTTTTAAAAAGTTTGGGGCCAGAGCAATAGCACAGTGAGTAAGGCATTTACTTCGCACACTTTGACCTGGGTTCAATCCCAAGCCCCCCATATAGTCCCAAAAGCCTTCCAGGAGTAATTTCTGAGTACAGAGCCAGGAGTGTCTCTGAGTGGTGCTGGGCATTGTCTAAAATATAAAAAAAACATTTAAAAATCTATATTCATGAAGAATCAGAAAAATTTAAATAATTAAATGTATCCATGAAAATGCAATATATTTGGATAAAATAATATTAGCATAAATGATACACTACATTTACTTTGTCAAAACCTTGTAATTACAAATTTGGTAAAAGACTGTGCCCCAAATATACATATGAGGATCTTTCACAAATTTGCAATAAGAAAATAACCCAATAAAAGTCTAAGATCTAAATAGACATTTCTGTAAATAGACATATAAATAGAAAACTGACACATAAAAATGTGTGTAACATCAATAATCATTATATAAATACATATTGAAACCATAATAATATATTTTACCCAGTAGAATGGATAACATTTAAAAAATTGACAATACCAAAAAGTGGTAAGAACTGAAATTCACTTACAGTGTATAAGAATGCAAAATGTGAAAACTGAGAATTCAGTGTAGCAGTTGATTATGTTAGGTCTAATATATACTTATCATAAAATTCATCAATCTTATACCTAGGCATTAACACAGTGAACTGTGTTAATATATAGCCAATAACTTTATTTATATATAACCTTTATATATTGCCAATACATATAGCCAATAACTTCATTTATAGGAATATATTGTACATAACACATATATCATTTTAGAAGAGCTTTATCCCCAAAGCTGGAAACATCTTCATGCCCAACTATTTGATGGATTTCAGTCATACATGGAAAACACCCTTCACCAGTGCACATTTCCTGCCACAAATGTCCCAAGTTTCTCTCCCACTCTCCCCCTGCAATTTTCCCTGCCTGCCTCTCTGGCAGAAATAAAATGATTCAATTTTACTGTTTTCAAATTATACCGCAGAATACCTAATGTGTTGAAGTAAACTGATCACTTGTAGTTGCGAATATTCGACATCAATAAAAAATTCTTATAATTTAATCAGCAAGATCAGGATAAATTTTGTCTTCATTTTAATGGATATTGACAGGTTAGTACTTAGTTGTAAAAAATCCATCATCAAACTTTTATTCTAAGGCAGATTAATGCATGTATTTTTATACAGTATTTATTTAAAAATAACGTAATGAACTTTCTGAGACCTGGATAAAATTGAGTGTTCCTTTGTTATTTCTTGCCAGGCTCTCTGCTTTACTATCACAGGATATCCTCTGTAATCGTTATTTGACAACTTTTGTAAAATGGAAATAAAGATGATTAAAAGTCGTCATTTTCCCATTGCCTACTCCTCAGAATATCTGGATTTCAAATGACTTACAAAATCCAAGCTGTCCCATTTCCAAAGTTGTGCTTTGTTTTTAGAGAATATTGCATAACAATTTGAACATGATTTAGGATGTCTTAATTAAGAGACTTTACTAAATCCAGTGTTTTGAATCATTATTTTATGTAGTGTCCTTGGTTTTATGTATTGAAGTAATACACTAATAAGTTTTTGAAAAGTGAAGGAACATACTTCAAAAGGAGAGAAGAACAGAAAAACAATACAAATACAAGTGCCTTCTTTTTGCACTTCCGTTCTAAGGAATGAATTATATAGATGTTGAGAACTGAGACATAATTTTAAAATAATCATATTTTCATTTCTTTAAAAAGGCTTTGGGTACTTTCATTGTATGTTGATACAATGCTCACATGTGTATCTGGTTTTAATGGTAAGAGAATCATGTGCTAACTTGCTCTCTTTCATTTGCATAGAAACTTAGGTCATTATCAGTTTAGAGATGATTTAATGCCTGAAATTTTCATCTAGTTTTACACCTGTGAATTGAAAAATAGCCCCTCCTGTCTCAATAGAGTCTTTGTACCTATGTTATGGTGATGGGAATATGTAGAAACGAGGAATTACATTACTGAAACTGTTACTTGAGCAACTTTCAAAAACAATATTGCCACTTAGACAAGGATTAGCTTATAATTTCTATGGCTCAAACAGCTCTTATGTAAATATATTTGTTTCTCTAGTTATCCTAGAAATGAAACTTTAAAAATTCCAGCTCCATGTGTTATTAATTTACTGTACCTGAACCCATCATTTCATTACATGCAGTTCTTCTTTTCTGAAAAATAATGGAGACTAAAAAACTAACACAAAAGTCTCAGATAATGTCAAAAACACATACCTTTCTTCTCAATTGTTATTGTCCCATCTCAGTTTTTCATTGTAGCTACTAGATTAGGAATCTAGAAAAAAAGTTCTAATTCTACTTTATCTCTTATTTTTTTCAGTTCTCAGTTTTTCTAGTAGTCTGTATGATGCCATTTTCTTTCTTTCTAACAATGGAGTCAGAAATTTAGGTATTAAGATACATTGTGTTTGAGGCTGGAGAGATGGCATGGAGGTAAGGCTTTTGCCTTTCATGTAGAAGGACAGTGGTTCAAATCCCGGCATCCCTTCGGTCCCCTGAGTCTGACAGGAGTGATTTCTGAGCATAGAGCCAGGAGTATCCCCTAAGTGCTGCTAGGTGTGACCCCCCCAAAAAAGATACATTGTGTTTGATTTTTAAGAATATATACTAAAGCTTTATCACTGAAGAAAACTAAATTTATTGTAAATCTATGACATTAACTTGTAGGCCTTATCAATTTCATTTATTTTATGATTGCTTCAAGATCAAGGTGAGAGAAAAACACAAATTTTATATATTTGACAAGTACTACAGTTCCCCCTTTGTACAATTTATTGGGAATAAAAGTGCATTAGTATTATCTATATGCCCAATCGATTAGAATTTTTATTATATCACTTTATGTAGATATCTGAAATTTATATTATATTTAAAACTGTTTAATACATTAAGTTAAATTGCTGTTCATTGCAAAGTAAGTTTTAGGTCTGAGAAATTTAATATGGAACCTGATAGCCTCCTACTTATTAACATTATGATTTCTCTCAATGTTTTACTGCTTGCTTATAAATACATTTTTGTTAAAATAGAATAGTGCATTCATAGTCACGATTGTATACAGGTACAAGTTGTTCACTTTTCTCAAACATTTGGAAGAAATACAAACAAAAGACATATGTTTTAAATATTCCACAGAATACCTTTCTCCCATTTGCTCATATGTTACAAACTATTTAAGCTGGTACTATTTCTGAGTACCACTTAGTTTCCAACTTTATGACAAGTATTCCTATAGATATTCATAAATGCATCTTTCACTAAAATATAATTTTTTAATTTAATAATAAACTTTTTTAAATCTCTGGAACAGCCATGTTTACAAGTCTGTCTTCCAAATACTTTTCTAGGTAAATATTGGATCAGTGTAGCTTATCTACTCCCTTTCCTCATATCTAAATGGGCTTCAACTCATCAAAACAAAGAAGACTGTAAGTGGTTTCTCTTTTGAGAAATAATTTTCAATTATCTTTAGGCATGGGGTAAATATACTCAAAGCTGACAATTGTTTTCTCAGTAGAAAAAAACAAATGACAAAAATTTTTTATATTACAGACACAAGTATACTTCTGTCATTCCAGCAAAGTTGTGTTGAATGTGGCAAGAATCCTCAAACCCATCCATGCTGAAAGGGTTCAAGTAGTTTAAATTAAGAATTTCTATTTTAAAGTTTAAAGAGTATCTAAATTGTGTTCCATTATGTTACAGATAGTTGTTACTAAAAATATCTTTAAATGGTCTTTTTTTTTAACTTTTTTTTCTTTATAAAGTTTATAGAAAACAATTACCATTGCCTTTTATATATTTGAAAGTCATTATAAGCCATCTCTTGGATGTGTACTCACCAAGATAAATAATCCCAGCTAAGTTATTCCAGTTTGGCTATACCTTTTCTCAGAGGCACCATTATTCAATTCTTAATCATCTTCGTTGACTTTCTTCGAAAAGTCTTCCAGTTTTCTTTACTCATCTGAGATTATTGAGCCTAAATTATTTCTCAGATTGTAGCAAATGTCTGCCTAAGAAGCCTCAGTACATAACTAGCCCAAAATCCTAAACTTGGTAGTTATATTTTTTTCCTTTCATACCAGAAATACCTAGCTAACAAATTGCTGGGAATCTCCTCAGGTCATCTTTGATTGCCTTGTCAACTTGATTTTTTTTGGAATATATGACCTCTAATTCTTTATTTTAAAAATTACTTTATTTAAACACCATGGTTTACAAGGTTGTTCATAATAAGTTGCTGGGTTTCTTTTCACAGTTACAGAACAATTTATGATTGAATTTCAGTGATACAATGAACAATACCCTTTCCCAGTGCACATTTCCTGCCACTAATTTCACCGCTATCCCTTCCTACCCTTCCACGCTGCTCTCTCTCTCACCTGCCTGACTGCCTCTAAAGCTGAACAACACCCCCCCCCCGTGTGTGTGTGTGTGTGTGTGTATGTGTGTGTGTGTGTTTGTGTGTGTGTGTGTCCTCTTTCTTTTCCTTTTTCTCCTTTTAGAAACTGTGGCTTGCAATATTGTTACTGAGAGGGTATTATACATATTACTTTATCTCCTTTCATCACAGGGTAATCTTTCCAACTATCATTGTCATAATGGTCCCTTCTCTGACTTAACTGAACTCTCCGGCGATTTGTGGCAAACTTCCTACCATGCACTAGTCTTCCTGGCCCTTGTTTTATTATCTTTGGTTATTATCTTTTTTTGGTTATTATCTTTTTCTATATCTCAAAAATGAGTGTGATCATTCTATGCCTCTCCCTCTTACTCATTTGACTCAGCATAATACTTTATATATATATATATACATACATACATATATATCATCCATGTATAAGCAAAATTTATACCTTCATTTTTCCTAACAGCTGTGTAGTATTCCATTGTATAAAAGTACCAGTTTCTTTATCCATTCTTATATAGCCTCTTTTAACTGGCTTCCAAGCTCTTGACATGTTCTCTTTAGACGTGATGTTCCCAGATCTTGAGGATCATTTACTGCCTGTATAAGTGTAATATTTATGTTAAATAAATTCATTTAAATAATATACCTTTATTTTAAAAAAACTTGACTAGCTAAATATTTTATTTAGTTAAATTATTGATTTCTTTTTCTATTCAAGTATATTATTTGTTTTCAATTGGTTTTTAGTTTTGGGGCCATATCCGGTGACGCTCAGGGGTTACTCCTGCCTATACACTCAGAAATTGCTCCTGGCTTGGGGCCATTTGGGAGGCCAGGGGATCAAACTATGGTCAGTCTTAGGTTAGAGCGTGCAAGGCAGATGCCCTACTTCTCTGGCCTCTCTATTCAAGAAATTTTATTTAATTATTTATTTATTTTGTTTTCTTGGGGGGGGGTCACACCCGGCAGCACTTGCTGCTTAATTCTTGTTCATTGAGGTGTTAATTCAGAATCATCTCTTAGTGATCAAGCAAAATGAGTGGATAAAGAAATTTGTATATATACACAGTAGGATATTACTCAGATCTAAGAGAAGAATAAATCCTAAAATTTGCCACTACAAGAGGGTTACTAAAAGAGGGTGTTATGCTCAGTTTAGTCATCCAAAAGGAGAGGGGAAAATATAATATTCTCTCTCATATGTGGGATAGATAAGAAACAGAGAATAACAATGGCCAGGAGCAAACAGAGTCTGAGAGAAGCCTATGAAACTGAGTTTGCTTGCAATGTGTTTCAGTAAGTATAGGTAGATGAAATGGATTTTGAGGCTTGGTGGATGAACACTGATACTCGAGTGGTGGATATAGTATTAGAACTTTGCACTACCGTATTTTTCGGCGTATAAGACGGCCCTCTAATTTTAGGTTTAGGGCTAATTATAGGTTTAGGGCTATATTCACTGTATAATACAGAATGTTCCTGTGCTGCAACTGTATGTACTACAGTGAGCCAATCACAACAAGCAAAGGTTCAGAGGTTATACTGTAATAAATTTCCTCTCTGACTCTGGCCAATCTGAGCAGGCTTTTTACAGTTTAGATTCGGGTCCAGAACATTGTCTAATTTGCATGCATAAAAAGCCTGCTTGGATTGGCTGAGTTAGAGAGGCGGTCTGAGCAGCTTTGCAATGATTGGTGCAGGATCAGGTTGGAAAATTCATTTTGTGGCAATATTCAGACAATTTTTGTTTAGCAGCATATTGAAACATTTTTCAGGATATACTTGGCGTATAAGACGACCCTCGATTTTCAGTTGACTTTTTTTTGTTTCAAAAGTCGTCTTATATGCTGGAAAATACGGTATATTATTAACAATATTGGAAATCACAGTGCCTAAATAAAAATTGGGGGAAAAGTCATCTCCTCAGTGATTAATCTAATTTCAATTTGTATCTCAACTTCACTATGATTTAATTACTATTTTTTTGCTACAAAATTTACTACCATCTGAAATTATGTGTTCATCTTTCTTTTAATTGTTTTTCACCTTCAGTATGGTGAGTATGTACTACAAAATCAGAGATCTTTTCTGGCTTCTTATTTATTCTAGTAGCAACTAGGTCAGTTTTAATATGGTCCAGAGAGATGGCATGGAGGTAAGGCGTTTGCCTTGCATGCAGAAGGACAGTGGTTCGAATCAGGACAGTGGTTCGAATCCCAGCATCCCATAAGGTCCCTGAGCCTGCCAAAAGTGATTTCTGAGCGTAGAGCCAGGAATTACCCTGAGCGATGCTGAGTGTGACCCAAAACAAAACAAAACAAAACAAAAAATATAGATAGATAGATAGATAGATAGATAGATAGATAGATAGATAGATAGATGATAGATAGATAGATAGATAGATGTTAAAATAAATAGACTTATTCCTTATTTATTATTCTTTAGTATTTTAAATTCTATGTCTTTAAAAAAACATTTTTATGTACTTTATGTACATGATTACTGATTACGTTACAGAGTGTTGTGTTCTCTCTACTCTTAAACTAATTTTAAGGGTTTACTTTTTAAGTATTTTGACGAATAAAAAGAAAGGGAAATATTGACTCACCAGTTAAAATAAAATCAAATTACAGGGAAACAAACATTTTATAAGCATACACTAGAAAGATTGAAAGAATTCTTCTGAAGGTGTTTCCATTTCTAGATTATCATTTTCTGTCTTTCAAAAGTCAACCTAGATTCTGAGAAATCTCTTAGAAATGTTGAATGCCAGAGAAGATGAGTTAAAGAATGCTACCGTGAGTTTTCCTACCCCTCAAAATGGTGGAGGGAAATCATAGCTATGCATTTCTGTACACATATAATATTTTGATTAAAAAATACCTTGGCTAACTTAGATTCTGTCTTAACTACGCACAATCACACTTAAGCATACTGACATTCACCCCACACCAAGGAAAAAAACAGGAGATATGCTTATAATTCCAATCAAATCCCTTAGATGGGAAAGATGAGATTCAGTGTTTTTGAGCTCCTGGTATTCAAAATCAGTGAAGCCAATTTGTTGCTTCCATTTTTTCTTTGTTTGGTTTGGGGGAGTCACACCTGGCAGCGTTCAGGGCTTACTCCTGGCTTCATGCTCAGAAATTGCTCCTGGCAGTCTCTAGGGACCATATGGGATGCCAAGATTTGAACCACCGTCCTTCTGCAAATGCCCTACCTCTGTGCTATCTCTCTGGCCCCAGATTGTTTCTTTTTTTTTTTTGAATAAAAAATATTCTCATTCATTTCCCACTCCTCTGCATAGGATACTTATTATCAAGGCTTTATAAAATAATTATAGAACTTGAGTGCATCCTGGAATCCTTTTTGATACTTAACTAATAGCTGTCACACTTTATTGAGTGTATTCCACAGGAAGAAATACAGTGTACATATATACACAGCATATATTAATACTGAAACATATATGCACATACTCTTGAAATAAGAGTTTCATCAAATAATATTTAACTGCCATATGAAATATATTTGATATTTTTATTATTTTCTATTCTACCATGAACTATATTTCCTTTTATTTTAATGTTGGTTTGTTATACACTAAATTTAATTCATGACCTATTAGTGGATTATATACTAGTTGAAAATATTTTTTCAGTCATCCCACAGAAAAATTAGTGTCAGATATTCATATTTTATTGAGATTTAACCTAAATTTTTGTAACATTTAGTTGATTTCCTATTGAACATTAATTATCAGGCTATTTATGTTTCACAATCAACTTCCTCAACTTATTTCTCTATTGTTTTCCGAGCATTTTTTAAAAAGAAAAAGACAGTTGCTGCTAATGTAATATGAATGACCTAGAATATGCTGATTCAGTGAGGATTTCTGTCGAATGACAATGAAAATTCTGAGTTACAAAGATATGAAGCCAGAATTATAAAGTGTTAGAGTTAGGAGAGACTTTTGAATATCTAGGTCAATTATTTGGTTTAATGGCAAAAAATATATCTATGTCTATTCTGAAGAATTCAGAGCTTGAGTCTTGTTCCCTTATCAACAATATTATTAAAACAATATTTGCTACTATGACAAAATATATTTTTAACAAACAGAACTTTTATATAAAAATAATGTGGGGCAAAAGTTTTCTGGTATTATAAAACTACTAAAATATTATTTCTAGCATCTAATGGTAAAAAAGTTTTATATCTTAGCTCTATATTTTATAAGTTATCAAAAAAATCTTATTTTGTCTTGTATTTGTGATTTCACATCTGCTTGATATAATAGTTGCATGGATATTAATTTTCCATGATCTAGTTATCAATCAACAAATATTATTTGGAAACCTGATATATACTCTCACAAATATTATTTGACAACTTAGTATATACTTTCAATCAGCTTATATTATAGTTAAATATACAAATGACATTTCCAGTAAATAATCCATCATAAATCACATCTTATTTTTTACTGTTCATATTTTATTGATGTTTATTGAACTTATATGATTTACCTCTGTGGATTCCAGTTTCTTGGCACTGACCTAGACCTTTTAATTTTGAGTTCCTATTACACATAACAGCCTATCTCACTATTTATTTTACTCTTTAAAATTTACTGAATACTTTAGATCTATCAAGTGCCATTAATAGGTGTAAATATTTAAAAAGTAAATAAGAAGATTAAATTATAAAATAAAAGAATTTAGATATCAAAGTATATGAGCAGAAGCCCCTATTTTAAATAATAGGCCAGACACTTAAGAAAGTATAAAAATACATCAAATTTAATGAAAACAGATTCCTACATCTCTCTTGGCTCTAGTAGTATGTTTGTGAGTTTTGAAAATTGTAGTTACTTTGTTAATTTAAAATTTGTGAACTTATTATCCCACCTTGCTAATCATTTTGAAGAATGACACCTAATAATGTTTATTCTTATTCTATTTTAACCTTAGGAACATAATATTATCAGCCAATGATATGGCACAGAGTGGGGAGAAAAGAGTGGGATAGAGGAATGTAGAAAAAATGTAGGCTTTAGAATATAAAAGTACATATCCTTCAAATGGAGAGAAAACAAGTATGAAATTCACATTTTGCTGAAAATATTTTCAGCATCATGACAAGACAAAAAGTACTGTTAAATTTCTTGATTCAAATAGAGTTTAATCTGTTGGCACCCTCCTTCCAGAACTGCATTGTTTTGATGTTCTGACTCAAGTCTTAAGCATGACATTTCATGATCAGCTAAGCCACGGAGCAACCACACCCGATTCTTGGCAAAGCTATATATCATATTGCATTACCAAGGAAAGCACAATGGAAAGTTTTTTGAAAATAATAAATAAACACCATATCTTATTTATAAATCTTGTCAAGATTTTCAAGAACTTGCCTAACTCTGTGAGAAATCTTTGTTTGCTATGCAAGATGCTGTGTGCAAGTAACTACATAAATAGTAAGCTCCTATTCAATTTTAACTTCTAATGTTCTGATGGGGAGAGAATAATCTCTGTAGTGGTAAAAGTAGATCCAGGTTTTATGGCTGGAGAGAGTCCAGGGCACTCAAAGTAAAATGGATGGTTGTGAAGAATTATTTATGGCAGATTTTGTGGTGCCTATGTTGTACTCTGTTTTTATAGAGGAGAAAATGAAATCTGAAGCAAAGTAAATTTAATTTCCAATTTTACTAGGTGTACATGCAAGTTTTATGCTGGAGTACTATCACTACCCCAAGTTTATTTTAATGCATTTAATTTCTGCTAGACTATGTCCTTCCTTGAACTGATCAGTGAAAATACTATGTTTGGTCATCTACACGCAGTCATCAGAAGTATAACACTTCAAAAGTATAACTTTGAAACATACTTTTGAAGTACACACAGCAGTCCTAGTCTTCTCTTCCATGGAGTGGAAATCAGTCCTCTTTATGATGTGCATATTTAGCTTTAATAGAAAATACCTTTCAAAAAGAGGAAACAAAATTCTGATGCAAATGACAACAGATTTCTTTTGCTGACCTTTCTTATATACATTATATTGATTGTGCATAATACAATTAGGCACTTAAAATAGTGAGACGCTGTCATTTTTCAAGATTTATAAATCTTGTCAAGATTTTCAGGAACTTGCTAAACTCTGGGAGAGTTAGTATGTACTCAATTTAGTATGTACTCAATATAATTATAAATGAACACAACTTTTAAATCAAATCTTAATTATTTTAAAATTGTTAAAAAATTAACAAGACTTAAATAAGATTTACTGAGAGCATTATAAGATGAAAATTAACGAGGATAAGATGATTGATAACAAAATATACAAGAATAATGAGTACAATAAATTAGAAATAAGAAATTAAGAAATAAGAAATTAGAAAACCTAGAAGTTGGTAAGTTGGTAAGAAATTAAGAAATAAGAAATTAGAAAACCTAGAAGTTGGTAAGCTCTTATAACATGCAATTTTCAAAAATTGAATCAATAATAAGCAGAAAATCTTAACAGACCAACTAAACCAAGGAAATTAAAATATTGATGAAATATTTTACCCCAAATCTGGTCTAAGATCAAATGGGTTTACTCAAAGTCGTACCAAACCTATGACAATCACCAAATACCTTTCCTTCTCAAGCTATTCACAACCATTAAAGAGAGGTTGCTTCCAACCCATCCTATAAGGTCAGCATATCCTAATACTGAAGGCAGGAAAGTTCATTACAAAAATACACATAAAACTTCCGATCAGTAACAATAATAAACACGTATATAAATTTTTAACAAAAAGTTAAGCTAAGTCAACCATGTGTAAATTGTATCATATATGATGATAAAGTGAACTTTATTTTGGA
Source organism: Suncus etruscus (assembly GCF_024139225.1). NCBI lineage: Eukaryota > Metazoa > Chordata > Mammalia > Eulipotyphla > Soricidae > Suncus > Suncus etruscus. The sequence goes on from NC_064848.1 coordinate 45,172,033, forward strand.
AAACTAAAGATGATTCAACATATGCAAGTCAGTAAATATAAAACATTACATCAATAACATAGAAAGGTTTAAAAAGGTATAATATATCCATGATGCAAATAAAACATTTTACAAGACTGTGCCCATTTATGATTAAAAAATATCAAAGTGGGAATAAAAAATATTTCAATATGATTAGAGCATATACAACAAATCACAGCTAGCATTACTCTCATTGGTGGAAGAATACCGGCACAAAACAAAGTTGCTTATTTTCATTTATTTATCTACTTATTTATCATTGCAAGTTTTACTTTTCTTCATTTGTTTGTTTTTCGTTTTTGGCCAAACCTGGTGACACTCAGGGGTTACTCCTGACTATGCACTCAGAAATCGCTCCTGGTATGGGGAACCATATGAGACTCCAGGGATTGGAACCCAGGTCCATCCTGGGCAGCCATGTGTAAGACAAATGCCCTACCACTGTGTTATCGCTCTGGCCTCTCATTGCAAGTTTTAACCACTGCAATTCGGCAATAAATTTAAATAAACGAATCCAAATTAAAAAAGAAGTAACACTCAGTAGTACAGATGACATAATAACATACACGAAAACTCTATGGGCAAGAGAGACTACAGGAAGTAAGTTACTTCCTTTATATGCAGACAATCCTGGTTTGATCCCTGGCACCCTCTATGGTCCCCTGAGCACCACCATATGTTGGCTAATCAGAGATTACTCCTTATATTAGAGTCAAGAAAAATCCTGAACACTGGATATGACCCAATCTCATCCTAACACCTAAAATAAAGTTTTGGAGGAGGGATACACTCATTGACTCTCAGAGGTTAGTCCTGGCTATGAGCTCAGAAATTGCTCCTGGCTTGGGGGACCATATGGGCCACCAGAGATTGAACCAAGGTCCGTCCTGGGTCATCCGCATGCAAGACGAACGCCCTACCACTGCACTATCGCTCCGGCATCTAGAGTAAATTTTTTTAAAATATTCCACAAAATAAACTATTAGAAGCAATAGATTATTATGAAAAAGTAGCAGATTGCGATATCAATAGATAAAATATATTGTTTCTGTAGATAATAAAATAAAACTATTTCAGGATACAATCATTTTGACTATTTCTTCAATAAAAATTAATATGTAGGAGACTTAAATAAAAAGGTAAAAGAAACAAAAATTATAAACTTTTTTTTTTTTGCCATTTGGGACACACCTGCTGGTGCTCAGGGATTAATTCTTGGCTCTGGACTCAGGAATCACTCCTGGCAGGCTCAGGAGATCATATGGGATGCCGGGGATCAAACCCTGGTCAGCCACATGCAAGGAAAGCTCCCTATCAGCTGTAATATTGCTTTATCCACAAAATTATAGACATTATTAAGAAAATTAAAAGATTAAAATGAAAATACATTTATTTTTACTGTAATAATTAGTATTGTTAAAATTACCCTCTTATTCAAATTCAATGACATATTCAGTGCAATTCCTATCAAAATTCCAATGACCTTCCTTTAATTAATAGAACTGTTATAACTGAATTGTGCATAGAACCTCAAAAAACCCTAAATAACTAAAATAATAATAGGAAAAGTAAAATTGGAATATTAATTCCCTGACATCAAATTATATTAAAAAGCAATTGTCATCATAACTGTATAACTTTGAAACAAAAAAGATACATGGAACACTGGAGCCAAATTGAGTCTACAAATTTATATTTATAGTCAATTTTATGACAAAAATAGAATAGAGTTAAGTAAAGTGAAAACTCATGTGCATGTGAATAAATCTAAAGCACTTTCTCACACCATTCCCAAACAAAGGACTTAAAATCATTAAAAACACAGATAAACTTTAATAAAAGACCCGAAAACCAAGAATGAGCAGAGAAAACACTCCACAATATTAGGGATTGGAGAGTTGTTTTTGGGGAGTCACCTCGAATACAAAAGGAGCCAAAAGTAAAGATAAATCAATGCAGCAAATTCCAAAGCTTCTACATAGAGAAAGAAGTGTAATAAAGTAAGACATACAACAGATTGGGAGAAAATACTTTACATTTATCCAACGTGGGCCTAATATTCTTGGTATACAAGTAACTTATAAATTTATCCACATAAAACCAATACAACCCTAAAATAAAGTATAGATGAAGAGCACATTTTTTTCTTTTTTAGAGAAGAAAAAAGCCCACAAAGCATTTATCACTTTTTTATTGTTTTATTTAAGCACTGTGGTTACAAGATTTTTCATAGTTGAGTTTCAATCATAGAATGTACGCCACCCTTCACGAGTGCACCCTCATGACACTAATTGAATCCTAGTTCCCTCCCACCCCTCCACACTCACCCCCCACCTGTCTCTAGACAGGCATTTATTTTGCTTCTCCCTCTCTCACTCTCTCCTTTCCTCCCCACTTCTCTTTCCTTTTTGGCACTGTGGTTTCATTATTATTAATGAAGGAGTACCATGTATGTCAGTTTTTATCCCCTATCAGCAACAAGTTCTTATCCAGAGTGATCAGTTCCAAAATCATTGTCATAGCAAATTCTACTATACTCTGCTCTCACCACTCTTTGTGGCAAGCTTTTTAACAAGCTCAAACTTTCTACTGTCCTTTGCTTGTCTTATATTCCACAAATGAGTGATATTATTCAATGTCTATCCACTCCATGACTCATTTCACTCAGCATAATAATCTTCAGATCTATCCATGTATAAGCAAAATTCATGACTCTATTTTTCTCAATGGCAGCATAGTATTTTATTGTGTAGATGTGTCACAATTTCTATAGCCACTCATCTATTGTCAGGCACCTAGGGTTTTTTTTATATTCTGGCTATTGTCAATAGTGCTGTGATGAATAGGAGTGCAGAGGGCATTTTTGTATTGTGTTTTTGTATTTCTAGGGTTTATCTGGAGGAATGGTATTTCTGGGTCATATAAAAGTTCAATTTCTAGCTTTTTTGAGAAATACCCATATTGTTTTCAAAAAAGGCTGGACAATTCTGCATTCCCACCAGTAATGAATGAGAGTCTCTTTCTTTCTGCATCTGTGTTAGCACTGGTTGTTCTTGTTCCTTGTGATGTGTGCGGTTTCTGTAGTGTGAGGTGATACCTCATTGTTGTTTTGATTTATATCTCCCTGGTGATTAGTGATGTGAAAATTTTTTCCATGAACCTTTAGGTCATCTGTATTTCTTTATTAAAAAAATGCCTGTTCATTTCTTCTCCTATTTTTTGATAGGGTTAGATTTTTTTTTCTTGTAAAGTTCTAACAATACCTTATATATCTTAGATATCAACCTCTTACCTGATGAGTATTTGGTGAATATATTTTCCCATTCTAAGGTAGTCTTTGAATCCGAGGCACTGTTTTCTTTGAAGTGCAGAAGCTTTTCAGTGTAATGTAGTCCCATTTGTTTATCATTGCTTTCAATAGCTTGCACAGTGGTGTTTCATCCTTGAGATGCCTTTAGCTTCAGTGTCAAGGAGTATTCTACATGTTTTTCTCTATGTACCTTATGTTTTTAGCTCTAATATCAAGCTATTTAATCCATTTTGATTTGACCTTTGTGTGTAACATTAAAGAGATGTCTGTTTGGGTTTTTTTGTTCATTTGTTTTGTTTTGCATGTGATTGACCAGTTATCCTAGCACCACTTATTAAAGAGGTTTTCCTTGCTCCACTTGAATAGCACACTTTTCAGAGGAGGTATACCAGTTGCCATATTAAAAAAAATTATTATTAACTCAGATGCCAGCACCCCTATCTGCCTGTCTTCTGTGCTGTGCTGCATTCTCGGCCTGATTTCATCCTGTGTGTGGCTCATCTGCGGATGGCTAGTCTTCCTTGGAGGTGAGTTTACACACCAGAAAGAGAGGAGCCAGAGGAGTGTGGCCACGTGTAGCATGAAATAATTAACGATGGAGATGGATGGCGGTGAATGGCGATGGATTTCTTTCTGCCATCCCAGGCCATGTGGCTCCGCAACCCCATCTAGCCTGTGGGTCCCAGGCCCAGGTGAAAGGCGTAATGAAGACTCACTCACAGGCAGGCATTAGGAACCATCAGCTTTATTCATGCCCTATTCACCACATGTGTGTGGCCTATCTCATAACCTTTCAAGCACAGCAATACTTTGCTAGCCCTGAGTCTTATCTCCTTTTAGCCATTTTCCCTTTGGGCTCCATGCTGGTCAAGGACCAGAACACAGAGGCCCAAAAGCCAGCGAGCTCAGCAGGGCCAAAAGGGCAAAGAGCCAAAAGGGCCAAATTCAGCATGCCCTGGGGAAGGACAGTCCATTGGAACCGCCGGCAGAGATGGGTATTGTTTATAGAAGGAACTGTGAATGCAAAATGATGTTTATCATCTGGGTGAATAGGAATATGGTAAAAGCAGTCCTTCAGATCAATTATAATTAGTGGCCATTCCTTTGGGATAACTACAGGTGATGGTAAACCTGTTTGCAATTTTCCCATAGGTACCATAGATATGTTTACAGCTCTCAGATCCATCAACAGTCTTCATTTTCCAGACTTCTTTTGTATGGTAAATATAGGCGAATTCCATTGAGAAAATGAAGACTCAATATGCCCTAATTTTAGCTGTTCTTCCACTAATTCTGTTAGCACCTTTAATCTATCAATTTTAAGGGGCCACTGACCTATCCAAATTGGTTCATCAGATTTCCATTTTATTTTTATCGGTGCTGGGTTCTTTCTGTCAGTGGCCCCTACCAAAAATTCTGAGTTTTCATTTCAGGAGAAGTTTCAGACTCTTCTGGAGCTAATGGGATGTGGAATTCAGCTTTCCACTGTTTGTGTAGGTCAAGACCCCACAGAGAAGGTGAGAATGGGCCCATATGAGGTCTAATTATAGCCTTTTGATTTTCTGGGCCATGAACTACCATAGTTCTTTTACTTAACAGACAGGAACTTAAGCCTCCCACTCCTTCTAGCGAGTATGGAATTTCTTGTAGAGGCCAATTTTCTGGCCATTCTTTATCAGAAATTACTGTAATTTGAGCCCCGGTGTCTATCATTCCATTAAAGGGTCGCCCCTGAAAGTGAAGTTTAATCATCGGATTTTCATTTTTTAATTTAGTAACCAGAGCGATAATTGGGTTATGGGCGGCCCCTGGATCTGTGCTTCCAAAACCTCCAATTCGTGTCTTATCTGAAGTTCCAAATTTGACATACGGCACTATTACTATTTGGGCAATTGCCTCCCCCTTTTTGAATGTCCAAGTATCCAGTACCGTAATTACTACAACAATTTCTCCCTTTGAATCTGAGTCAATGACACCTGTGGTTACTGATATACCCTTTACATTGAGGGAACTTCTGCCCAGAATCAATCCCATTGTATCTGGGGGTGGCGGGCCTACAATGCCAGTTTTTAGCATGAAGGGGCATGCTCCTGGGTAAATTGTAATGTCCTCTGGGCAAGTTATGTCGAGCCCAGCGCTCCCCGCAGTCGCATGAATTAATTCGCTAATTGTGAGCAATTTTGGGCTGGGCTCGGAAGAAAACAGGGCCATTTCAGAAGAAATTGTCATCCTTTGTTAAATCAAGCTCCTCAGGAACACACATTTCCAATGCAGGGAAACGCCTAACGGGCCAGTCCCCAGGCCCGTGCAAATCAGGGGCAAAGTCCGCAAACCATACTTTTTCCAGGCTGGTCTTAGCCTCACTTTTTCCACACTTTTTCCTTCCGAAATACCAGCCAATACCTATGCACGCCATAACAATATTAGCAACCACAGAGATTCCACAAACTATGACTAATGGAGCCAACACAGGCGAGGCAAATATTTGAGTATCAATTGTTATTTGAACTATAGACCACAACCATCCAAAAGCAATGAATTTACCTATTATCCAGCCTATTTGTTTTAAATAGTATGGAAATATCCACTTGACAAACGCCGAACCAAAGAATTTGTAACAAGGTGGCACAATCAACACAGCTGACCATAGAAGCCATCCAAGGATCTCCAGAGGCAATTTCCAATAAAGCGTTTCACTTACAGTTATTGAGGGTCCAGGTCCACCTGTTCCCGGCGCCATTTGCAATGTATCTTCACTGTTAACTTTGCTGGGTATTTGTGAATCCAAGAACAGTCCCCAGAATGAGAAATTACTTCCCATCCCCTTGTCCCCTTTCGGGGGAAGACCTTGGTAATATTTATCCGCAGCAAATAATAATCCACACAGACAAGAACGATAGGGTTTAAAAGATCGGGCAAGGAGAGCCAGAGAATCCTCCTGCAGCCAGCAGCTTTCACAGAAGGACCCCTCACTCCTGTCCCTCAAGCTATTTATTCCCAACTCCACAGTGCCCCACCTGGAAGGGTTAGGTGGGGCAAAAGTTACAGAACAATCCTAAGGAAACACTTTTATATACAATTCCAAGAATCATCTTATGGAAACTTTTTCATATGCTACAGCCACGCACATCATTTAGCCAATGAATACAACCACAACACGTAGAAGAACCCACAACGCAAGTGTGACAATGGGGAAACAACTCAGGCCAGCGCCAGACATAGAGAATGAAGACGGCAAGTAAGATGACCAGAACATGGCCAAACGACTAGTCAGTCTCTCATATAAGGAGTTTAGAGTAGAAATATGGAAGATGTTCAAAGAACTCAAAGAAAGTATAGAAGAGAACCCTAAAAAGAACAAAGAGAACATGAAAATAGAAATGAGAAAACTCCAAACTAAAATTTCAGGTCAAATAACAGGTCTGAAAAACTCAGTAGATGAATTGAAGAAAAACATGGATGAGCTTTCCCATGGGTTAACAGCAGCTGAGGATAGAATTAGACACTGGAAGATGAGATGAATAACAACTCCATACAGCAGAAAAAATTGGAAAAAAGCCTCAAAGCAAATAATCAAACAATGGAAAAATTACTCAAACAATGGAAACAGATGAAAATAGAAGTCTATGATAAACTCAACAGAAACAACTTAAGAGTCATTGGAGTCCCAGAGACCCAGGAAGAATATATCCAGAAATAATCAACAGTCAAGAACATCATTAAAGAGAAACTACCAGAGCTAAAGAATACATGCGATCAAATCCTGCATGCCCGAAGAGTAACAACTAAAAGAGACTCCAGAAAAAAAACCCAAGACACATCCTAATCACAACGATGAACCCCATAGATAGAGACAGAATTCTGAACGCAGCAAGATCAAAAAAGGAAATTACATTCAAGGGAACATCCTTGAGATTTACCACAGACCTGTCACAAGAAATACTCAAGGGCAGAAGGCAGCGGTGGAACATAATGACAAAACTCAATGAAATAAATGCTAGGCATAGATACTGCACCCAGCAAAACTCACTTTCAGCTTTGAAGGAACAATACATGGTTTCTTTTTTTTTTTTTTTTTTTCTTCATTGGAATTTTTTTCTTTTTTTTTCTCTTTATTTGAATATCTTGATTACATAAATGATTGTGATAAGGTTTCAGTCATATAAAGATCACCCCTCTTCACCAGTGCAACATTCCCGCCACCAAAGTCCCAAATCTCCCTCCATCCCACCCCACCCCCACCTGTACTCCAGACAGGCTTTCCAGTTCCCTCATTCATTCACTTGATTATGGTAGTTCTCAGTGTAGTTATTTCTATAACTGTGCTCACCACTCTTGTGGTGAGCTTCATGGAGTGAGCTGGTGCTCCAGCTCTCCTCTAATTGTCTCTGAGGATTGTTACAAAAATGACTTTTATTTTTCTTAAAACCCATAGATGAGTGAGACTATTCTGCGTCTCTCTCTCTCCCTCTGACTTATTTCACAGACAAACAACAGCTCAGAAACTTTACAGACTCAAAACCAGTCTTAAAAGAAAAACTGAAAGACCTACATTAAGACAAGACTGACCAACAGAGACACCAAACTTCGATAGAAAAATGGCATTAAATCTCAGGACAATTCTTTTTCTCAATGTCAATGGACTAAATGCACCAGCTAAGAGACACAGAGTGGCTAAATGGATCAAAAAACTGAACCCAACCTTCTGCTGCCTACAAGAAATGCACCTGAATAGTTAGAACAAGTATAGACTCAAAATAAAGGCTGGAGGAAAATTATCCAAGCAAACAACACCCATAAAAAACCTACAGTGGCCATACTGTACATATATACATCATTCTGTACATATATATTGAGGAGAGTGATTTCTTCCTACTGTACAATCCCTTGATTAATACAAAATGTCCATCTTTGTCCCTTATAACTTTCCTGAGTATAAAGTTTGCATCATCTGATATCTGGATACACATTCTTCTCTAATGTACATGGGACATTCTCCAGGATAGACTACATGCTAGCACATAAAACATACCTCCATAATATCAAGAGGATAGAAATTTTCAGGCTACCTTCACTGACCACAAGGCCCTGAAATTATATGTGAACTACAAAGGGACACAGAAGAAAAAATTTAATACCTGGAAGTTAAACAGCCTAATACTAAATAACCAGTGGGTCTGAGATAAAATCAAAGAAAAATAAAAACCTTCCTGGAAACAAATGATAATAGAAACACAAACTATCAGAACTTATGAGGCACAGCAAAAGCGATACTGAGAGGAAAATTTATAGCTTTGCAAGCACACATCAAGAAAGAAGAAGGGGCATACTGAATAGCTTAATGACGCAACTCATAGAATTAGAAAGTGCTCAACAAAAGGAACCAAAAATAGGGAGGCAGAATGAAATAACAAAGCTGAGAGCGGAAATCAATGAAGTGAAAATCCAGAAAAACAATTTTAAAGATCAACGAAAGCAGAAGTTGGTTCTTTGAAAAAATAAACAAGATTGATAGACCACTGACAAAACTAACAAGAAAGAGAGAGAGAAACTTGATAACTTGTATTAGGAATGAAAAAGGAGAGCTCACTACTGATATGGCAGAGATTCAAAGGGTAATCAGAAACAACTTTGAGAAACTCTATGCCACTAAAAATGAGAACATGGAACAATATCGCTGATGAACACAGATGCAAAGATCCTCAATAATAACCTGGCAAATAGGATTCAATACCTCATTAAGAAGATCATCCACTATGACCAAGTAGGTTTCATCCCAGGGATGCAAGGATGGTTTAACATCCGTAAATCAATATAATACACAACATCAACAACAAGAAGAATAAAAATCACATGATCATATCAATAGATGCAGAGAAAGCATTTGATAAGGTCCAACACCCATTCTTGATCAAAACTCTCAGCAAGATGGGAATGGAAGGAACCTTTCTCAATATAGTTAAGGCCATCTACCACAAGACAATGGCAAATATTTTCCTCAATGGAGAAAAACTAAAAGCTTTCCATCTAAATTCTGGCACAAGACAAGGCTGTCCTCTTTCACCACTCCTATTCAACATAGCATTAGAAGTACTTGCTATAGCAATTAGGCAAGAAAAAGATATCAAGGGAATCCAGATAGAAAGGAAGAAATCAAGCTCTTACAGTTTGCAGATGACATGATACTCTACTTAGAAAACCCTAAAGACTCTACCAAAAAGCTTCTAGAAACAATATACTCATATAGCAAGGTGGCAGGCTACAAAACTAACACAAAAAAATCAATGGCCTTCCTATACACCAATAGTAATAAGGAAGAAACGGACATTAAGAGAACAACCCCATTCACATGAATGCCACACAAACTCAAATATCTTGGAATCAACTTGACTAAAAATGTGAAGGACCTATACAAAGAAAACTATAAAACTCTGCTCCAAGAAATAAGAGAGGACATGTGAAAATGGAAACACATACCCTGCTCATGGATTGGCAGGATTAACATCATTAAAATGGCAATACTCCCCAAAGCATTGTACAGATTTAATGCGATCCCTCTAAAGATACCCATGACATTCTTCAAAGAAGAGAATCAGGCACTTTTGAAATTCATTTGGAACAATAAACACCGTAAATTAGCTAAAACAATCATTGGGAAAAAGAATATGGGAGGGATTACTTTCCCCAACTTTAAAATTCACTACAAAACAATAGTTATCAAAACAGCATGGTATTGGAATAAAGACAGGCCCTCAGATTAATGGAATAGGCTTGAATACTCTGAGAATGTTCCACAGACATTCAATCACCTAATTTTTGATAAAGGAGCTAGAAATCCTAAATGGAGCAAAAAAGCCTCTTCAACAAGTGGTGTTGGCACAACTGGCTAGCCACTAGCAAAAAATTGAACTTAGACCCCCAGTTAACATCATGTATGAAGGTAAAATCCAAATGGATGAAAGACCTCGATATCAGATTGAAACCATAAAATATGTAGAACAACACGTAGGTAAAACACTCCGGGACATTGAGACTACAGGCATCTTCAAGGAGAAAACTGCACTCTCCAAGCAAGTGAAAGCAGAGATTAGCAGATAGGGATATATTAAGCTGAGAAGCTTCTGCTCCTTAAAAGAAATAGCACCCAGTATACAAACGCCACCCACTCAGTGGGAGAAACTATTTACTCAATAACCATCAGATAAGGGGCTAATCTCCAAAATATACAAGGCACTGACAGAAATTTACAAGAAAAAAAAAAACATCTAGTCTCATCAAAAAATGGGGAGAAGAAATCAACAGACACTTTGACAAAGAAGAAATACAAATGGCCAAAAGACACATGAATAAATGCTCCACATCACTAATCATCAGGGAGATGCAAATCAAAACAAGTATGAGGTACCACCTCACACCACAGAGGTTGGCACACATCATAAAAAATAAGAACAAACAGTATTGGCGGGGATGTGGAGAGAAAGGAACTCTTATTCACTGCTGGTGAGAATGCCATCTAGTTCAACCTTTATGGAAAATGATATGGAGATTTCTCCAAAAACTGAAAATTGAGCTCCCATATGATCCAGCTATACCACTCATAGGAATATACATTAGGAATACAAAAATACAATACAAAAAATCCCTTCCTTAAACCTATATTTATTGCAGCACTATTTACCATAGCAAGACTCTGGAAACAACCAAGATACACTTCAACAGACAAATGGCTAAAAAAACTGTGGTACATATACACAATGGAATATTATACATCTGTCAGGAGAGATGAAGTCATGACATTTTCCTAATCATGGATGTACATGGAATCTATTATGCTGAGTGAAATAAGTCAGAGAGAGAGAGAAATAAATGCAGAATGGTCTCACTTATCTATGGGTTTTAGGAAAAATGAAAGACATTCTTGCATTTACAATTTTCAGACACAAAAGAGAGAAGGGCTGGAAGTTACAGCTCACCTCATGAAGCTCACCACAAACAGGGATGTGTTTTGTTAGAGAAATAATTACATTTCGAACTATCCTAATAATGAGAATGTATGAAGGAAACAGAAATCCTGTCTAGAGTACAGGCGGGGGTTGGGTGGGGAGCAGGGAGACTTGGGACATTGGTGATGGGAATGTTGCACTGGTGATGGGTGGTGTTCTTTACATGACTAAAACCCAAACAACATAATCATGTGTGTAATCAAGGTGTTTAAATAAAAATATATTAATAATCATTATTATTTTGTAGAGAAATATAAATCAAAACTACCATGATATATCACCTCACAACTATTAGAACTACCTATATCATATAGACCAGAGACACCAAGTGTTTTCAAGGATATGAAGAAAAATGAAACCTCTTACATTGTTGGTTGTAATATTGGTCCAGCCTCTATGGAAAATAATATGGAGTTTTTTTCAGGATGAAAGAAATACTTTTTATAAATCTAAAAAGTCCGTTGCTAGGTATCTATACAAAAATGTAAAAACATTAATTCAGGGTATATATATATATATATATATATATATATATATATGTATGAACTTATATTCATTACAAAATATTAACGACCAAAATATAGAAATAGTTTTAGTGCCTATGAAAGATGACAATTATTGGTATGTGGTATATATACATACTGAAATACTACTGGGAATAAGGAAAAACTAAGATATTGCAATTTGCAAGAACCAGGATAAAATTGGAGGATTGCACAAAGCAAAATAAATCAGAAATATACAAATGAAAGACAAAGATAAATAATTTCATACATATGTGGGATAATAGAAGCAATGGAAGAAAAGGAAAAAGTATATAGCAATGGTATCCTCTGAATTCAGATCTTGAACTGAAGAAAAACAAGGCTAGAATTCACAAAGAATGGAGGAAATACAATGGAAAATTGGAAAAGAATATTGGTAAGCTAGTAGCCTAGATTGGCATGATAGTTTGCTTTTTAAGAGATGATAAATAACACTCTTAAAACAAATTCAATGATATAAGCCAGATTACCTTAAATTTTTAAATACCTAAATGCATATACTTCAATAAATCAGTATAAAATATTACATATCAAATTTTAACAAATTAAAATTATATATATATTTATATATGTATTTGGGGGGACACACCAAGTATCACTCAGGGGTTACTCCTAGCTGTGCACTCAGAAATCGCTCCTGGCTTGGGGGACCAAATAGGACACCGGGAGATTAAACCTTGGTCCGTCCTAGGTCCACACGTGTAAGACAAATGCCCTAACACTTGCACCACCACCCTGACTCCTGAAATTATATTATTGATAGCAATGCTTCATCTACATCATCTTTTCAGATTAGTGAAGACATTATATCATTACAATTATATCAATGACTAATACATACTTAGCACATATTTTCACTTATAAGGTATTTATAAATGAAGTTTTTCTACATTTTTTTTTCTTTGAGTAGTTTGGTTGTATATGAGCTCAATTCCTAGTTTTTTTTTTATTTTTTTTTATTTAAACACCTTGATTACATACATGATTGTGTTTGGGTTTCAGTCATAAAAGGAACACCACCCATCACCAGTGCAACATTCCCATCACCCAAGTCCCAAATCTCCCTCCTCCGCACCCAACCCCCGCCTGTACCCTAAACAGGCTCTACATTTCCCTCATACATTCTCAATATTAGGACAGTTCAAAACGTAGTTATTTCTCTAACTAAACTCATCACTCTTTGTGGTGAGCTTCCTGAGGTGAGCTGGAACTTCCAGCTCTTTTTTGTTTTGTGTCTGAAAATTATTATTACAAGGGTGTCCTTCATTTTTCTTAAAACCCATAGATGAGTGAGACCATTCTGCGTTTTTCTCTCTCTCTCTGACTTATTTCACTCAGCATAATAGATTCCATGTACATCCATGTATAGGAAAATTTCATGACTTCATCTCTCCTGACAGCTGCATAATATTCCATTGTGTATATGTACCACAGTTTCTTTAGCCATTCGTCTGTTGAAGGGCATCTTGGTTGTTTCCAGAGTCTTGCTATGGTAAATAGAGCTGCAATGAATATAGGTGTAAGGAAGGGGTTTTTGTATTGTATTTTTGTGTTCCTAGGATATATTCCTAGGAGTGGTATAGCTGGATCGTATGGGAGCTCGATTTCCAGTTTTTGGAGGAATCTCCATATCGCTTTCCATAAAGGTTGAACTAGACAGCATTCCCACCAGCAGTGGATAAGAGTTCCTTTCTCTCCACATCCCCGCCAACACTGTTTATTCTCATTCTTTGTGATGTGTGCCATTCTCTGGGGTGTGAGGTGGTATCTCATCGTTGTTTTGATTTGCATCTCCCTGATGATTAGTGATGTGGAACATTTTTTCATGTGTCTTTTGGCCATGTGTATTTCTTCTTTGTCAAAGTGTCTGTTCATTTCTTCTCCCCATTTTTTGATGGGGTTAGATGTTTTATTCTTGTAAAGTTCTGTCAGTGCCTTGTATATTTTGGAGATTAGCCCCTTGTCTGATGGGTATTGGGTGAATAGTTTCTCCCACTCAGTGGGTGGCTCTTGTATCCTGGGCACTATTTCCTTTGAGGTGCAGAAGCTTCTCAGCTTAATATATTCCCATCTGTTAATCTCTGCTTTCAGTTGCTTGGAGAGTGCAGTTTCCTCCTTGAAGATGTCTGTAATGTCCTGGAGTGTTTTGCCTATGTGCTGTTCTATATATTTTATGGTTTTGGGGCTGATATCGAGGTCTTTAATCCATTTGGATTTTACCTTTGTACATGATGTTAGCTGGGGGTCTAAGTTTAATTTTTTGCAAGTGGCTATCCAATTGTGCCAACACCACTTGTTGAAGAGGCTTTCCCTGCTCCATTTAGGATTTCCTGCTCCTTTATCAAAAATTAGATGGTTGTATCTCTGGGGAACATTTTCTGAGTATTCAAGCCTATTCCACTGATCGGAGGACCTATCCTTATTCCAATACCATGCTGTTTTGATAACTGTAGCTTTGTAGTACAGTTTAAAGTTGGGAAAAGTAATTCCTCCCATATTCTTTTTCCCAATGATTGCTTTAGCTATTTGAGGGTGTTTATTGTTCCAAATGAATTTCAAAAGTGTCTGATCCACTTCTTTGAAGAATGTCATGGGTATCTTTAGAGGGATGGCATTAAATCTGTATAATGCCTTGGGGAGTATTGACATTTTGATGATGTTAATCCTGCCAATCCATGAGCAGGGTATGCGTTTCCATTTCCGTGTGTCCTCTCTTATTTCTTGGAGCAGAGTTTTATAGTTTTCTTTGTATAGGTCCTTCACATATTTAGTCAAGTTGATTCTAAGATATTTGAGTTTGTGTGGCACTATTGTGAATGGGGTTGTTTTCTTAATGTCCATTTCATCCTTATTACTATTGGTATATAGAAAGGCCATTGATTTTTTGTGTGTTAATTTTGTAGCCTGCCACCTTGCTATATGAGTCTATTGTTTCTAGAAGCTTTTTGATAGAGTCTTTAGGGTTTTCTAAGTAGAGTATCATGTCATCTGCAAACAGTGAGAGCTTGACTTCTTCCTTTCCTATCTGGATTCCCTTGATATCCTTTTCTTGCCTAATCGCTATAGCGAGTACTTCCAGTGCTATGTTGAATAGGAGTGGTGAGAGAGGACAGACTTGTCTTGTGCCAGAATTTTGAGGGAAGGCTTTCAGTTTTTCTCCATTGAGGATAATGTTTGCCACTGGCTTGTGGTAGATGGCCTTCACTATATTGAGAAAGGTTCCCTCCATTCCCATCTTGCTGAGAGTTTTGATCAAGAATGGGTGTTGGACCTTATCAAATGCTTTCTCTGCATCTATTAATATGATCATGTGGTTTTTATTTTTCTTGTTATTGATGTTGTGTATTATGTTGATAGATTTACGGATGTTAAACCAGCCTTGCATTCCTGGGATGAAACCTACTTGATCGTAGTGGATGATCTTCTTAACGAGGCATTGAATCCTATTTGCCAGGATTTTGTTGAGGATCTTTGCATCTGCATTCATCAGTGATATTGGTCTGTAATTTTCTTTTTTGGTAGCGTCTCTGTCTGGTTTAGGTATCAAGGTGATGTTGGCTTCATAAAAGCTATTTGGAAGTGTTTCTGTTTGTTCAATTTCATGAAAGAGTCTTGCCAAGATTGGCAGTAGTTCCTCTTGGAAAGTTTCATAGAATTCATTAGTGAATCCATCTGGACCTGGGCTTTTGTTTTTCGGCAGACATTTGATTACTGTTTTAATTTCATCAATGGTGATGGGGGTGTTTAGATATGCTACATCCTCTTCCTTCAACCGTGGAAGATTATAAGAGTCCAAGAATTTATCCATTTCTTCCAGGTTCTCATTTTTAGTGGCGTAGAGTTTTTCAAAGTAGTTTCTGATTACCCTTTGAATCTCTGTCATATCAGTAGTGATCTCTCCTTTTTCATTCCTGATACGAGTTATCAAGTTTCTCTCTCTCTCTTTCTTTGTTAGGTTTGCCAGTGGTCTATCAATCTTGTTTATTTTTTCAAAGAACCAACTTCTGCTTTCGTTGATCTTTCGGATTGATTTTTGAGTTTCCACTTCGTTGATTTCTGCTCTCAGCTTTGTTATTTCCTTCTGTCTTCCTATTCTTGGGTCCTTTTGTTGAGCATTTTCTAGTTCTATTAGCTGTGTCATTAAGCTACTCAGGTAAGCTCCTTCTTCCTTCCTGATGTGTGCTTGCAAAGCTATAAATTTTCCTCTCAGTACTGCTTTTGCTGTGTCCCATAAGTTCTGAGAGTTTGTGTCTTTATTGTCATTTGTTTCCAGGAACCTTTTTATTTCCTCCTTGATTTCATCTCGGACCCACTGGTTATTGAGCATGAGGCTGTTTAACTTCCAGGTGTTAAAGTGTTTCTTCTGAGTCCCTTTGGAGTTCACAAATAATTTCAGAGCCTTGTGGTCAGCGAAGGTAGTCTGCAAAATTTCTATCCTCTTGATCTTATGGAGGTATGTTTTATGTGCCAGCATGTAGTCTATCCTGGAGAATGTCCCATGTACATTGGAGAAGAATGTGTATCCAGGTTTCTGGGGACGGAGTGTCTTATATATATCCACTAGGCCTCTTTCTTCCATTTCTCTCCTCAGGTCTAGTATATTCTTGTTGGGTTTCAGTCTGGTTGACCTGTCCAGTGTTGACAAAGCCGTGTTAAGGTCCCCCACAATTATTGTGTTGTTGTTGATATTATTTTTCAGATTTGTCAACAGTTGTATTAAATATTTTGCTGGCCCCTCATTCGGTGCATATATGTTTAGGAGAGTGAATTCTTCCTGCTCTACGTACCCCTTGATTAATATAAAATGTCCGTCTTTGTCCCTTACAACCTTCCTGAGTATAAAGTTTGCATTATCTGATATTAGTATGGCCACTCCAGCTTTTTTATGGGTGTTGTTTGCTTGGATAACTTTTCTCCAGCCTTTTATTTTGAGTCTATGTTTGTTCTGACTATTCAGGTGCGTTTCTTGTAGGCAGCAGAAGGTTGGATTGAGTTTTTTGATCCATTTAGGCACTCTGTGTCTCTTAACTGGTGCATTTAGTCCATTGACGTTGAGAGAAAGAATTGTCCTGGGATTTAACGCCATCTTTATTTCAAAATTTGGTGTGTCTTTTGGGTAGTCTTGTCTTAGATTAGGTCTTTCAGTTTTTCTCTTAAGACTGGTTTTGTGTCTGTGAAGTTTCTGAGCTGTTTTTTGTCTGTGAAACCATGTATTCTTCCATCAAACCGGAAAGTGAGTTTTGCTGGGTATAGTATTCTGGGTGAAGCATTCATTTCATTCAGTCTTGTCACAATATCCCACCACTGCTTTCTGGCATTGAGTGTTTCTGGTGACAGGTCTGCTGTAAATCTCAGGGAAGCTTGCTTGAACATGATTTCCCCTTTTGATCTTGCTGTTTTCAGAATTCTGTCTATCTGTGGGATTTGTCATTGTGACTAGGATGTGTCTTGGGGTGGTTTTTCTGGGGTCTCTTTTGGTTGGTACTCTTCGTGCATGCAGGATTTGATCACATATATTCTTTAGCTCTGAAAGTTTCTCTTTAATGATGTTTTTGACCATTGATTCTTCCTGGAAATTTTCTTCCTGGGTCTCTGGGACTCCAATGATTCTTAAGTTGTTTCTGTTGATCTTATCATAGACTTCTATTTTCGTCTGTTCCCATTCTTTGACTAATTTTTCCATTGTCTGTTCATTTGCTTTAAGTTTTTTGTACAATCTCTCCTGCTGTATGGAATTGTTATGTATCTCATCTTCCACAGCACCAAGTCTATTCTCAGCTTCTGATACCCTGTCCCAGAGCTTATCCATTTTGTCATTCACTTTGTTTACTGACTTTTTCAGTCCTGTTAGTTGACATGTTATTTCAGTTTGGAGTTTTGTCATTTCTGCCTTCATATTTTCTTGGTTCTTATTAGTGTTCTGTTCAACTCGATCCATGGTTTCTTGGAGTCTGTTGAGCACCTTCCATATTGCTAGTCTAAAGTCCTTATCTGAGAGGTTGATTAGTTGTTCAGTCATTATCTGGTCCTCAGAATTGTCATCTTCATTCTCTATGTCTGATGCTGGCCTGCGTTGTTTCCCCATTGTCACACTTGTATTGTGGGTTTTTCTACGTGTTGTGGTGGTATTCATTGTCTATATGATGTAGGCAGCACACTCCTCTGGCTCCTCCCTTTCTGGATGGGCTGACTTGCCTCTAAGGGAGGGGAGTCCTCCGTGGATGAAGCCTCACACTGGGTCAAATCTTAGGCCCGAGCATGCAACAGAGAAGACAGTCCAGAGAGAAATGTTTGCTTCTGTGATATAGCGCCGTTCTTAGTGTGATTTTTCCTTCTTGTTGCAATGGAGTTCTTTCCTTAGAAAGAGTGCACGGCCGTGTAGCGAATCGGAGCGGCCGTGCTCCTCTGAGCCTCTTTTTGCCCCACTTGCAAGAGTTACACGCAAGAGGACAGTAGACAGACATAGACAGGTCACACTCACAGTCTTTCACAGTTGAGCCCCACTGGGCCGGTGTACTTTTGCGGATTTTCCCCGCCTGGTGTCACACACAGGGAGCCGGCTTTTGCAAAGCTTAGCCGGTTTTTATGCTCTGAAGTCCCTCCCTGAAAATGGCGTCTGGGCGAGCGAGGTTTCTGGAGGCTCTTTTTGCCCCACTCGCAAGAGTTTCACGCAAGAGGACAGTAGACAGACATAGACAGGTCACACTCACAGTCTTTCACAGTTGAGCCCCACTGGGCCGGTGTACTTTTGCGGATTTTCCCCGCCTGGTGTCACACACAGGGAGCCGGCTTTTGCAAAGCTTAGCAGGTTTTTATGCTCTGTTTTTCTACATTTTCATTTAATCTAGACTCTTATTTTGTTATTAAGTTCATAACATAAAATAAAATTTAAAAAGTAAATTGCATTTGGGGCTGGAGAGATAGCACAGCGGTAAGGTATTTGCTTTAGATGCAGAAGGACGATGGTTTGAATCCCGGCATCCCATATTGTCCCTCGAGCCTACCAGGAGAGATTTCTGAGCATAGAGCCAGGAAAAAACCCTGAGCACTGCCGGGTGTGACCCCAAAACAACAAAAACAAATAAAATAATACAAAAGTAAATTGCATACATTTGAGAAGCAATGAACCTTTTATTTTTACTGACCTAATAAACACCTCAAGAGTGAGAGAAGGGGGGCCGGGTAGGTGGCGCTGGAGGTAAGGTGTCTGCCTTGCAAGCGCTAGCCAAGGAAGGACCGAGGTTCGATCCCCCGGCGTCCCATATGGTCCCCCCAAGCCAGGGGCGATTTCTGAGCACATAGCCAGGAGTAACCCCTGAGCGTCAAACGGGTGTGGCCCAAAAACCAAAAAAAAAAAAAAAAAGAGTGAGAGAAGGGAGAGATAGAAGAAACGGAACCACAGTAATCGTCATTGTTGAAACAGAAAAAGGAGAAACTAATATTTTACATTGTTGTCCACTGAGGAACAATTTAAATATAAATATTTGTCTATATAAATATGATACAAATATGTTTATATTTTTGGTATATACTTAAAATAGTTGTAAATTACATATGGTGTGTATGTGATAAAGTATTTAAAATAGATGCCTATTATCTACTATCCAACTTAAAAAATGTTTATAATGTTTTTGAAGACATCTGCCATCTATTTATTTTATTTATAGTTTCCTTTAGTAGTTTTCTGTTTGTTTGTTTTGGGGTACACCTGAAGAAGCTCAGGAATTATTTCTGACTCTGCACTCAGAAATTATTACTGACCATACTCAGGGGATACATGGAATTCCAAGGACTGAACCCAGGTCAGCAGCATGTGTCAACAGTTACTTTCCTGTTTCTATGGCCTCTCGTATTCTTTTATCTTTAAATGTTTTCCATTAAATAAAGTATACTATAACATCACATCAAATATTTGTAAACATTTTAATATTTTAGGGTTATAGTTTTATAACATTAAGTGAAAATAACATATTCATCACAAAGAGCATTTTTCAGAACTCTTTCCTCACCTGAAGAACTCACACTTTCAGAATTCCTCATTTGAATTCTATATCTATTGAGCATTAATTGCCCACTCTTCCATCCTTCATACTTCCTGCAAAGACTATTTGCTGCTTTTCTGTAAATATGAACTTTGTGTTTATGTGATTCAAATCATACACCTTCAAGTTTATTCACGTTATAATCATTGTCAAAATTTTCTTTTTTGTTTTTTTTTCTTGTTTGTTTTGTTTTTTTTGTTTTGTTTTGTTTTGTTTTTGTTTGTTTGTTTTTTTGTTTTTGGTTTTTGGGCCACACCCGGCGGTGCTCAGGGGTTTCTCCTGGCTATCTGCTCAGAAATAGCTCCTGGCAGGCAAGGAGGACCACATGGGACGCCGGGATTCGAACCAACCACCTTAGGTCCTGTATTGCCTGCTTGCAAGGCAAACACTGCTGTGCTATATCTCTCTGGCCCCAGAATTTTCTTCTTTGTAAGGGCTTAAAACTATTCCTTATGTGTGTATATAATTTATTCATTCGTTCATCAGCAAATACTTGGATTGGTTTACATGGATATACAGATATCTTTGGTTTGGGATATTAGGAAGATACCGGCTGCTATGGTTTATTTCTGGCTCTGTGATCAAGGATCACTTCTAGCAATGATGCAGGGAATTGAACTGGGGTCTCCGCATTCAAGGAAAATGATTGATCCCCAATACTATCTTTCCAGACTCTGAATGAACAAATATCTTAAAGCTCTATTTTGATCTTCATTGAACACATATTTAGAATTAAAAATATACTATTGCTGGTTTAAATGTTCATCCTTTTTTTTTTAAGCATCTTACCAAGCTCCGCGGACAATGCCCAGAACACCCACAGACGGGCTTCTTCCCACTTTCCAATTCCAGCTCAGAATAAGAAAAGAGGGCCTAACCCTTCTTCCCCTTCCCCAAAGCCGTTACTTTCCCCGGGCTTTTGTTTTAAACTTGATTGATTGATTGGTCTTTGGGTCACACCACTCCTAGCCTGGCTCTGCTCTCAGAAATCGCTCCAGGACCATATGGGATGCCCAGAATCGAACCTGGACCCTCCCTTGTCGGCCGCAGGCAAGGCAAACCCCCTCCGCTGCTACCCCTCTCCCCGGGCTTTTCTTAAGATGTGACCAGTGCTATGATATCCTTGCATCACACTACAAGCCCAGAAGGAAGAACTGGAGGACCCCAAACACCACCAACATCCTACTTCTTTTCACCGAGGCAACAAAGCCCCATCCTCTTTTTAGATTTTGGAATATTCAATCTAAGGGCTTTATTAATGATTTTAAGTTAATTTAAAAACCATGAGCTACAAAATTTTTATAAATTTTATTTGAATCTGAGCATATCCTATTTCAACCTCTCCCTCTACTCATGTTTCTTTGTTCTCCCAACCCCGACCCCATCTCCTCTCCTCCCACCTTGACAAGCACAGCACAATGTTTGGTGGTTGCAGCTTAGATCACATGTCAAACTTGGTCTTTTAAAATAATACATTCAGGAAACTTTTATTAGATCTTACTGTGTGCCAAGTATTCATGTCTTAAGTTTGGAGTGTATAGGCAAAGCAAAAGAATGCCTTCAAGGCTTACAGTTTAACATTTGATAGAATAACTTTCATTTGATTATCTGAGATAATCCATTATCTGTTTTTTTGGTCTCTAACTTACTTCATTTAACATGATGCCCTCCAGTTCCATCTCCATTATTGAAAACTGCATGTTTTCACCTTCCTTTAAAGCTGCATATATTTTATTCTATCGACTGCACAAGAAATTCTACTTCTTACCACTACCCCACTAACACAAAAACATTAATTCAAAAAATATATGTATAGTGATGACCAAGCATATCTGCATTTCAAAAAAGATATATGCATACATCTACTCATTGCTGTACTTTATATAATAGCAGAAATATACTAAAACACAAATGATATTCTCTTAAGCACATTGCTACAAATTTGCTATTTGTACTTGCTACTTCAATCTGTATTGATAACTTTGTCACATGGTCACAAAGACCTACAAGGAAAACTGGAAAATCTCTCTTTTCTAATTGGTTATCTGTGTTTGTCACTGAAGCAGAAAAAAACATAACAAATAGTGGGAGACATAATATTTTTCACAGGTGTCTTATTTAATTTTCTCTTGCTAAACTGCAGGTGAGTATTTAAAAACTAAGTTAAGAGCAAAGAGTAAGTGCAGAAGATAATGGTAAACATTCTAGTTGAAAGATTTATGTTCCAATTCCATTACTAAAAAAGTTAGAAGGTTATCACGGGAGAGGAGGAAGTAGAAGGGTCTGGGAGAACCTGGTTATCTGACAAGAAAGACCAAAGTAGCTTGTGTGACCACTAGGATAAGGATCTATCTCTCAAATGCACAGTGACCAAGCTAACAGTCACAGCCACATGCCTTAGACACTTTTGCCTCTTTATTTCATGCATCTCAGACATGGTCCCCAGTAATTCCTCATAGATGTAATGCTCAAGCGACACACATGAAATTCCCTTCTTCACTTGTGACCTTAAATGCAATAAACCTCAAGACTATGACTTGTGTCTCATCCAGCTGCTGCCCAAATTGTTGTGATTAACTCCTACCCTACAATCATGTCTAAGGGAGTGGGACTCTCTCCTTTCTCCTTGGAACCCTATACTTTCTATAACTACCACTTTCAGTGCTGGGAAACCAATATTGGATTTTAACTTCTAGGAAATGCACATGTAAAATAGATAAAAATCTCTGGATTCTTAAACCTTTTTTATCCCTCCTGATTACACCCCATTTTCCCCTCAGGACACCAACATCTTGGTAATGTATTTTTTGTTGTTGCTGGCTTGTATTCAATTCTCAACATTGTTACCCTATATATTTTCCCCTTTTTTGCCATACTTACCAAGTTACAAATTCCTTTATGGAAGTCTTTTCCAAAGCAAGGCACACCACATTTTCAAATAGAAAGGATGAAATATTTAGTTTTACCCACAAATTCCATCTCATTTACAAAAGATTTTTTTTAAACTTAGTATACAATGTTCTTAGTAATACAAAGTTTAAGAGGTTCATTATTTGAGTTTTTAATAGTTCTTTTACAATTTATCATGGAGAAAATTTTAACTTTATAGTGAAACTGCTAGTTTGCTTTCACAAATATTAATCAGTATGTGTAACAGGAATAAAATTTTAAAAGATACAATTTTCATTTTATTTTAGAGGATGTGTACTCTGATTTTTTACAGTTTAACTGCTATTTTGAAAATTAAATTTTATCTATATTTATTTTAAATTTTCAGAGAAAAAACATTTTTGTTTGCTCTTTTTTTCTCTTTTTCTCCTATCTTCAAACATATTGTGTATTAATTAAAGAATATGTTAGTATAACTAATACCAATCTAATACTAGCTTCTTACAAAGCTTTTCACAGGAACTAATTGTTGTCTATATCTGAAAAGTAAAAAGGGTTTTAGTAAAGAAGAAATAGGAAGAAAGCAAAAGAATGGGGCTTGGTGGGGGGCATGAACAAACAGACAAGAAAGAAAGGACATTGCTGATGGAAAATGTGCACTGAAGAAGGGTATTGTACACTGTATGACTGAAATTCGATCATGAACAACTTTGTTACTGTGAAAAAAATGTATTATGAAAAACCTTGTAAACTATGGTGCTTAAATAAAGTAATTTAAAAAAATAAAAAAAGGTGGGGGGACTTGAAGGATGGGGTAATAATAGGTATTTCAATTGTGCTGTAGCTGACTTTCTATTATCCTGGGAATGCAGGCAGATCAGGGAGGTCTTTGAATGCCAAGCTAAGGAATGTGGCTTTTGCATTTTAATTCTGTTCTCTAGCTATTGTCTATAAATCTGTTAACACCAGTTCACCTTATTGTCTGGCTCTGGTATAATTATTTTATCTGTAGGGGATGATGTAATGGAAATAGTACTGAACTAAGAATCAAGAGCCTTGTGTTTATATATTACACTTGGGTTTAATATATGAATATTACAGCAATAAGTCAAACCTCAGAAATTAAATTGGTGTCTCCTTATGTCAAAAGGCTACAAAAGGCAGCCAGAATTTTCTATTTATTGTTTTGTATATTCAGTAGGTACATAATAAGTGTCTATTGATTAAATTAAATAACAAGCCTCTAAAAACTATAATACACTATCAACTGTGTAGAAAATAGGAAAACAAGGACTATGGGTTTGGAGATTGTGAAACAATTTTATCTTCCCAGTGCAGCTTTGTGCTTAGCTTTGTTTTCCATTTACTTGGTTTTTTATTTTTGTTGTTGTTGTTGTTGTTGTTGTGTGTGTGTGTGTTTGCCTTTGTTAGGCAAAGAAACATTGGCATTGAAATCTAAATTAGATTAGTGATTTTTTTCGTGAATTTATTAGAATGTTCAAACAGAAATGGTAAACATATTTATAGTGGGCTCATACCTACAACCTTACATGGTAACTATTTATTATCACTAGCTTTGGATCAGCTTCTAAACTGGACACTGGAAACCTCTCACTACATTGCCCACAACAGCTCTAAAGTGCAGAACATTACTCTCATTGTCTAAATGCTTACAACAGAAAATAATAATAATAATTAGATTAAGGGATTTTCAACAATTTGTTTCCTGAATGCACTGGTAATAAATACAACTGCTAGTATTTGAACATGCAGGTAGACAGTTTGTGTAAGTAGAGAGGTCACTGAATAAGTGATTGGAGATCATGGGACAAACGATTAAAAATATGAAATGCTTCCTCCATGTAAACAGTGTAAAATAAAGGATCGGTAGTCTATGTCTTACAGGTTCCTATTGTGTACCACATATTCTACATCCATAAACCTCTTTTATTTTTTCATTTATTTCAAAACAACGTGTGCAGAGTCTCTATGTTTCTTTCCAAATTCTTTTATCTGGAAATTTCTTTCTATGTCCTCATGTCAGCATTATCTCTATTCTGAACTCCTAGGGTTTATGCTCTACATAGTTGCTCTACATATATACATATTCATCTACATATATAGAGCATAATAGTTTGGAATACAGGTGGGTTCAGATCTTGTCCTTCCCTTATTTGCTTAGGTGACCTTGGGAAAGCCTTAAATCCTCTGTTCCTTTAACTTGTCCTGTGTT
Source organism: Suncus etruscus (assembly GCF_024139225.1). NCBI lineage: Eukaryota > Metazoa > Chordata > Mammalia > Eulipotyphla > Soricidae > Suncus > Suncus etruscus. Next base: position 45,197,076 of record NC_064848.1, read on the forward strand.
AAAGAAGATGTAGCAGTCAAAGATTCTGATGCAGAAAACTGTATTTACTCTCTATATTTATATATTTAATTATTTTATATTTATATTTAAGGCAGAAATATTATTTTTAGAAGGCACTGGTTTAACTCACAGCAAGAAAGAACTACTGTCATTGTAAAAAAAAACAAAACTAGTTAGTTTTTCTGGATGATTCCAATTCTAGTCTATAGTCATAGATTACCTACCACTGGATCTCTCACTCTTCCAAGTCTTCCAAGTCTCCTGCTGTATGGCAAAGCTGTATAGAAACACAAGAGCTGAAGGAATCATGCCCACCTTCTCTTAGCCAACTAATCAGCTGCACATATTAACTGCACATATTAAACCTGCCTTGATAACTATAAAGGTTGAGATTAACTCATATGGCTGCAAACAAACTGCAATGTTCTGTGGACAATATGTTTGAGGGGAGGGCATGGCTCACACCAACAGTGCTCAGGGATTATTCCTCTCAGTGTAATGTCAGAAATTGAACCAGGGTCAGCACTGTACAAACATACTTTAACCTTTACACTATTTTTCTGGTCCCCTGGACAATTTTATAAGCAGAGAAGGAAAAGTGTGGTTTCTGATTTTCTTTCTTCTTCTCCTAGAAAAAAAAAATAGAGTCTAATTATCACATGGGAAATTCTCAGTTTCATAGCATATATTTTTGTATGTCGATACATTTGTTCTTTCTTTTTAATTTTTTGGTTTCCTTTCTCTCCTATCTGTCCTTCTGTCCTTTAGTCCAGTCCTTTCCTTGAGTCCTTTTACTTTTTCCTTCCTTCCTTCCTTCCTTCCTTCCTTCCTTCCTTCCTTCCTTCCTTCCTTCCTTCCTTCCTTCCTTCCTTCCTTCCTTCCTTCCTTCCTTCCTTCCTTCCTTCCTTCCTTCCTTCTTTCTTTCTTTCTTTCTTTTTTTTCTTTTCTCTGTATCTATTTTGGGGACCTTACTACTGGCTCTGTGCTAAGGGATCATTCCTGGTGGGGCTCTGTGAACCAAACCTAGGTGAATTGAATCCAAGGGCAACATCTTACTCATTGCAATATCGCTTCAGCACCTTTTCCATGAATATCTTTTTATCAGATTCTCAATGAATTTTCCAGGAGAAAATTAAATTACTTTAAATATAACTCCAATTTTCTATCCTGATAATAAGGAGATTTGATGCACCCACTTATAAATGAGGAGTTCAGTTTCTTACCTATAAACTGATAGTAATAATCATTTTATATAGCATTTCTGTATATCATATATTAAAAAAATTGAAAATTGTTACTAGCCCTCTACTTTGTAAAGAATTATATTTGGTGATTTGGAGAGCTACAAGCTCCCACTTAAATCTTAGTGCTGCCCCTGCACATAGCAACTGGATTCATATGATCATATCTTGTTCATTCTCACCCAATTTCCTCCCTTCTCTTTGATTGTCATAATTGACTAATAAAATCAAGCAATTTTTAAATATTTCCAATAGGACAGTGAAGTTCAGGTGCTACATAATTTCCTTTTTCAAGAATGGAGATCCAACTGGTAGAACTTCCAAGTCGTCCAAGGGCCCCCTTCAAAGTTCTTTCCAGAAGATCTTGGGACCCACTTGATACCAATTTTCTACAATGAAGAACTGCATGAGGAGGCCCAGCCTGGGAAAGAGACAGGTGGCTCTGGCGTGAACACTGTAACACATTCTCCCTAGGGAGAGAAATTCCGAGAGTTTAGCTCACTCTTTCCTGCCATAAAGTACACTGAATGTTAACAGCTTGCTCCTGTCCAAGCTGGTGTTTTTTAAATTAAGTATTGTTAAATCCATACCGTTTGGAATGATGCTTCAGACAGCCCTGACACTCTTTCTTATGCTTCTGCTTTCACTTCATCTAATATATTGTACATGGAGCTGGTAACCAGTATTAAGGCAGCAACAGCAGCTGTGGCTGCTGCTGTTCAGACACTGGCAGACGGCTTTAATTTAGATACCTGAAGAGGAAAAAAAGGAACTCCGCCAATGCCCTGCTCAGATGCCATTAAGGGTCTTTCCCAGGCTGCCATTAATGTGGATCTCGATTACCTAGGGTTTTATGTTCTTTTTCCCTGGCACTGAAAAAGGTTTTGGAAATGGCAAAGTTAGGAGACAGAAATTATAGACTATATAAGCTACTTTCCATTGTCAGGTAACTCAGACCCAGAGAGCACCTGAATACTCTTCCTTCTGCTCTTTGCCTTTACTGTAAACATCTTGTTTCAGCAAATATGACATCAGTTGTTACTGAAATGTGTTTTCATATTTCATGTTTGTTTAGGTGTATATGCATACACACGTGTCCTCATGTATAACTCATGAAAAAGAAAAGGAATATGTATGAGATAAGAGTGATTTAAAGCCAGGAGATCCTATTTGAAACCTGGTTCTAAGTAGCAGGACATAAAGCAAGTCACTTAAATTTTCAATCCTCAGTTTCCTCAAGTATAAAATGAGATCAGTGTATCCAGAAAGTAAATAATCAAGGTAATATAATATTGCCAGTGTGAACTTATTTTACAAGCTTAAAAATATCTCAATACTTTAACAATATCAAAATCAGTAGCTTTTACACATTTTTCCTAATTACCTTAATATAATTGATTTTTTTCCAAATAAATACTAAATTATTACTTTGTATGATACTTGGTTGTGTGATTGTATTCTTTTTTAACAGTCTAGGAAATTGATGCTGGTGGAAGTCCCTGGGTTACTACTATGCCCAGACCACTCCATTGATTTTCCTCAAAGATAAGAAATTCAGGGGCCCAGAGAGATAGCACAGCGGTGTTTGCCTTGCAAGCAGCCAATCCAGGACCAAAGATGGTTGGTTCAAATCCCAGTGTCCCATATGGTCCCCCGTGCCTGCCAGGAGCTATTTCTGAGCAAACAGCCAGGAGTAACCCCTGAACAATGCCGGGTGTGTCCCAAAAACCAAAAAAAAAAAAAAAAAAGAATTTCAGTAGGAGATAGGGTAGTGAATTGAAAACAAGTTTTATTTGAAGGTTGTAAAAAAGGGAAGGGAGAGGATAAGAATGAGAGAAAGTAATATACTTAAGAGAAAGCATGGGGTTCTCTAATAATGGAGAGAGCCCTGGTACACAACCCCATACAAAAGTAGTAAAGTATACATCTCAAGAAGGGAGATGCAGTGACATACGCATGCGGGTAACATGTTCCTGGAACCAAAGAACACATGTGAACGCCTCCTTTGTTCCAAGTGGATTTATATATGTCTTCTCTGAACCCTACATGGTAAGAGTCCATTACTATAGTGGTTCCCTTAGGGTAGTTAATTATCCTTCTCTTGACATTCCTTCCCTGGCATTCATTCCTTCTCCCAGAATGGGATCCAATCTTTTTTTAAGATATGTTCTGGTTCCAGTTAAAGACCTTATCAGGGCATGGTCACCAGACTAGGTATTATATTAGTTTTTAGGCTACCCATTCTTATTATTTTCAAGAATTCATTGCCATGGGGGCTTTTCCTTACCTGCTTGCCTGCCTCAGAAATGCTAAGTGCATAGGGACCAAAATCATCGCATACTAGAGTTGGTATCCTTAAGTCATTCACCACGTAATTGAGGGTTTGACTTAAAAATTCTATTTATTATTGGTGACTTCATTGAATTGACAAACTTCCTAAATATAGACAAATCTATCAAAGCTTCAAGGCAGACGTCTTGATTTAAAAGATATAGACATAGACAATATTTACTTCCAAAGCAGAACAAAATTTCATCTTGCAGCCAAATGGCTATTTGGGGGCCAGAGAGATAATACAGAGAGTAAAGTGTTTCCTTGCACTTAGCCAACTTGATTCCCATCATCACATATGGTTGGTTCCCTGAGCCCATCAGGAATGATTCCTGATGTAGAGTCAGGAATAATTCCTGAACTACTGGGTGTGGCCAGAAAATTTAAGGATAACAATACCAAATAGCTATTATTTATTTTCTGACCATGACAAGATATTTACCCTATTCTAATATATCTTTTTCACTACCATTGTTGCCATTATTCTTTCTCACATTATGTGTTCTCCCTTCAAAATTGCTTACTGAGTGATATATAAGAATTAAGAGGGAAGAAGCCATGCTGGATATTCCTTTGCATAAAAGTGAAAGGGACTATAGCTATTCACTCTGACAGGAAAAAAATAGCAAAATGCAACAATAAAAACACCTGTAGAAGAAAGCTCTGATGGAAAAGAAAAAAGATCTAATAGACTATAACTGAATGGTTATTTTAATCAGTTGTTTTTTTTAACATGATGAGGATTTCATATAATATCAGCTATGCATTTCTTAAATCTTAGGAATTATTTTAACTTAGGAGCATTATTTAGCTTTGAAGAGATTTGTAAAAGAAATCTATTTTAAAGGGATAGGCATACTTCAAGGAAAGGTTCTTTGTTGTGGACTGTTTTTCTAGGTAGAGAAAGGGTGAACATTGTATGCCTTGATTTCCTAACAGATTAAAGATGAGTTTTAATACCTCTTCTGTCTTAATTGTTATGCCATATGAAGTAAGCAAGCTGACATTGAGCGACCTGCTTTTCTTTACTTTTTGAAGAGCAGCACTGCAAGTATATGTTTATAAGCAGACCTACCTGTATTCCCATGCCTAGTGTAACTTGATCAGGTTTTCCATATTTGTGTGTTTCAAATTCTTATCAGTTTTATCTATTAATGAAAGGAAAGAATAATATTTCTAAATATTGCCTACCTTCGCCATATATACACCTGGGCTATCAGGAGATCTTCAGTAACATACCTATCGAAATGTAAGGCAAAGTTTGCTCTATCATTCTTTTGGAAACTCAGTGATCCCTTTAACAGATAAAAAGAACAACATCCTTGTTTGGCTCTTGATACTTTTCTAAAGCTGTAATAAAATCTTCTTCTAGTAGAGCCAAATCTTGCATGCTAGAGGATTAACCAGACCAGAAGCTTCCTGACCTTCTCTTTGCTGCTGCTAGTGTTGTCATTTCACTGCTCATTAGCACTTCCTCTAGTTTTGGACTGGACCTACAAGGTCATTGCATCTGTCCAACCCTTTGGCAAAAGTGGAAGGAAAGATAGGAGAAATCAATTCAGCCCTTTTTAGTATATTATAGTAGTTCTGATAAAGGATGTGGATAAGGAGGAGACTGAAACTTGTTTAAAAAGGTTGGAATTAACTATAGATTTAATTCATCCTATTTTTTTCTCCCCTGCTAAATCATAGCTGAGAGTTGGCAGTAGTTCAAAACCAGGCTATTCCTCAGCCCCAAATTTTAGCCCCTCTTATCCTGGAGTCTTTGTTAAAGACTTCTTGAAAATTAGGAGATTATAATTTCTAATTTTACCTTTAGTGTTAAGAAACCCTGGCTGTTTTTAACTATCACTTTCCAAAGAAGTAATTTACCCTTTTCTCCCCTAAACCAGATCAAATCACTAATAAACACAAAGTAACATACACCAATATTTAGCTTTACTGAGGAACTTGCAAAAACTTATATCGTCTTCCTTTTCTAAGTAAGGGGAGAAATAAAGAGGAACTTTATGGAGGAGGAAAAAAACCAGCTATACAGAATGCACTTAAAGGGCACATTAAGTCCGTTTGTCTATGGTTCTTTCCCTTTATGGCATATGTTATATATTGACAGGGATTAAGTTTCTCTCCTGAATGGAACAATACAGAGTCACTGGGAGCTACTGTACTTTACAAAGCAACAGGCATGAGCACAAGCAAATGGCAAATAGAATTGTATCTCACAAAGAACTAACCAGGTATGTTAAAAAGCACAGGACTTGGCTTCATCCTTTGCAATCCCGCATCTTTTGCATGTCTCTTCTCTCTCTGCTGCGCGATCTGCTCTCCTTCCTTTTTCATCCCTTTCCCTCTTTTTAGCTCGCACAGTTACACTTTTTCTGTCCCTCTGGCTTTGTTATTCAGCATGTCTGATTAGCAGGAGCCTGATTGGCTGGCTGCCTGCTCCGAGAGAGATTCCATTCAGCTTACCCCCCACCCTTCCACCCACCCACCCACCCACCCACCCCTTGGTCAGGAAATGTGAGCTGTGCTGATGGAAGCTGATAGGCAGGGCTGGAGTGTTAGCACCAGTACTGGATGTGACAGCAGGCAGAGGAGCACTTAGCAGCTTATTCAGTGTCGATTCGGATTCCGGCAAGGATCCAAGCATGGAATGCTGCCGTCGGGCAACTCCTGGCATACCGCTCTTCTTTCTGACTTTCCTGCTCCTGGTAAATACGTTTTCATTTTAATACGTTTCTATTTATCATTTAGGTGCTATCTGGTGTGGTGGTGGTGGTGGTGGTGGTGGTGATGGTGTGTGTGTGTGTGTGTGTGTGTGTGTGTGTGTGTGTGTGTGTTGCTCTTTAACTGCCAGGTAAAATAATTTACGTGATTTTAAATCAAGGAAAACTTCTTTTAGAATTTTAGCCCCAACTTCCCAAGCAAAATAAAGTGTGTAAGACTTTGCAGAGTTAGTTAGAGGTATCTAACAAGACTGAGATGTGAACTTTGGGAGTATTTTATTGCATCATTTACTGTGGACTGTATAAGGTGGTGTGTATGTTTATAATTTAGGTAATACATTTTGAAATAAAATGCTCTGACTATGATGTCCTTAGAACTTTTTGAAAGATGTGCTATAAGGGGCTTTCCCTTCCTGCCTTTTACAGTCTCTCTCTCTCTGTACATGTGCGTTAGAACCAGGTACAGGAGGCAATGAGAGCCTCTTTGCAGCCACCCAGATTAAAGCTCATAATTACTGTAAGTCATCTATGGATACACGTTATTACTAGTATTTATGAATGAGGATTAAATCTTTGATCTCTGATCTACTTTTGAAGAAGAAAATGATGACTTTTTGTATAGCTATTTCTATAGTCACAGTGATAAGATGCTCTCTCTTGTACATACTGCATTTTTGACTCAAAGTAAATGTTCCATTGTGACTCATACTTGGTTTTATGGGCAGAAAATGAACACTCACTGTCCAAAAAAAATCTACACTCAAAATATTAATAGCAATGCACATTTTTTAAACCAGAGTGTTCTGGGCAGGCAGCTTAGTAAACCTCATCTGAAAGTTTGATTCCAAAAGTTGGACACACTGATTCCAAACAAACGTGATTGAAGCTCTCCCTGTCACATGGTATGGCATGCCAGAACTTCCTCAGAAGGTAACAAGGCAAGAAAAGAGCAAGGTAAAAATGAAGTGAATGGTCTTGAATATTAGATGGTGAAGGAATGTGTTTTGTTCTCATTAGACTGACAATTTTGATCTTCACTATAATTATCAAGAAGAGAAACAATCATTTGGTACAGTTAAATATCTTCAGGATGATTTATCATAGTAATCAGATAGCAATAAAATACTTTATTTATTCTCAATTCTTAATAACTTGTATCATAATAGCTAAGGAATCATAATAGCTTGCTGTAAATGTTGTAAATATAGGATATATTTTCAGTTTTTATAGAAATATAAAGGCAAACTGGAGTTAAAGCATGAATGGACTATAAATTTCAGCTGTTCTGAGATATATAAAAGACAGAATGTTTAGGTGTGCTTTATGACTAGTGGAACAAGCAATTTATGAAAGGTGTCTCATTTTTTCCATATGGGATATATTACTTATATACACACCATTAGTTAGCCTCGTCTGTCTCTGTGATTTTTAAAAAGTATGTGTTATTTTCCCATTAAATTGCATCACACAACAAAGTTCTAGCACATAACAGCACTTTTGTATCTTACTATGGTAGTATAATCTCATACTTTGGAAAAACTTGCCAATTTAGAAAGTGGCTGTTTATTACCCATTTGGTAAATACATTATGTTCTTCTTCAATATCTTGTATATTCATAAATATACATATATGTATTCGAGAATATATATACATATCTATGTATGTACACATATATATAGCATAAATATGGATTAAAAAAGGACAGTTTGCTTACTTAGAAGAAACTGAAACTTATTTAAATTACTATACATGTATTAAGTAAAATAAATCAAACCCAGTTGCTTTATGTATGCACTTAATTTGTGAGGTTATGTTTAAAGGGAGAGAAATAACTGGTGAATGCCTATATCCATCTCTGTGAATAATGACCTTATCATGCCTGTCCATGTATATGTATGAAAGTAATAAACATTAACTTGTTTAAAACGCTTTACAAGAGGCTATCCTAATAGCCATACAAATAAGTCATACTAAACTACTTCATAGATAAATTTACATTCGAGAAAAGATGTCAAAGAGCAAGAATAAAATTAATTCTTTTCTTCAGGCTATGATTGTAAGATTTTTAGCAGTGATGGAAGCAGTAGTACAAGTTGATCTATAGACTTTGTTGGAGACTTTGGCTTTTGTATCATCTTTGCTATTAAAGATGTGTACAATAGAACAAGAACTTATTACACCTGCTCATTTGTTTTCCTAAAATATTTTAGCTTTGCAGCCAAAATCCATTTGGCTTAAGAGAAAGTGACTTTTAATCTAATAAATAATTAAAGAGTAAAAGCATGATATCAGCCCTCACTTGAATTTAGGTAGAGAAATTTAACTTGACTTGCTTATATCTCCTATACTTATAGTACATGTTTCTAGGTTGAGAATTAATTGAAGAAGTTTCTTCTTCTTTATTTAATCTTTATTTAAACACTTTGATTACAAACATGACTGTAGTTGGGTTTTAGTCAAGATTGATTTAAATGGAAAGTCTAGTTTTATCTCAAAACAGTTTTCATATTAGTGAAGTTGAATCATCTGTATTATGACATGATTCTTGATAGTGTACAAATATTGAATGATGTTCATCTTTGCTTTTTTCCAAAGTCCTTTTTCCTTGGAACATTATGCCTCAGATAATGAGGCCTTTGTGTCTTCTGTATCTATTTCTGGTTACCTCCCATATTTTTCTGCAAAGCTTACACTTTCTTTTAGTTCTGGACAAATTGGAGCTGTAGGACTAATGAAAAATTTATCCTGATATTCTTCCTGGTCAAATTCAACCACACAATCCAACTTTCCCACATTTTCCCAACCTACTCCCCTTTTGTATTCTCTTTCTTTTGTCCCAATTGTTTAACTCAAAAGAAATGTGGCAAAGACTATGGCTGACTATTGATATATAGGTCCATCTAAACTTGAAGTCAAATAACTTTTTGTCAGAAAGACATTTACACAAATCTGCATTGGCTATTTGTTTAAGTGGATTGAAAGACTTTTGCCTACTATTGTAAGGAACTGAAAAAGTAACAGTAGGAATTATAATATAGTACATGAGTTTTTTCTGTTGCTTTTTATTCCGTTTCTTTTTTCTATTTTTTTTTTTTTTGCCTCTCTGCACTAAATTTGTTCATAGAAACTAGTCAAATACAATAGCCCTTCTTCTTACATTCTGGAACTCTCCACTATTACCTAAGTGAATTATCTTGGATGTCAAGAAACACCATTAGCTATGGATGGATATTAAATTCTTTATTAATAGATAGTGGCCTTTTTCATTGTTTTTCTCTGTGTATGTGTGTGTGTATATGTATATATATGTATATATATATATATATATACATACATATATGTGTGTGTGTGTGTCCTTCAGTGAAAAGCACCTTTCTTTAACTGTTCATCTATCTCTATTTTTTATTCTCATATTTCATTTGTCTTCAACTCCAACTTACAAATTTTTCATAGAAAATCTCTAAAACACAGAAGCATGTCTTAAATCTTTTTTCAAACATTTTTAATGTATATTTTTGTCTAGACATGACCAAACTACATTTTTGTTTTCTCAGGCTCCTGTTTTTAGTGTTTCCGTCTGTTCAGGACCACTCTTTGGCCTCCTTATTATTTTCATGTGAACTGATTCGATTTGCTTCAAATAAGTTGAAGGAAGTATGTCCAATAGTGGTCACTAGTGAACTGCAAATGAATCCTATTATACCAGGAAAGTTTTTCTATGAAAAATTACATGGATGTTGAACATTTTTTGAAATAGAGGAATAGTGTATGTTATTATTTATAAATTTATGTAAATGCTAATATGTTGATTATTCTCTGCCACAAGTATTCAAAAAGTGGAGAGTAGTTGTCTGTAACACTGAAGTAGCCTGTTACTCAAGCTTGGTTGTTGCACATAGTTCATTCTTATATCCAAAAAAGTAAAACTTAAGTCAGGGTTTGTATATTTTTAATAAGTAAAGTGTGGTTAACCTCTATGCTTATTGCTCATTTATTTTAACCCACATTATTTTGGTACATTTTGCAACAGGAATTACATTGGGATGCAATATGGTTCGGTGTTTTGTTTCTCTCCCTCTTTTTATATATATTCATCAATTTGGCTTTTATTTTTTTCTTTGGTTTGTTTTGGGGGCCCACACCCAAGTCAGAGTTTTACTACTGGTTCTGCTCAGGGAACACTTTTGTTTGGCTCATTGAACAATTTGGAGCTACCAGAGATCAAACCCAGGTTAGCCTTGAACAAAGCAAGCATCCTACCAGTTGCATTACCTGCCTTTTACTTAAATATGTTTGTTTTCTTTTCTTTTTTTTTTTGTTTTTGTTTTTGTTTTTGGGACACACCTGACAGTGCTCAAGAGTTACTTCTGGCACTACACTTAGAAATCGCTCCTGCCAGACTTGGGGATATGGAATGCCGGGATTTGAACCACCGTCCTTCTGCATGCAAGGCAAACACCCTACCTCCATGCTATCTCTCCGGCCCCTATGTTTTATTTCTTATTTGCTGGTTTTATGTCTCATCTTTCCACTCCTGCTCATGTACTTTTCCTGGCTCTGTGCTCAGTGACATCTAGAGGTTCTCAGAGGCCCATATGTGGTGCTGGGAATTCAAACTAAGGTTCAAAATTGCCATAGCTATGTGTTTTAACTTCTGGTCTATCTCTAGCCCCGTAATAAGTAGAACTTTAAACTCCAGAAATATGTAGTATAATATAGTGCTTTGTATACTGTGTTGTATATGCAGGCATTATCACTGTGGCAAACATTATTAGCAGAGAGGACTTAGGAAGACTATCCTGTATCTCTGCCATTTCCTACATTTCAGTGCTTCGGTTGTATACATTGCAATTTATTTAGACAAGTGACAACTCTGCTTTATCTATTTTCATTTAAAATTAAAGACACTCTCATCAACTATTTGTTTAATTCTCATCCCTCATTAAGCATTTTCTACTGTTTCTTATAATTTCCGGACTAGATTGACCCAGAAGTGACCTCATCATACCATGAAGACCTTCGTCTTTTCTTGAGTGAGAACATTCCCTGAATTAGCATGAAAAACCTTCTAGTCAAGCATGTTGAGATAATCACAGGAAAATGTGTTTAAATTAAATTTTATAGTCTTGCCATTTTTTTTCCACTAATTTTCTTCTTCTAGAGAATTGGCTTCAAACTTAGTATTTTCACCAGAATAAGACAAGTTCATGTCATTTTTTGTCTACATCATAAAACCCATACCATGTGGTTGAATTCTGGCTTGATTGGCAGTCCTGGCTCATGAGCAGCTTAGTACTGGCATACCAGAGGTGATGTAAGTCCTGAAGGATCCTAATTGAAATAGGCCAGCACAGATGTGTGGGGAGCCTGCCTGCTAACTGAGGTAAGCAATTGCTATCAACCCTTCTTTTCATGAGCTAAAAAATAAATGATTAAAACCTCCCAATTTTGAACTTCAAGATTAAAACCTACATTTAATAAAACATAACTATCCTAGTTTTTCCTCTCTGGGCTATCGTTAACTAAAGTAATTTGTATGTTGATAGCAATTTTCTGGCCATGTCAAAATGTCCTATTGGTAGTTGTCTGCAGACACAATGAACTCTGCTTCTCATTTTTTTCTCTTCTTTTAATTTAAAATAATATCTTTATTTAAGCACCATGAATACCAACATGATTGTAGTTGGTTTCAGTCATAAAAAGAACACCCCCTTCACCAGTGCAATATTCCCACCATCAATGGCCCTCATCTCCCTCCTGCTCTACCCCCTGCCTATATTCGAGACAGGAATTTTACTTCTCTCACTCATTAAAATTGTCATGATAGTTGTTAGTGTAGTTATTTCTTTAACTGCTTTCACCACTCTTTGTGGTGAGCTTCATATTGTGAACCAGTCCTTCGCATTTTTTCCAGAAGCTCTTTACTTATGTCAGCTTGAGTATTTCTTTGTATTTATTGATCAGACTTTATTTTAGTTGTAAATATATATCTTATATCATTAATCGTTATATCTTTCTATAGGAGAAGTACTGGAATGTCTATTAACTACCTTATCCAAAGTTCCAACAATGTTGGAACAGTCAACCCCAACTTGATTCCTGGCACAATATCTGTTTCCCCCAACACTTTCATTGGTCATTTGTGTGCACAGATCCAGGAATAGCCCTGAGCTCGTGTGCATGGCTCCAACCTACCTCCCCCAATAAAATCCCAAATTCAATCAGTGGCTATATAGAAAGAAAAATGTTTAATTGTTCATCAGTGCCATAAAAATAAGCATAAGTATGATCTTATTTTTTACATTTATTACATTTATTAAATGTAATAAAATATTACATTTAATATTTTAAATGTAATTTTAGGTTCTGTTGTTGCCTTCCATTGTATCTGTCATTTAAGTCTCATGTTATATTTATATTTTTGCCTATTCTATTAACTTGTGGGTAACAGCCTGAAGAGAGACATTTTCTTCTTCCCTCTACCAATATTTGAAAATTAGACCCAGTTAAATATCATTGAATGGATGAATAAATCAGAATTATGTTGCACTGGGGGCTCGAGAGATAGCATAGTGGTAAGGCATTTTCCTTACATGCAGAAGAATGGTGGTTCAAATCCCAGCATCCCATATGGTCCTCTGAACCTGTCAGGAGTTATTTCTGAGCATAGAGCCAGGAGTATCCCCTGAGTGCTGCCGGGTGTGACCCCCCCCAAAAAAAAATAAAACAAAAGAATTATGTGACACAAAAATTAAGGTGGTAGAAAGAGGATAAGTACAAATTAAAAAGAGCAAATATGAACCTCCATTTCATAGGTGAAATGTTCCACTCATTTCTGTGATGACAAGACTGTTAATCACCTATTAAGTACAGAAGAGAAACATTTTGTTTTTCTTTCTTTATCTTAAGCATATTTGTTCACACTACAAATATCAATTAAATAGCAATCCTTCTGTTATTGTTAATTATCATGAAAGATTTATGTTTCAGTTCGTGCAATCCCCAAGTACTTTATTTATGAACTTGTATTTTGGAAAAAAATTATATTAACATTAACCATTATTTTGTGAAACTGGAAAGTACTCATAAACTCTAATTTTAGCAGAGATAATGCTATGGGCTCATCAAACTCATTATATTTTCTTCTGGAACACAAAGATAAACTATATTTTCCTACTTTCTTATGAATAGATGAGGAGAAGTGATTGAATTTTGGTCAGTGCAATGTGTTAATTAGAAGTTAGGGGCCGGGAAGGTGGCGCTAGAGGTAAGGTGTCTGCCTTGCAAGCGCTAGCATAGGACGGACAGCGGTTCGATCCCCCGGCGTCCCATATGGTCCCTCCAAGCCAGGGGCGATTTCTGAGCGCATAGCCAGGAGTAACCCCTGAGCATCAAACGGGTGTGGCCCAAAAACCAAAAACCAAAAAAAAAAAAAAGAAGTAACATTTGTAGGTTTGAAACCTTACATGTAATCTTCAGAGTTCTAAATTAAAAGAAAATAGAAGAAATCTTTTTTTATTTGGTGATTTGGTCATTCCCTATTGTCTTGAAGCTCTCAATTTTTTCTATATGTTTAACTGTATTTTCTTTATTTTCCCTATGTATTATCTGTTTATTATATGATTCTAGCAAGTAGATAGTAGATGGTAGCAAGTAGAAAGTAGATGGAGAGTTTCTGGTATCTAGAGGATTATATGGAGGGTTTAAGACCTTTAAGACTGTATGGAATGACCAGGACACACAATAAAAGATCTCAGCCCCTCATGTCTACTTGAAGCAGAGTATCACACTCTACTTACAACTGTAAAAAATTCTGTTTGTGAAGGTTCATTTTTAACCAATAAGCAAGACATGAATACTTGTTGTGTTTAAACACTGAAATTTGGGGTACAATGTTATTTGTTATAGAACTTTTAAAAAGTAACACATGGTTTTAATTTATTTGCAATGCATGATCATTCTTGTAATTACTAATACTATTTTCTATTTATCATATGATAAAATTGATACAAAAGATGGCAGGTCATCCTAATGATTGTGCTTTGCAACAGAACACATCTCAAAAATGTGCTAAGGAATAAGAGTATGAATGTCAGACCTTCAGAATAAGTATAAAAATGGATACATGTGCATTTTTCAGAGATAGAATATAAGAGTGAATGGAAGAGTAGAACAGGGAAAGAAACCAAAAGAGGCAAGGCTGTGGTAAACAGAATCTCCTGGAACTGAGAGAACAGCCAACACAGCCAAGGACACAAAACCTCACAGGCCCAAGGGAAAGGCAAAGAAAACAGAAAGAAACTGAGAAGCAGAAAATAGAGGCACAATACAATTCCTGCTCAAATGACTGGTCATCAGTAAATAAAGGAATGACCTCTAAGGGAACAGATTAACACTGATGGAGAAAGTAAATGTTGCACAAAATAGCATATAAAATGAAACATACTGCTTGAGTATACCTACTTGCAATTGTGATACACTTGTCTGGAATGCATCCAAATATCAAACAAAATCTCTGAGCATAGAGGACAAACATTTAAAGAACACTGATTCCAGCTTTAATAGTGGCTGAGTCATTTTCTCACTTCGATATTTTTGTTTCTTCATCTCTGACCTAGTCCCATCTCACCTAAGTCTTTGAAATATTAGGAAAGACAAATACAGTGTTTGATGTTGACATGATTTTTACATTTTTTGGAAGAACTATGAACCTTCAAGAGATTGCCTTCATTCATCTTATAGTTATTTATCGATCATCACCTCTACAGGCAATACAAAGAGAGGCACCATAGACGTCTCAGTCCTTGCAATTAGGAGAAGATTAGTAGTGGGTTGAATATTTTGATGTCAAGTGATTCTAAAGTTTCAAAAATCTTTTTTTTAGAAGGTACTCTATGATGAACATTATTTTCAGTTGCCCCATGGGTTGACTCATCTTAAGTTACTCTTCTGCATCTACTCAGACACTGTTTAATCTCATTTACTCATAAAAGTAGATTACAGTTTCCCACAGTTTGTTAATGTATTATCTTCTTAGCTATCAACAATTTGTATTTGCCATCAAACATAATCTTTTCTTTTATTTTCTATAGTTCAGAATATCTGTGAATATCACATACTAAAATTGTTTCTTTGTTAATATAAATCCTTTAGGGAAAAGTTATCCTTCAAATATATGCCTATCATACTAATTGGTGAAAATTATGTATGTATTATGTATCTAGATAGATTTTATCTGCCCACTCCCACTGCAGCATCATATCCAAAATGCCAATATCATATCATTTTCTCTGACTATTGTGATTAGTTTGTCAAAACCTAAATGCATAAAAAATCAAGCATATTCATTTTAGAATTACATTTATAAAAGCACAATTATTGTAGTAGGTTGAATTTCCTTTCCTCACTAGATTTTTTAAAAAGCTTACCAAAATAACTTAATTACATAAAATTAAAAAAAAGCACCTTATGAAAAACAAAGGGGGTAGCTAAAAGGATGGGAATAGCAGAAAAATCATGTGTGGTAGCAGATGCCATTTATAATAGAGGAGATTTATTCCACTTCTGAGGCACAAAATTGCAGGATTCTTTAATAGTTTCACCACCTGTGAATTATTTGGGTGCACCTCATAAGCGGGTTCTTTCTTCTATTTGTTTAAAGAAATAAGTAGTATGTTCGCCAATTCTACACTACATTAATTTTCAAAGAGTTTCCATTTTCATCTTCATTGCTTTTTCAGATTTTTTTCCATAGCTTCTGCCATTCTTTAAAACTTTGGGTATTTTCCCCTTCTACTTTGTCTGGGGACTTTCTTTAAGTTAGTAAAATTTGTTGGCATAACTGTTGAAACGAAAGAGAGAAGAAGTATGATAACCTAAGAAGTCCTGAAAAAAACCAAGAAACACTAAAGAAACAAGAAAGGAAATTATGAAAACCTATAGTAAATTCAAATTGTCCAATAAAATAAATATATATATATCACTTTGTTCCCATATTCAGGTATTGTTAGGTGTCTGATTTCTCAGCCTGATTTGCAGACTTCAATCTCCTCCACTGTTCTGCAAGAGTATTATTCAAATATTGTACTTCATCAATAGAATCATATAGAAAAAAGAGTAATGGGAACAGTAAGCTTCCTATAGTTCAGATGCTGAAGTGAAACTTGAGGTGAAAGGGTATTTTTTTGTTTTTGGTTGCTTACTTGTTTTATAGATAGCCCATTTATTCACAGCAGTTGTCAAAATTGCTTGTCATTGAAACTTTATATGTTTTTTTGATGTGCCACATGCTTTTTTTTTATTTGAGGCTTTTAGCTGATCTGAGATAACAAACATGCCTGGAAATAACTGTCACAGGCATAGTTTAATTGACATTTCCTTGACATAGATTCCTACATCTAAGAGCAAAAAAAATGTGAGTTCAATTGACTTAGATCTCTTTGAAGACAGGAGATAGGTTTAATATTGTTTTAGATATCTTTATATCCTTAGCAATAGACAAAGCATTTGATATATACAAAGTATTCATGTAAGATTTATTTTTGCACAAATGAATTACTTCTTCCAGATATTTCATTTGAAAATTTTAAACATATATGTTTACAAGGATATTTGAGATCTATCAACAGAAACACTTAGGTATGGACCCTGGGAAGGAACCATTCTGAGCTAGAATCACACTGGTATGATTTCTAAAGATCTTTAAATAATAGTCAATTAAACTTGTCATTGGAAAAAGAAACTAAATGTTGATATACTACACATGGAGAAAACCAAGGAATTAATACATCTGACAGAAACTCTTATATTAAACCTAGAATTCAATCTTTGATTAAAACTCAAGAATCATCATCATTATAAGCACTGAAATGTCTTGTCAGGAAGTAAGTATAAAGTTTTTGTTTACAATAAGCCTGTGCCATGCCAATATATCATGTTATAAGTATCCTTCCTCTAATTATCCATATCAATACGAATCTAAAATTTTATGATGCCTATGTGAGAACAAATTCTTCTGAGAACCTACACATGATAGTCTCTAAGAGGAGACTCATCCTTCAGTCAATGTCTAGTAGAAAAATATTCACTGAGAGCTTGTTATGTATGTTTCGACACTTCTTGGTAGTGAGCATACTGTGTTAATAAAAAAAAAGATAGGAGTCTAAATATTCTAATATTTTGTATTTCAACATATATAATGTCAGGGAGAATTAGGAATGGGGGCAGGGAAAAGTAGGAATAAATCATCACTACTTTTCATTGGTTTTATGTTGCTGTAATTATATATATTTCTTTAAATTGTATATTTAAGTATTGCTGATGTAAGGAGGGCCTCTGCCTAAAGAAATAGACACATTAATTCATTATTTATAGTTATTCCAGAAAGTATGTGCAAGAAAAACTCTAAGATTTATATTTATGTTCACTTTATTGTGTTATACTGGCTAGTTTTTTTTTTGTTGTTGTTGTTGGCCAGAATTCTCTTTTTGCAAGACTGAAATCTAAGCCTACTGAGCATATTACTCTTTGTCTCTATGTTTATATGGTATGTAAATACCTGTCTTTTCTATCTTAGAACTATGCCTAGGTAGTAAAAATTTTAAACCAGACCTTCATGCATAAAATACCAATAAATGCCATATAAAATATTAATAATGGTAGATATTTCTCATAAGTTTATTTGCTGTGGAGATCATTTGTAGGTAAAAACTGTACATCTTTGTCATTATTTTGATCATCATCATGTTTTCAACAGGCCCCTAGAAAGGTTTCTGGTTTTCTAACATCTCTGCCATATGTCTCTACTTACCCCAAACTTCCTTATCCTAACACAGGCATTCTTTTTTCTAATTAATGAAGCAACATTGATTTACATTATTTCTGCCCACTTTGTGCATCCTACATCGTTTCCTAGTTATCTCCCAGTTCTGTGCTCCATTCAAGGTTTTGTTTGTTCCCTTGCTCTGTTTCTTTATATTTCACTTCTGAATGATACTTGTCCCTTTCTTTCTTACTTCACTTTGCATAGCTTTCTCTGGTTCTAACAGGATACTGCAAATGGAAAGCTTTCATCTTTTCTTATTGCTGAGTAGTAGCCCATCATATTTCTATACAAGATTTTTTTTATTCATTCATCACTGGGCTCTTATATAGTTTTCATGTCTTCACTGTTGTAATTAGTCAAATCATATACAAAGGAGTGTACATATCCTTTAGAATTAGTAGTTACATTCTTTTGTACAGATTACTAAAAATATAGTATTGTTGGGTCAGAGTATAAGTCTATTTTAGCTCTTGAGAAACCTCCATAGTTATTTCCAAAAGGACTGGGCCAATTTGCATTCTCACCAAAAAGGTAGGAGGGTTTCTTTATTTTCCATATCTCTGCCAGCACTTGTTACTGGTCTTTGTGATAAAGGCCATTCTCAAAGAAATGAAGTGATATTTCATTGTTGCAGCACATGCATTCTAACCAGTAGTCATTCCATTTTGCTAACTTAAGATTGGTTGTGCAAAGACTCGTGGCAATGAGAGTATTTCATCATTTTAATTTGAAAAGAAATTCACCCAGTTGTTTATAACCATTTTAGTTCTATATTATTGGAAGCACAGACTTTAAGATCTTTATCTTTTACATTTTTAAATTTTCTAAAGTAAAAATGATTTTGGTGAATTGAATTATTGTTTGGAATCCACAATAGAATAATTTTATCTGTTCCCATTTAATCAAAACAGTGTGAAATTTGGATGGGAATAGGATAAAATAAGACTTATGATAATGAAGGTTGATATATGGAAATGGATACAAAGGTCTTTTTTACACTCTCTTTCCAATTTTGTATATGTTTTCTGTCCTTTATAATAAAGTAACTATGGATGTGCTTGCAAAATAAGTATGAAGTATGGGAAATTTTGTGTTAAAGAAGGATTTAAACTAATAAAGGTACAGTTCAATTTTAAGTCAAACAAAGACTCTATCTTGTCTGAACTCTATTACTTGTTTGACTCCTTTGGGAAATGATTAAAGGTCATTTAAATAAGCCAAAAATGTATAGGTACAGAAGAAAAATAAATATGTTGACATTTGTGGAAAACTAACAGTTATGCTTTTACTCCTATATTTTTACCAGTAGAAGTTTTGCAGTGGATTGGCCTGCTCCATGCCAGACACTTTGCTTGGAGATAAATATAAATAAAGCAGGAAGTTCACAAATGCTATATAAGGATCAAGAAAGCATAAAGAGAGATAAATGGAGAGTTATTGGTAAAAAGGATCCTGATTCTACTATGCAGAGAATGACTTGGCTTCAGGGTGAAATGAGAAGGGAGCAGTAATGGACAGCTAGGACGAATCTTAGGAATTGATGGAAATAAGTTAGGTAAAGCAAAGAGGAACAGGTGAAGTACTGAAAGGGAACAGAAGGGGAAGAAAGGGAAGGGAATAAAGGTAATGAGATGGTAGTGAAGGAAATGGAAAGAGAGGGAAAGGGAAGAGAAGTAGAATTTAAAGAGCCATACATAAATCTCAGAGCTGTAATAAGCAGTGTTACATCACCCAGGAGCTTAGAATCAAGTGAATGTATTTCAAAAAACAGTTGCTAGAATGAGATGGAGTTGGGAGGCAGCAGACTGGAATCTTACAGGTATTTTTAAAAAAATGTGCTCTTCTGCTGAGAGGCTGTAAAGGTGGCAGTATGAAGGAAAGAATAAGGCAAGCAGCTAGAAAGATAACCACAGAATAATCGACAGGTAAAGCCCCTTTATTCTTTCTCTACCTCTCATCTAATGCTCAAGCACTTCAGGTTTTACTATGATCCTTTCAAGACAGTTCTTCAATGTTTGCTGCATGGATAAATTGAAGATTAAATTACTTTATTCAAATAATTTTGTAATTTAAAACTGTTACCTACAAACAAGGTTTAGTTCGTCTGTAAACCCTGGAATTTAAATTTTGTAATTTAAAACTGTTACCTACAAACAAGGTTTTGTTCGTCTGTAAACCCTGGAAGAACTGCTAAAATAGAGGTTCCTAAATTTATTTGTCCTGGGGAAAAATAAGCCAAGTATTGGGCCCAGAGCAATAGCACAGTGGTTGGACATTTGCCTTGTATTAGGCCAACCTGGGTTCATCCCTGTTATCCCACAGGATCCTCTAAGCTTGCCAGGAGTAATTTATGTGCAGAGAGCCAGGAGTAACTCCTCAGTGCTGCCAGGTATAGCCCAACACTTAAAAAAAGACAAGTCACACCCCTAGGAAGCCCAGTTTTGTTAGTTTTGGGGTCGCAGGGGTTTTTCCTGGCTCTGCACTCAGGAATTATACTTGACAGTGCTTAGCGGACCAAATGAGATCATAGGAATCAAACCTGCGTAGGCACTGTGCAAGGCAAACAAACAGTCTAGCCACTGTACTACCACTCTGGCCCCAATCTATCTTTTTAAAGCAAACAAAAAGCAATTCAGCTGCATCCAATGTTACTACCAACTCACTGTATTGGCTCAGCTCCTACGAAGGAAGGAGCAGTATTGCCCACTTTGGGAAACACTGCCTACTCTAATTATATAGGCCCCCAAAATATTCCAAAGGGGCTACAGATGACAGTTACAATGATGGGGGAAATGGTCAATTGGCAGGGATAAGAGGGTCACAGGAAGGAAACAGAGTTGAAAGGTGGCCATGTTTGAAAAATACTAAGAAACACTACCACTATCTTAAGAAGAGTAAATTCTATCCTAACATTTCAGAAGAGCTTGCCAGTCAGTGCTGAGACTTAGATGTCTATCCATGCTCAATGAATCTTTCAAAATAAATAGAGACTATTTCAAAGGGGCCACTCATGTGCTTTCTGAAAGCTTTATGACCCTCTTGTAGGGTGCTTGTTATAGGCAAATACTAAAGAGTTTTTCTATGTGGTTGTGTATTTGTTTTCTCATTATACTATTCCCGGTTCAACTCTTCAGATTTCTGCCACAGTTATAAATCTTTCCATGTGAAGCCAGCAAATATCTTTGCCCTAATTTTTACAGTTCCCACAATATCTAATGTGAGCTCCACAAGCAGGGAGTGCCCTTTGAAAGTTGTGATCTTCAATAAGTAATCAATCTATATCTAAAATTAAAAAAATCCATTCTTTTATATAGAAAACAATATGAAACAAAAGGGCCAAAAATTCCATGTGTGTGTGTGTGTGTGTGTGTGTGTGTGTGTGTGTGTGTGTGTGTGTGTGTGAGAGAGAGAGAGAGAGAGAGAGAGAGAGAGAGAGAGAGAGAGAGAGAGAGAGAGAGAGAGAGAGAGAGAGAGAGAATGTATGAGGAGGGAGCCAACTGTGCATATTCATGGATACTCAGCGATCACTTCTGGTGTGGTTCAGGGGACATATACAATTTATATACAATAAAAACCACATCAACAGTATGCAAGGCAAGTGCTCTCCACTGTACTATCTTTGTATTCCAAACTTCGTATTTTTTAAAGTGTGCCAGAAGTAGGGAACATGGTTTAAGATTCTTGTCCTGCTTATACTTAACTCTGGTTTAACTCCCCACCACAAGCATTCCCAGGAGTGACTGACCCCTTAGCACAAAGCCAATGGTTGCCCTTGAACACTACTATGGTCAAATACCACTACCCCCTAAAAGAGTATGAGTTAATGTCACAGAAATTTATTGTATTTTCTTTATAAATCCAAATGTTAAAAACTAAAATTTGTAATTAAAATTTGGAGTCCATAGGCATATTATTTCTTCAACATGAATAGCATCCATTTTACACAGAGTTCTCAAAATTGCCCCAGACCAAAATAGATCATGGTTTTCCCTCATCTCATACCAAGGGCTTCTTTGTAATAGTATCAAACAGATATGTTCCTTTTAAATCATAACATACTTCTTTCTTTTTCGAATTTTTTATTTTTAATTATGAGAACAGTGATGCAAAGAAAGAGGACAAGGTAAAGTTACAGTGGAAGGACAATCAGCCATAAACAGAGTTCTCAGAAGAAATCCCCTTGCTAATGCCTAAATTTTGAACTTACAGTCAAAGAACATTAAGAAAAATAAAACAAACCCATGAACAATTACTTTGTCCACGAGTCCCCAAATTGCAGTACATTATAACTTTTCTTAGCAATACACAAAGCAAGATAAGACCATGTAATTTATATGACTCCTTAAACGTTGAAGGCATAGTATATTTTTTTACATTTCATGCACATGCATATTAGTTTAAGTTAACATCAAAACTTTAAGTGTTTTTTTTAAGGTTCAGAGTCAAAGGAGCACAGTAAAAATGGTGTTAGAGTGGCAAATATTGTTTGCATAGGCCCACCAAAATATGGGGGACATGGAAAGGAAAAGCCTTGGCCTAAATACAAGGAGACCCTACCCCTGAAGTTTCCTGGCAAAAGACCAACTCTAGGCTTCTGGCAAACTAGTTTGTCCAATCCAAGTCATTGTCTGTAATGCCAAAATAGAGTTTTATTTTTCATGCAGTCTCTAATGTTGGCATCAGATTTCTGTATTAATGATCCTGGAATCTGCATATCCTACATTAAAGTCAGGCTAGTGTGGAGCATCCTCTCGTTTCACCTCACAATTAAGGGCAATGCAGAAAGCCCTGTTCAGTAAGCAGGTCATTGTTGTTGTTAAGTCTTCTCAGTGTTAAGGGAAGTCTCTTTTGAGTATGTCGATGTCAGAGCAGTGGTAGGGTCTTCCCTGATAGAGGATTGCTTCCAGGTGATGTTATAGACAACCTTGGATGTTTCATAGATGGCTTCCCTAGATCAGGGGTGAATGGAGAATGCTCATTCTTCTGAGGCCTGTGCCAGGTCATTATGTCAATGTTCAGGATGGAAGGTAAATTACACTACAAGATTTGAATGTTCCCATCTCTATTAGATAAGAATTTATTTGTATGTATAGTATTTTTCTGTTTTAATGTGCATATGCAAACAAGAAATAAAGCCATGTGGGGTTATTGGTGTATATGGGGCATAAGAACACGTCCAAAAATACCCCTGACTTGGTTCAAACATAAGAATTAAACTGAGGGACTCTTTTACCAAATTCCCTATTGAACAGTTCACAAAGAGAAGAAAAGATAAAAAATGGGGAAAATCATCACTGTATAAGAAAATATTCAGCAAGAGCTATAGCTGTCAAAGAAAACACACATAAAATGTTGAAAAGACATACGTGTCCATTTTATGCCTTTTGAAATAGTTGTGGGGGTGTTAACTCCAAGTGCACCACTTTGGTCTATGACTTAGAACTCTGCAGTACTGAAGTTAAAAAGGGTAAATGTGGAGTATGATGGTAGGGGGTGAGAGAGTTAAAGAGAAAAATGAGCTTTTTTAGAGATGTGCGAAAAGGCAGAATACAAAATGGACACTCTGCATACACAAAAACATAATTCAAGGATAGGGAGTACTATTAATATATTTTGAGTGCGTGGGGGCTAGGCGCAGTTTTGAACATATAGATTGGTAAGAAATTACCAATGACTGGTTTAGTGCAACCGAGCAACTCTCAGCACCCACAAGTTAAGCCTAGGGTAACCTTCAAGCTCCTCCAGGGGACCCACCTCGCTGGCTTGCCCAGGCATGTGGTCCAGGGGAAGCCCTGGAGATCCGGAGCAAGGTGGTAGAGAGGTGCTGGGGTCACCCAAGTCCCACACTCCCCCTAGGCCTGGTTAAGAAGGCCTTTGGCATGGCAGAGGCCTGCCGAACCCATGCTGGCAGAGACTCCCAGCTCCCAGGAAGGAAAGAGACCTTCAAGAGCTGGGAGGCTGAAAGTTCAAAGTCCCCAACCCTCCCTAAGGAGCTGGGTGGGGAATGGGGGAAAGCCTAGGGTAACCTTCAAGCTCCTCCAAAAGACCCACTTCGCTGGCTTTCCCAGGCATGTGGCCCAAGGGAAGCCCTGGAGATCCGAAGCAAGGTGGTAGAGGGGTGCTGGGGTCACCCAAGTCCTACACCCCCTCTAGGCCTGGTTAAGAAGGCCTGTGGCATAAATCATAACATACTTCTGACTTTGATCCTAATTTGGAGCAACTATCACTTTTACTTACCTTCTTCTACCCCCTTCAGATAACATAAAAATCTCTTCAGAGTTAACAAGTGAGAAATAATCATTGTTTTTGTTGTTTTCTTATGTGCCAAATGCTGTGCTATTTATTTATGTAAGCTCAAATAAGCCCAACCACAGCCCATTTTACAGATAAAAAACCTAAGTACTTAAACCCAAATGATGGTATGAATTCCTTTATTGCAAGGGTATGTGTATTTAATTCTTCTAGAAAACAAATCATATTAAAATATGCAGCACAGACTATTTTCTATGTTGCTGAAACTGTGTTATTTGGACTTTGTCAGTAGGAACCTCCCCAAAGTGCTGAGTGATTTCCATGGTTTTAGAACCAAGTTCACTAGAGTTCACTGTTTGTACCGTATTACATCTATCCCAAGAACTCAGATTTTTCCAAATGTAGAAACTTATATTAGGGCACATTTAAATAACTGTTTTACTCTTAAATGACACATAACAATGGGACTTCAATGCACATCATATTTTATTCTATAGAATACTGCATCAGTATAAAGGGCATTGCTCATCTTGAGTATCAGATTATAAGTGATTCTCTCCCTCTATTGTCCCATTCCCCATTATTTGTGTTTCCCATTCTGAAACTCATATTGTATCACATTCCCTTTGAAACTCTTTTCCTCTTAAATTATCTCTGCCTATATTTGTGTATTGGTAAATTATATGCTTAGGTATAGTACTTGACTGATCAGTATCAGAATACTGAATACTTATAAAATTATTAGGAACCCAGGTTCTTTTTACCTTGAGGAATCTTAATCTCTGAATACTGGATTAACTCTCTTGTTGATTCCGATTTACACCAAAGTTTGTTCAGATTAGGAATTCATGACTAGAACCACTAGGACTGATGTGCCCTTTTTGTTATTTTCTATGTCTCAATTTTCTTGTTTTCAAAATAGAGATCAACAACAGTCCCACCTCAGAGGATTAGTGTAAATTTTAAAAACATGATTAATGAGTCAATACTTAGCACAATACCTCACACATATCGAGTGCCCAATAAGCATCAGCACTTATTATTACTCTCTTCCCAGGAGATTGACTCCCCTGACCTCTTTCCAGAAACCAGTTTCTTATCTTTTCCTGGATTCAAGGCAGCTGACAGCTTTGCCTGGCAACTAAAGTCTCCTTTGCAAAATCAGAAAAAGAGACTAAGGGACCAAAGAGATGACTCAAATGGTTAGAGTACAAGCTTTGCAGGTGGGAACTCTGAATTCCACCCTCAATACAACTTCTGCTAAAAAAAAATATGAGTAGGAAAATTGTTTATTTTATAGGAGCCAAGCCCAGCAGAGATGAGGGACATGAGATATCTTCTGCGACGCCAAGTTTATAGTGTGAGCCTGACACTTTAGCAATGAGCAGAGAATCTCTGGATATACTCAGAGTCACCAACCAGTTCTGGGGAACCATTTGTAATTAGTGATAAAATTTAGGCATATGCTTCACTACTTGAGCTAACTTTTGTCTGAAGGATTAATTTTTAATTCGGGGAAGGGTGTAATTGGAGTTCACTAAAGCCAGGAAAAGTTAATACAAAATTTATTCCGAATTTCACTCATAATTATCCATTCAGGAGTCTAACATTTCTCTGCAAGAAAATTAGCTGGGAACTCCTAACAAAAATTACCTGTGCAGTCACCATCATCCATCCTCTAGAGATATTTAGATTCAGCTGGTCTAGTGAAGACCTTATGTACCTTTTGTGTGCGGGGGGGGGGGGGCGGGTAGGGGTTTAGGGCTACACTTATCAGTCTCAGGTGCTGTTTCTGGTATTGATAGGGAAAACAATGCAGTGCCAGGGATCAAACCAGCACTGGTCACATGTGTGCAAGTGCATTAATCCCTATATTATTTTCCCAGCCTGTCAATATTATTGATTGTCAAGGTCATTTAAACATGAAGTAAGAGTGAAAAAAACATTGAGATAACTGAATATTTAAAAGTTCAAACACTCACTTGCAAGAGATGCTGTCACTCTTTAAAGAAATCTTAAAAGGTGCTGAAGCATCTTTAAACACTCAAAAGCAAATTATCGATGAAAGAATGTACCAATCCCTCTGGACAAGAACCCAGTGCTGAAAAGGGAGAAAGTGACATGCAATGCACCCCTCCATTAACTATAGTGCAAACTACAGTGTCAAAAAAGAAAGAGATTGAGTGAGTGAGTGAGTGAGTGAGTGAGTGAGTGAGTGAGTGAGTGAGTGAATGAGAGAGAGAAGCAAAGTGAGAGAGAAAGATGAGAAAGAGAAGTATAATTGCCTGTCCTAGAGATGGAGGTGAGGATGGAGAGAAACAGGAGACATTGGTGGAGGGAAGGATGAACTGGTGAAGTATGCTGTTCATTGTACGACTGAAATCTAACAATAAATATTTTTTCATTCATGGTACTTAAATAAAGCAATTAAAAAATAAAACAGGGGCACTAGATCAGTTCAAAAAGTAATATAATTAATACGAATAAATTGTTTAAATTGTAATTGTGTTTCCCTGTGTAATTAAGTGAAAATGATAAGATTATTATTTATAATGGTAAGAGTATATCCTATTGTGTTGCATGATGGGAGATTAATAGAATTTATAATCTGAAGTGTAACCTATGAGGCCAGTTAATCATATAAACTTTTCTATTTGAAAATAAGAACCTTACACTGATGATGGATATAGTATTGAAATTATGTAGATGAACAACCTTTATTTTTCCAAATCAAAAATTAAATATAATTAAATAAGAAAAATAAGAACCATACAAAATTTTTACAAAAAGAAATTTGAAAAGGATTTGAAGCAGCAAATGAAATGAAAGTTGAAATTTTGAGTTTTTAGTCTCCTGCATATTCTTGTCATTTAATTTCTTATTTATGTTTTTCCTTTTTGGATGGCCATTTTATTAGATTCAATAGCTGCTCTTATTCCCACTGCTTTTATGAAACAGCCACACTTGATTATTGTCTAGATGACTGACAGTCACCTATTCATATTCCACTTACATAATTAAATAAATTCAAATTACCCTTACATGTTAGGAAGTCACAATAAGACACATACCCCTATCTCCAATCGATGTATTTTTATGCTCATAAATTTACTATGCTTTCAGGAAGTATTATGAGAACAAAATGAATTTGCATAATTACTTTGGAAGTGTTATGCTCTAACATGCCAAGGCCTGCTTGAAAGCTTTCATTGTCCTTCAGCTTCTTCAGCGACCAGACCCTCTCAACTGCACCCCCCCATGTCCCCCTCTCCAGATCTCTACTGATTACTATGTCACAGAGGAATTGATTTGGACTGAGTTGGAAACAAATCAGGGTACCAGTGTTGTATGAGGTAGATAATGGCAGGAGTTATTTAAAGTTCTAACAGGAATATACCAAGGAGAGAATGGAACAGAGATACACAGCAAAAGTAAAATACATGGTACAGGCATTTGTTTGGGTATGCATTGGGTGTATTGATAGGATGGATTAAGGAGAATGGTGAAATGAAAATGTTTTTGTGGAATGAGCTGGTGATTTCTGTCACACATGGTGGTGCTCAGGGATTATTCCTGGCACTATGATTAGAGGTTACTCTTGGGAACACTTGGTGGACCACATGGGTGACAGATTTGATCACGTGCAAGTGAATGTCTCAATTTCTCTACTGTTTCTCTGGCCTCTTTTTAGAACTATTTATTTTTCTTTATTTAGTAAATGTGTTTATGGTATTAATAAGGTTTTGGGGTTATATGGAAAAATAAGCTTGGAGTTTGGATTAAAGATATTTTGGTAAAAAAGACTTTTGTAAATTATCTATAAAGTAAATACAGTTTACATGAGAGAAACCATACATGAGTAAGGAGAATGTCTATGAGCAGGAGCCCAAGAAATGACTCTGAGAATTTCAGCCTTTACTAGTCAAATGAATATAAAAAGGTCAAAGGACAGACTAGTAGTAGTAACAGCCAGAGAAGAATATTTCCCAGCCAGACCTAAGGAACAGTCATAGGATGTGGAAAATTATGGTGAATTTTGGAGAAATCTAGTTATTAAGTGGTAGCGCAAAAGCCAGATTGCAAAACATTGAGCAATTTGGTGATATTAGGAAACTGAGTGCCTTGGTGGATTAGACTTTCAAGTTTAAAGTGAAACAAAGAAGGCAGGATAGTTTAACTTTTACCAGTGAGTGAAAAAAAAAAAACTGAAAGTAAAGGCACTGTGTGAGAAGCACAAAGAAGGATTTTCAGATAAAAGTGAGCTTAGCTTTATTAAAAGCAGAGAAAGTGCTTTTGTCTTAATAGTTCAGAGAATGCTTATAGCAGCTGTGTGTGAAATTGGTTTCTAAAGTTCAGCACCAAAGAAGAGGCTCTGAGGCAAATGGGGATGGTAAACCATGTTTAGCACCTTCACTTTCTCTGTTTATTATGAAACAAACTTTTAAAAAAATGCCTGTGGTGCCCCTCAGCATGGTTGATATTGCTTGTGACCAAGATCCATTTTAATATATTTATTTAGTTTTACATTTTTATTGTGGTAAAGTGAATTGCAAATCTTTTATAGTAATATTTAAGACCATTTTAATATATTCTTGAGACATTTTAGTGAAAAACTGGAAATGTTAGTCTACTAACTTTATACTATTAATGATAGTAAATTATCCATTAGTAAATATTCCTAATTGATGATGCAGAAGAATAATTTATTCTGGAAAAAGTAAAGAAATGTGATAGATTCTAAATACTTGAAAACAAAACTTAAGTTTTAACAATTGTCAGAAAAGGTAAATAATCCCCCAATCACAAGCTGTTATTATTTCATATGCTAATTAACATTTAATAAATAGCTTATCTAATGACACCTTAAATTTAATTCACATAGTCTTCAGCTCATAAATTTTCAAAAATCTTCTAAAGTTCTTAACAAAAATGTAAGTTAGTTTGGATCATACTTTAAATTAATACCATGTAACCAACAGAAGAGTTGACAAGCTGAATATGTTTATGTGATAGAGCACTATAGTAAAAAAAAAAAAAACCCTGAGATACATTTGAAAACCTATGTATGCCAATATAAAGAGCTATTAAAAAGTGTTAATTATGTCAGTATAAAATAGGTACAATTACTTAAAAATAATGAAGCAAAGAAATTAAAATGCCTAGACTAGGCTAATCCACACACTAAAATTCAATATGTGAATAAAATGGCATTAAAAATTAGAGGACTCCAATATCCACGCAGTAAATGTTTACATAACATATTTCCAAAATGGGGGTGGGGAAGGAACTTAATTATCAAATGACATTTTAATATTAATTTTATTATTTAATTTCTTTTGGTTTGGGGCCACACTCAGTTATGCTCAGGGTTAACTCCTGGCTCTGCACACAGGTATCACTTCTGTGAGGCTCAGGGAACCTAATGGGTTATAGGGATTGAACCCAGGTCAACCATATGCAAGGCATGTGCCCAACTCTGTACTATCACTTTGGCTCCCATTTTATTTTTATTATTTAATACTTTTTGTAAATACACTGTTAATTTACAAAATTAGTCATAGTTGAGTTTCACGCATACAATATTCTAGCACCAGTTTCACTAACAGTGTCAACTTACTTCCACCACTGTCCTCAAATTCTCTAATATCCTTACCCTACATTTCTGATAGTCACATTATTTTGGAAATTTTAAATTTGAGATTTTTGTGGTTTCTGATGCCATTAGTAATGGTTTATCAGGCACTTAATGCCAATACCACACCTATCACCAGACTAACTCTCCGCTCTCCCAAATACCCAAGGCCCTTCCCTTTTTAGCTTTTTCCCTTCTCCTCACCCTGAAAATTAAGTGTGTAACTCAGTTCTCCCATTATGTTGCCTTTATTACTACCTTGCTGTGTATCTTTTAAGTCTCTCAAATTAGAGATATTATTCTGTATCTATCCCTTCTTTTCTGATGGCTTCATTTACTAAACATGATACCCTCAAGTTCTATCCATATTGCTACAAATTGTGTGATTTTCTTCTGTGTTGTGCTGCATAATATTCCATTGTAAATGCATTCCACTGTAAATTCTATTCCACACTTCTTGATCTATTCATTCAGAATGTGGTGTTTGGGTTATTGACATATTTTGACTATGATAACCACATTTTTAAACTTGGTTGTCATTTGAATTGCATGCTTTCAGTGTTGCTCACTCTGTGGTCTAGATATATAAAATACATCACATTTCTAGACTACAAGGGTAGTATCTGCCAATCAAATCCTGTTACCTTACCTTCCACTTCTTACTTTTCTCTAAATTTCTTTTTACTGCCTATTTATAAACTATTTTCTAACTTATTTTTATTGACTATCAGTGTATAATTGTCTTTAGAAGAATATAGATGTATGTGTGTCTTGAAAATATAATGTTATAACAAACTATGTTCAATAATAAAATGCCAGTGCCTCTCTACCAGAGTTCTTAGAAAGGACCTTTTTAGTCCACTTCTCCAAGCCCCCTTGCTAACCTCAGTTCTGTGGTCAAAGTCTGTTTGTTTTTATTAAACACCATCTATTCCCTTTGTTTCTTTATATAACACAAAAAAGTGAGGTCATCATGTATTTATCTTTCTCCTTCTGTAATGTTTCACTTATCTTGACCCCCTTCAAAGTTCATTCATATTGTCAGAAGAGGCAAGATTAATATTTCTCTTGTAGCTGAGTTGTATTCTATTTTGTGTGCCTGTGTGTGCAACTGTAAAAAGACCTGCAATGAAAGTATATGTGTGTATAGATACTTATATATTTTTTTCAAATGGGTATTTCTACATTCTTTTGATAGTTTTTATATTCTTTTGATAGTTATAATGATTGAATATATTTTTTATTTTTAAGAACTCTCGAACATGTTTGTAAACATGGTACTTAAAGATGTTAATTTAAATAAAGTAAAGAAAACAGATTACTACAATTTAAGAATAATATATTTATAGCTTTCTGAAATATTTCTATACTTTTATATGTAATGTTTAATCTTTTTGGGAAGTCCTAAAGTAATCTAAGAAAATATGAAATCTAAGAAACTAAGAAAATATTAAAAAACACTCAAAAAAAGGTTTAGTTGCTGAATAAATTTACATTCTCACCAACTGTGAATAACTTCCTTTTTTCATATCCTCAACAAAATGTCTAGCCTTTGTGACAGAGGCCATTCTTATTGGTGTTCAGTTATTTCTCACTGTCATTTTGTCTTTCATTTTCCTAATAATTAGTGATGATGAGCACCTTTATGTGTCTTTTGGCCATCTTTATGCCTTTTTTTTGTTTCTTCTTAAATATATTTAGCTAAAAGCCAGACCATGGTATTAAGGGGTGAGGGGTTCGTCCTCTACATGAAAATGTAGGCCTGATCGTTCAGTACTACATTCATTAATGCGGTGCTTTGGACTAGTAGTGCTGAGGACCAAAAAACCATAGACAAAGAGTACTTCCAGGTCATCAGAAACTATGCCTAGTGGAGGAGAGGGATCATAAAGTTATAAATGTCAAATTCTAGACATTTTATATGCTCTGCATATGTTCAACCATTACTATCTAGTGGTTGATAATACTATTCATCTACTCTGTATATCTGTTTTTTGAGTTCAGTTCTCTTGTCTAAATCTTTTTGGTTTTTGGACCACATCTTAGTTCTTAGTAGTTTTTAGGTTTTGCTCCTAATCCTGCACACAGGCATCTTTTCTAGAAATCAAACTCAAATTGGCTGTGTACAAAGTAAATGTTTTGCATTTCCGTACTATTGCTGAACTCAATATTTTTGGATGAGTGTGATTCTTGTAAAATGTTATGAATAATAAATTACTTAGGTATTAGTCCTTTGTTAGAAGATGGATTTGCAAAGATTTTGTTCCATTCAACAGAACACCTTTTGTTGTAGTGCATAAACTTTTCAGTCTGATGTAACCCTATTCATTTTAATATTTTTTTCTGCTAGTGTGTAAAGTCATTGAAGATAACAGTGAAGCCAGTATCAGGTGCTGTTTTGTCTATAATTTTTGTGTGCATTTTATGGGTTAGGATCTAACATCTGGCTACTACATTTTGAGTTAATCTTTATGCCTGGTGTGAATTTATGGTCCAGTTTAATGCTCTATATGGGCTATCTGGTTTTCCAAGTACTATTTGTTGAGGGGACTCTCCTTTCTTTTTTTTGGGGGGGGGCTCTCTTTTCTCCATTTTGTTCTTTTATTAGTTATAAATTAACCATCATGTGTCTGAGGGTTTATTGTCAGCTCTCAACTCTGTTCCATTTGTGTGTCTGCTTTTATTCTAATACCATGCTTTGGAGCTTGAGAGATAGTATAGGAGTGTTTGCCCTACATTGAGAAGACCAGGATCCATACCCAATTGATACCAGGAGTTTTCCATGAGCAAAACGTCAGAATTAGCCTCTGAATGCAGTTAGGTGTGATTCACCTTTCTGCCCCAAAACATCACACTTTGATTTATGCTTCGTATAGTCTTTTTCTCCCTCAGGGTTTCTTTGAATAACTGAAAGGATTATTGTTTCATACAGATTTTAATCATAAGAATGACACTGAGCCAGAGAGATAGCATGGAAGTAAGGCGTTTGTCGTGCATGCAGAAGGATGGTGTTTCGAATCCCGGCATCCCATATGGTCTCCCGAAATTGCCAGGAGCGATTTCTGAGCATAGAGCCAGAAGTAAACCCTGTGTGCTGCGGGTGTGACCCCCAAAACAAACAAACAAAAGAATGACACTGAAAATTTGTGTTTGGGTCCTCCCAAGCAGTGGGAGGAGCTGTTCCTCACAATTCTTAGCCAACCAGGCTAGTGGCTCAATGCAAGGGCCTGCACACCAAACTCTTTAATCCCAGCCATTGGAATTTTTACAGGAATTTCATTAACTCTGTATACACCTTTAGGTAGAATGGTCATTTTTACAGTGTTAAATATTTCAACCCTTAAACAGTATATTTCCTATGCATTCCTGTTTTATTAATTGTGACATAATTTTCAGTGTATGACTATTGCATCCTTGGCTAGAATTAGTTCTAGTTACTTGATTCTCCTTAATGTAATTTTAAATAAAATTGCTCTTGATATTTTTAAATCTACTTCATTAATTTCATTTATAAATACAATATTTTTGTTATTGATTTTTTTGCCTTCAACTCTATTAGATTTTTTATTTGAGTCTAATAGCTCTTGATAGTGTCTTTATGATTCTTTATGTTTATTGTTATCTGCAAATTTACAAACTTCTTTCCCATTGGATTTCTTTTTTATCTATTTGTTGTTTTTATGGCATACAATAATATGTTCAATAATATTAAAGTGAATATTCTCATTTATCACTTCTATTAAAGAAAGCATTTAAGTTTTTGATCATTGAATATGTTGATAGTTTTGAATTTGTTGTATTGGCCTTTATTATATTGAGGTACATTCCTTTTATCCCATTTTTTCTTATTCTATTCCCTACATTAAAACATTTCTTAAAAATGTCAAAGATTTTTAAATGTCAAACTTTATCAAAGATTTTCTTCTTTTTAACAATTTTTATATTATTAAAGCACCGTGATTTACAGTGTTATTTATAATTGAGTTCTAGACATAAGTTGTTCCACCACCAGTCCCACCATGAGTGTGAACTTTCCTACACAAATGCCCTCAGATACTCCCCACTCCATTCAGCTTGTTTAAAAACACCCTTTTAAGTTTGGCTGTTGAAGTTCTGGTCATTATTTCATAGTTATTGACTCAATGGTTTGGATATTTAGTTCTATCATTTACTTTTTTATACATAAAATTTTTACTTAAGTACCATGATTACAAGCTTGATTATAGTTGGGTTTCAGTCATAAACAGAACATCCCCCTTCACCAGTGCAACATTCCCACTACCAGTGTCCCACCTCCCTCCTTCCCAACCCCTGCCTGTATTGGAGACAGGCATTCAACTTCTCTCACTCATTAAGATTGTCATGATAGTTGTTAGTGTAGTTATTTCCCTAACTGCACCACTATTCTTTGTGATGAGCTTTATATTGTGAGCTGATCTTTCTGGCCCTCATCTCTATTGTCTCTGGAGATTATTACAATAACATCCTTAATTTTTTTTAAATGAGTGAGTTTATTCTGTGTCTATCTTTCTCCCTCTGACTTATTTCACTCAGCATAATAGATTCCATGCACATCCACATATAGGAAAATTTCATGACTTCATCTCTCCTGACGGCTACATATTTCATTGTGTATATGTACCACAGTTTCTTTTGCCATTTACCTGTTGAAGGGCATCTTGGTTGTTTCCAGATTTTGGCTATTGTAAATAGCACTGCATTGAATATAGGTGTGAGGAAAGGTTTTTAAATTGTAGTTTTGTGTTTCTAGGGTATATTCCTAGCAGTGATCTAGCTGGATCATATGGGAATTCAATTTCCAGTTTTTTGAGGAATCTTCATATTGCTTTTCCATAAAGGCATTCCCAGCAGCAGTGAAGGAGAGTTCCTTTCTCTCCATATCCTCGCCAGCACTAATTGCTCTTGTTCTTTGTGATGTATGCCAGTATCTGTGGTGGAAAATAGTACCTTATTGTTGTTTTGATTTGCATCTGATTATTAGTGATATGGAGCATTTTTTCATTTTTTCATGTGTCTTTTGGCCATTTGTATTTCTTCTTTGAGAAAGTGTCTGATCATTTCTTCTCCCCATTTTTTGATGGGGTTAGATTTTTTTTCTTGTTAAGTTCTGTTAGTACTTTGTATATTTTGGATATTAGCCCCTTATCTGATAGGTATTGGGTGAATAGTTTCTCCCATTCTGTGGGTGGCTTTTTTTTAATCTTAGGCACTATTTTCTATGAGGTGCAGAAGCTTCTCAGCTTAATCTAGTCCCATCTGTTTATTTCTTCTTCCACTTGTTTGGAGAGTGCTGTTTCCTCCTTGATGATGCCTTTAGTCTCAATGTCATGGACTTTTTTACCTACATGTTGTATATACCTTATGGTTTCAGGCCTGATATCAAGGTCTTTAATTCATTTGGATTTAACCTTAGTGCATGATGTTAGCTGGGGGCTGAGTTCACTTTTTTTGCAAGTGGCTAACCAGTTGTGCCAACACCACTTGTTGAAGAGGCTTTTTTTCCCTCCATTTTGAATTTTTTACCCCTTTATCGAAGATTAGCTGATTGTATACCTGGGGAACATTCTATGAATATTCAAGTCTATTCCACTGATCTGAGGATCTGTCTTTATTCCAATATCATAGTTCTATCAGTTTTTTTGGTTTTGGGCCACACCCAGTGATGCTCAGGGGTTACTCCTGGCTATGAGCTCAAAAATCTCTCCTGGCTTGGGGGACCTTATGGGATGCTGGGGGATCAAACCATGATCTGTCCTAGGTTGGTGCCTGCAAGGCAGATGCCTTACTGCTCCATGCCACTGCTCTGGCCCAAGTTCTATCATTTCTTAATACCACCAATGATACTGTATCAATTTGACCCTAACCCTTTGTTTTTTCTCATCTGTCTTTCTCTCCCTTCCTTCCACTCTATTTTTATATTTCTTCTCCCTTTACTGTGAGATCAAAGGTGATCTAAGTTTCTTCCCTTTAAACCATTTCATTCCTTCAATCTTGTGTTTATTATTCTTATGTTTTCTCCATTAATGTGTTATCTTCTAGTTCCATCCACATTGCAGCAAATTGTGGCATTTAATTGTTCTTTACTGCTATGTAGTATCCCATTGTATGTAACATATATATATATATATGTATATATATATATATATATATCATGATCCATTTACCTATCATTAGACATCTTCATTTACAGACAATGCAATGAATAATCTTGTTCTTACATACTATTGAATGACTTTTTTGTTTGTTTTAGGAATAAATACCCAAAAGTGAGATTGCTGAGTCCTATAGCAGCTCAATTTTGAGCTAACTGAAAATCCTTCAGTCTATTTTTCATAAGGGTTAGGCCAGAAAACATCCCCACCAACCTGTGAATGAGAGTTTCTTTTTTACCAGTTACTCATCAACACACACTATTCCCATCATGTTTGATATGTGCAATTCTCTCTGGTGTAAGATGATATCTTTTGTCATCTTGATTTAGACTTCCTTGATAGCATTTTTTCATGTACCTGTTTAACTATCCATTGGTCTTCCTTAGTGAAGAGCCTGTTCATTTCTTCTCCCAGAATTTGAGGGGTGGGGGTTGGTTTTTAGTTCACACCCGGCAGCATTCAGGGGTTACTCCTGACTTTGCACTCAGAAATCGCTCCTGCCAGGCTTGGGATCATATGGGATGCAAGAATAGAACATGAATCCATCCTGAATCATTTGTTGGAAGGCAAACCCCCTGCTGCTGAGCTATCGCTCGGATCTTTCTTCTCCCCATTTTTGATTGCTCTATTTTTTAAATTTCTTTTTGTTAATCTTTGTGAGTACTTTTTTGCTGGATATCACACTTTACCTGATGTGTTGAGTGCATATATTTTCTCCTGTTCAGTTTAGTTTTAGTCTATGTTTCTTTTTTTTTTTTTTTTTTTTTTTTTTTAATTTTTTTTTTATTTAAACACCTTGATTACATACATGATTGTGTTTGGGTTTCAGTCATAAAAGGAACACCACCCATCACCAGTGCAACATTCCCATCACCCAAGTCCCAAATCACCCTCCTCCCCACCCAACCCCCGCCTGTACCCTAAACAGGCTCTACATTTCCCTCATACATTCTCAATATTAGGACAGTTCAAAATGTAGTTATTTCTCTAACTAAACTCATCACTCTTTGTGGTGAGCTTCCTGAGGTGAGCTGGAACTTCCAGCTCTTTTCTCTTTTGTGTCTGAAAATTATTATTACAAGGGTGTCTTTCATTTTTCTTAAAACCCATAGATGAGTGAGACCATTCTGCGTTTTTCTCTCTCTCTCTGACTTATTTCACTCAGCATAATAGATTCCATGTACATCCATGTATAGGAAAATTTCATGACTTCATCTCTCCTGACAGCTGCATAATATTCCATTGTGTATATGTACCACAGTTTCTTTAGCCATTCATCTGTTGAAGGGCATCTTGGTTGTTTCCAGAGTCTTGCTATGGTAAATAGAGCTGCAATGAATATAGGTGTAAGGAAGGGGTTTTTGTATTGTATTTTTGTGTTCCTAGGGTATATTCCTAGGAGTGGTATAGCTGGATCGTATGGGAGCTCGATTTCCAGTTTTTGGAGGAATCTCCATATCGCTTTCCATAAAGGTTGAACTAGACAGCATTCCCACCAGCAGTGGATAAGAGTTCCTTTCTCTCCACATCCCCGCCAACACTGTTTATTCTCATTCTTTGTGATGTGTGCCATTCTCTGGGGTGTGAGGTGGTATCTCATCGTTGTTTTGATTTGCATCTCCCTGATGATTAGTGATGTGGAACATTTTTTCATGTGTCTTTTGGCCATGCGTATTTCTTCTTTGTCAAAGTGTCTGTTCATTTCTTCTCCCCATTTTTTGATGGGGTTAGATGTTTTTTTCTTGTAAAGTTCTGTCAGTGCCTTGTATATTTTGGAGATTAGCCCCTTATCTGATGGGTATTGGGTGAATAGTTTCTCCCACTCAGTGGGTGGCTCTTGTATCCTGGGCACTATTTCCTTTGAGGTGCAGAAGCTTCTCAGCTTAATATATTCCCATCTGTTAATCTCTGCTTTCACTTGCTTGGAGAGTGCAGTTTCCTCCTTGAAGATGCCTGTAATGTCCTGTAGTGTTTTGCCTATGTGCTGTTCTATATATCTTATGGTTTTGGGGCTGATATCGAGGTCTTTAATCCATTTGGATTTTACCTTTGTACATGATGTTAGCTGGGGGTCTAAGTTTAATTTTTTGCAAGTGGCTATCCAATTGTGCCAACACCACTTGTTGAAGAGGCTTTCCCTGCTCCATTTAGGATTTCCTGCTCCTTTATCAAAAATTAGATGGTTGTATCTCTGGGGAACATTTTCTGAGTATTCAAGCCTATTCCACTGATCTGAGGACCTATCCTTATTCCAATACCATGCTGTTTTGATAACTGTTGCTTTGTAGTACAGTTTAAAGTTGGGAAAAGTAATTCCTCCCATATTCTTTTTCCCAATGATTGCTTTAGCTATTCGAGGGTGTTTATTGTTCCAAATGAATTTCAAAAGTGTCTGATCCACTTCTTTGAAGAATGTCATGGGTATCTTTAGAGGGATGGCATTAAATCTGTATAATGCCTTGGGGAGTATTGACATTTTGATGATGTTAATCCTGCCAATCCATGAGCAGGGTATGTGTTTCCATTTCCGTGTGTCCTCTCTTATTTCTTGGAGCAGAGTTTTATAGTTTTCTTTGTATAGGTCCTTCACATATTTAGTCAAGTTGATTCCAAGATATTTGAGTTTGTGTGGTACTATTGTGAATGGGGTTGTTTTCTTAATGTCCATTTCTTCTTTATTACTGTTGGTGTATAGAAAGGCCATTGATTTTTGTGTGTTAATTTTGTAGCCTGCCACCTTGCTATATGAGTCTATTGTTTCTAGAAGCTTTTTGATAGAGTCTTTAGGGTTTTCTAAGTAGAGTATCATGTCATCTGCAAACAGTGAGAGCTTGACTTCTTCCTTTCCTATCTGGATTCCCTTGATATCCTTTTCTTGCCTAATCGCTATAGCAAGTACTTCCAGTGCTATGTTGAATAGGAGTGGTGAGAGAGGACAGCCTTGTCTTGTGCCAGAATTTAGAGGGAAGGCTTTCAGTTTTTCTCCATTGAGGATAATATTTGCCACTGGCTTGTGGTAGATGGCCTTCACTATATTGAGAAAGGTTCCCTCCATTCCCATCTTGCTGAGAGTTTTGATCAAGAATGGGTGTTGGACCTTATCAAATGCTTTCTCTGCATCTATTGATATGATCATGTGGTTTTTATTTTTCTTGTTATTGATGTTGTGTATTATGTTGATAGATTTACGGATGTTAAACCAGCCTTGCATTCCTGGGATGAAACCTACTTGATCGTAGTGGATGATCTTCTTAATGAGGCATTGAATCCTATTTGCCAGGATTTTGTTGAGGATCTTTGCATCTGCATTCATCAGTGATATTGGTCTGTAATTTTCTTTTTTGGTAGCGTCTCTGTCTGGTTTAGGTATCAAGGTGATGTTGGCTTCATAAAAGCTATTTGGAAGTGTTTCTGTTTGTTCAATTTCATGAAAGAGTCTTGCCAAGATTGGCAGTAGTTCCTCTTGGAAAGTTTGATAGAATTCATTAGTGAATCCATCTGGACCTGGGCTTTTGTTTTTCGGCAGACATTTGATTACTGTTTTAATTTCATCAATGGTGATGGGGGTGTTTAGATATGCTACATCCTCTTCCTTCAACCGTGGAAGATTATAAGAGTCCAAGAATTTATCCATTTCTTCCAGGTTCTCATTTTTAGTGGCATAGAGTTTTTCAAAGTAGTTTCTGATTACCCTTTGAATCTCTGTCATATCAGTAGTGATCTCTCCTTTTTCATTCCTGATACGAGTTATCAAGTTTCTCTCTCTCTCTTTCTTTGTTAGGTTTGCCAGTGGTCTATCAATCTTGTTTATTTTTTCAAAGAACCAACTTCTGCTTTCGTTGATCTTTCGGATTGTTTTTTGAGTTTCCACTTCGTTGATTTCTGCTCTCAGCTTTGTTATTTCCTTCTGTCTTCCTGTTCTTGGGTCCTTTTGTTGAACATTTTCTAGTTCTATTAGCTGTGTCATTAAGCTACTCAGGTAAGCTCCTTCTTCCTTCCTGATGTGTGCTTGCAAAGCTATAAATTTTCCTCTCAGTACTGCTTTTGCTGAGTCCCATAAGTTCTGAGAGTTTGTGTCTTTATTGTCATTTGTTTCCAGGAACCTTTTGATTTCCTCCTTGATTTCATCTCGGACCCACTGGTTATTGAGCATGAGGCTGTTTAACTTCCAGGTGTTAAAGTGTTTCTTCTGAGTCCCTTTGGAGTTCACAAATAATTTCAGAGCCTTGTGGTCAGCGAAGGTAGTCTGCAAAATTTCTATCCTCTTGATCTTATGGAGGTATGTTTTATGTGCCAGCATGTAGTCTATCCTGGAGAATGTCCCATGTACATTGGAGAAGAATGTGTATCCAGGTTTCTGGGGATGGAGTGTCCTATATATATCTACTAGGCCTCTTTCTTCCATTTCTCTCCTCAGGTCTAGTATATTCTTGTTGGGTTTCAGTCTGGTTGACCTGTCCAGTGTTGACAAAGCCGTGTTTAGGTCCCCCACAATTATTGTGTTGTTGTTGATATTATTTTTCAGATTTGTCAGCAGTTGTATTAAATATTTTGCTGGCCCCTCATTCGGTGCATATATGTTTAGGAGAGTGAATTCTTCCTGCTCTACGTACCCCTTGATTAATATAAAATGTCCATCTTTGTCCCTTACAACCTTCCTGAGTATAAAGTTTGCATTATCTGATATTAGTATGGCCACTCCAGCTTTTTTATGGGTGTTGTTTGCTTGGATAACTTTTCTCCAGCCTTTTATTTTGAGTCTATGTTTGTTCTGACTATTCAGGTGCGTTTCTTGTAGGCAGCAGAAGGTTGGATTGAGTTTTTTGATCCATTTAGCCACTCTGTGTCTCTTAACTGGTGCATTTAGTCCATTGACGTTGAGAGAAAGAATTGTCCTGGGATTTAACGCCATCTTTATTTCAAAATTTGGTGTGTCTTTTGGGTAGTCTTGTCTTAGATTAGGTCTTTCAGTTTTTCTCTTAAGACTGGTTTTGTGTCTGTGAAGTTTCTGAGCTGTTTTTTGTCTGTGAAACCATGTATTCTTCCATCAAACCGGAAAGTGAGTTTTGCTGGGTATAGTATTCTGGGTGAAGCATTCATTTCATTCAGTCTTGTCACAATATCCCACCACTGCTTTCTGGCATTGAGCGTTTCTGGTGACAGGTCTGCTGTAAATCTCAGGGAAGCTTGCTTGAACATGATTTCCCCTTTTGATCTTGCTGTTTTCAGAATTCTGTCTCTATCTGTGGGATTTGTCATTGTGACTAGGATGTGTCTTGGGGTGGTTTTTCTGGGGTCTCTTTTGGTTGGTACTCTTCGGGCATGCAGGATTTGATCACATATATTCTTTAGCTCTGGAAGTTTCTCTTTAATGATGTTCTTGACCATTGATTCTTCCTGGAAATTTTCTTCCTGGGTCTCTGGGACTCCAATGATTCTTAAGTTGTTTCTGTTGATCTTATCATAGACTTCTATTTTCGTCTGTTCCCATTCTTTGACTAATTTTTCCATTGTCTGCTCATTTGCTTTAAGTTTTTTGTCCAATCTCTCCTGCTGTATGGAATTGTTATGTATCTCATCTTCCACAGCACCAAGTCTATTCTCAGCTTCTGATACCCTGTCCCAGAGCTTATCCATTTTGTCATTCACTTCGTTTACTGAGTTTTTCAGGCCTGTTAGTTGACATGTTATTTCAGTTTGGAGTTTTGTCATTTCTGCCTTCATATTTTCTTGGTTCTTATTAGTGTTCTGTTCAACTCGATCCATGGTTTCTTGGAGTCTGTTGAGCACCTTCCATATTGCTAGTCTAAAGTCCTTATCTGAGAGGTTGATTAGTTGTTCAGTCATTATCTGGTCCTCAGAATTGTCATCTTCATTCTCTATGTCTGATGCTGGCCTGCGCTGTTTCCCCATTGTCACATTTGTATTGTGGGTTTTTCTACGTGTTGTAGTGGTATTCATTGTCTATATGATGTAGGCAGCACACTCCTCTGGCTCCTCCCTTTCTGGATGGGCTGACTTGCCTCTAAGGGAGGGGAGTCCTCCGTGGATGAAGCCTCACACTGGGTCAAATCTTAGGCCCGAGCATGCAACAGAGAAGACAGTCCAGAGAGAAATGTTTGCTTCTGTGATATGCGCCGTTCTTAGTGTGATTTTTCCTTCTTGTTGCAATGGAGTTCTTTCCTTAGAAAGAGTGCACGGCCGCGTAGCGAAGCGGAGCGGCCGTGCTCCTCTGAGCCTCTTTTTGCCCCACTCGCAAGAGTTTCACGCAAGAGGACAGTAGACAGACATAGACAGGTCACACTCACAGTCTTTCACAGCTGAGCCCCACTGGGCCGGTGTACTTTCGCGGATTTTCCCCGCCTGGTGTCACACACAGGGAGCCAGCTTTTGCAAAGGATAGCCGGTTTTTATGCTCTGAAGTCCCTCCATGAAAATGGCGTCTGGGCGAGCGAGGTTTCTGGAGGCTCTTTTTGCCCCACTCGCAAGAGTTTCACGCAAGAGGACAGTAGACAGACATAGACAGGTCACACTCACAGTCTTTCACAGCTGAGCCCCACTGGGCCGGTGTACTTTCGCGGATTTTCCCCGCCTGGTGTCACACACAGGGAGCCAGCTTTTGCAATGGATAGCCGGTTTTTATGCTCTGAAGTCCCTCCCTGAAAATGGCGTCTGGGCGAGCGAGGTTTCTGGAGGCTCTTTTTGCCCCACTCGCAAGAGTTTCACGCAAGAGGACAGTAGACAGACATAGACAGGTCACACTCACAGTCTTTCACAGCTGAGCCCCACTGGGCCGGTGTACTTTCGCGGATTTTCCCCGCCTGGTGTCACACACAGGGAGCCACTAGTCTATGTTTCTTTTGCCACATAGACAACATTTTAATCTGATTTTAATTCCATTTGTTTAGTTTTGCATCTATAGCCTTTGACAACAGCATCATATCATTGAAGACTCTTGAATTTAGTTCTTTGAACATTCTCCCTATATTGTACTTATATTTCTACCTACAATATACTCCCTCAAAGTACATTATACAATCAGGTCTCTTCTCAAGATCTTTGCCCCACTTTTTGAGTTTAAGTGTGAGGTATGAGTCAGGTTTTAATTTTTT
Organism: Suncus etruscus; assembly: GCF_024139225.1. Lineage (NCBI taxonomy): Eukaryota > Metazoa > Chordata > Mammalia > Eulipotyphla > Soricidae > Suncus > Suncus etruscus. Next base: position 45,240,368 of record NC_064848.1, read on the forward strand.
ACAGAGTGTTGTCCAGTTCTTCAAATACCATTTATTGAAGAGACTGTATTTATTCTATATATTTATTCTCAACTATTTTGTCAGAAATTAGTTAATCTAACAATATATAGGAGAATTTTAACCTTGAATATTCTACTCTAATGCACTGATCAGGGAGTGTTTTTATCCCAGTACCATGCTAATTTGATCACTATAGTTTGTAATACAGCTTTCAGTTGGAAAATGAAGTTCCTCCCAATCTTATTTTTCAGTATGCTTTTGGCTATCCATGGTCTTTTATGACTCCACACAATGTTTATAATGACTGGTCTAAGTTCTTGAAGAATGTTTTCTGAATTTAGATTGCATTCAAGAAAATTCTTTTTCTATTGGTGTATTATATGATTGTTATCTTTATGTTATGTAGTATATTACATTAATTAATTTGTGTTTATTGAACTGTCTCAGCATACCTGAAATTAATTCCAATGGTTTTGATATACAATCTCTTTAATGCACTATTAAGTTTGGTTTAAAAGGCTCTTAGCATTTATATTCTTCAGAGATATTTTTTATTGTAATATCTCTGTCTACTTTCAGTATCGGGATAAAACTGGCTTCAAGGAAATTGGAAGAAGAAAAATAAGTAATATATCCTCTTTAGATGAATTTACTTGAATTTACTAGTAAAACCATCTATACCTGGAATTTTATTTTTGAAAGACTTTGGGCTATTTTTTAAATTCCCTTATCATTGGCCTGTTCAAATTATCTGCTTTTTCCAAACTCTCGGGAGTTTTTTGTCTGATTCTAAAATTTTGTCTTTTTTTTAGATATTCAAATTTTGTGGCAGAAAATTATTCATAATAATTTAACCCATAATTCCCTCATATTTTATTTTTTATTTCTCTCCTTTCAGTCTGATTATTTTTGTTATTTTTTTCTTTTCTCTTTTTAATGAATTTATCAATCTTGATTAGAGTTTATCAGTCTTATTTATTCCTTCAAAAAGCTAGTACTTAGAATTCACTTTGAACACAATAAAAACTAAAAAAAAAAGCTAGTACTTGGTTTTATTTACCTTAGTCCTTTTAAAATTTTTATTTTGTTTAGTTTTATTGTTATTTTTATTATAGCCCTCCTATTGGATTTGGGTTTCATTTCTGTTCTTTGTTTAGTTTCTTTTTCTGTGTTTGTGTGTGTGTGTGTGTGTGTGTGTGTGTGTGTGTGTTGTTTTGGGGTCACACCCGGCAGTGCTCAGGGGTTACTCCTGGCTCCATGCTCAGAAATTGCTCCTGGCAGGCATGGGGGACCATATGGGATGCCGGGATTCGAACCGATGACCTTCTGCATGAAAGGCAAACGCCTTACATCCATGTTATCTCTCCGGTCCCTTTGTTAGTTTCTTAAGGTTTAATATTGAGCTGTCTATTTGAGTCTTTTGTTCTCTATTGCAAGTTGTTATTTCTATAAATTTATTACTGCTTTCCTGTGTCCAATGCATTCATTCTGATTTTATTTTTATTTTATTTCTTTGCTGATTTCTTCAGAGATCCATTAGTCATTCAGAAATATATCATTACATCCCTAATATTTGTATTTTCTTGACTTTGTAAGATTAATTTTCTTTACAGCATTATATTCTGAAAAGAGTCTTAATAGGCTTTCGATCTTTGTGACCTTATTGACACTTGGTTTGTTTCTCAGTATGTGATCTATTCTAAGGAATGTTTAATTTGCACTAAAAAAGAATGTGTGAAATTGTAGGCATTTTTATGAGTCAAGATGTCATAGAACTATTTGGTAAAAATTATTTCTTATAGAAGTGACTATGCTGAATATATAATTAGTAGCCTAAAATACCATAGTGACAAGTCCTGTTTACACCTTGTATTTCCCACTTATTTTTTTTTGCATTTTAGTGAGATTATAATCTTATAATACATTAAAATATTTTTGTAAATAAATTTGTTAAATATCAATTGAATATTGATCTTGGTATCAAATTCCATGCCAGATATTGTGGATATAGAGTTGAATAGCACTTTGTTCCCATTTTCAGAACTTTATATTAAAATATTCCTTTATTTTTTTAGACATAGAGCTGTGTTGTTTTTTTTTTTTTTTGTATTCTTACTTATTTTTCATGAAATCTAATGAAAAAAATATTTTTCTCCAGTGTAGATCAATTGGTTTAAAGCTTGATTCAAAACTGGTGAAAAGCTGGTGTTAAACATTTTATTCCTGAAACCCTTTATAATTTTTGGATGGCTATATAAAAAAATTAAAATTTTATCAAATAAAGCTTGTTTCGAAACTTGTTTTTATCAAGTTATTTCCCTGATTTATTATGTTTAATGTTATGTTTATATATATATGGTCATATTGTAAAATTTTTGCAATCATAAATATCTGACTAAATAACTAAACATAGAGCTGAAGTTTTTTTGGTATCTCAATATATTTCATTGGTCTAAAAGTCTGTTTTGTTCCTGTATTACACTGTTTTAATTATTATAGTATAAAGTTGTGGAAACAAGAGCATCTTGTATTATTTTTTCTGGGATTGTTTTGGCTATTTAGGGGTTTTATTATTCCATATAAATTTCAACAACAGTTGGTCTATGTCTCTAATAATATGTCATGTATTTTTATAGGGACTGTTTTAAATCTGTATAGTGCTTTGGGAAGTATGGTCATTTAGATAATATTAATTTTTCTTATCCATAAACAAGAGATGTGTTTCCATTTCTGGTGTCTTCTATTGATTTTAGTAGTGAGTTAGAATTCTTTGTATAAGTCTTCTACTTCTTTTGTTAAGCTGATTCCATGTACTAAATTTCTTTTTTGATGTAGAAAGGAAGTGATTCAAACGGAAGGATTGATTTTCTCCTTTTTACTTCATTATTTGCAGATAGAAATGTCATGAATTTCTATGCATTGACTTTTTGTAACCTCCTACTTTATTGTACAAGATTATTGTTTTTAGGATCTTTCATATTCACTAAGTAAAATATCATGGCATCTGCAAATAATGATAATTGGACTTTTCCCATCTAGATTCTTGTATCTTTCTTACCTAACTGTTTCAGCAAGGTCTTCCAGTACTATATTGAATAACAACAGTAAGAGTGGGCAATAAATAGTCTTTTCTCTTTAATGATGGAAGCCTATCGTGTGTTTAAGTTAGAACTCCCTCTTGTAGCTCTCTACATTCCCTACTCATTCCAGCACACTTATCCCCACAATGCATGGTTCTCCATGTGTTGCTGAAGACTTGTGTACTGTTTACTAAGTGTTGAGGGCTCTTGTCAGATAAGTATCAGATTTGTGTTAGGCTAGATTAAGGCAAGATGTGACAGGTAAATCATCTTTCATCTTTAAACATTTGGGTAAATTTTAAGTTGGCATAAAAATATGTGAGTAAGCAGAAATATTACTGTTTATTTCTTTCAAGCAGATTAAATCTGACACTCATCTTGACTATCTGAAGCATTTCTGTATATGCTTTGTGTACAATATATGTATATCCAGATACACATATATACATCTATATTTTAATCTTCTTCTGTCTTTAGAAAAACAATGTGTATGAATCAGAGAAAAAGCTGACAGCTGCTATTCAACATTCAACCTCAACTTGTTTAAGCTTGCCTTGTAGTAATTATTCATTCACTAAAAATGCACTGATATCAATTCAATTATCTGGTGTTCTTCAAGATGTTGAGTATATCCATGCATTTTTGTTAGTGTCACACCCTTAAAAATATATAGCCTTTTTCTGGGATTGAAGTGTAAATAAGTAAGTAGAAAACCAACAAACAGTTCTTCATGACAAAAAATCATTTGTAAGTGTTCTAGCAAAGTGTCCAAAATATAGGCAAGGCAGCGATTATTTCTACATATAGTTTGGAGGATATTTCAGTAGAAGATGATAGAACTACATTTTAAAGTAGGAGTTGGAGGGGCTGGAGAGATAGCATGGAAGTAAGGTGTTTGCCTTGCATGCAGAAGGACAGTATTTTGAATCCCGGCATCCCATATGATCACCTGAGCCTGCCAGGAGCGATTTCTGAATGCAGAGCAAGGAGTAACCTCTGAGCACTGCCGAGTATGACCCCAAAGAACCCCTCCAAAAAAGTAGGAGTAGGAGTAGGAGTACAGGTGTAAGAAAGTAAAATGATACAAGAAATATGGAGAAATATGGAGTGATATCTAGACTGGCAGTTTCTCATGGACACTAGAGATAAAATAAATAGCTGCTGAAAATTATAAATCTACATGACTGGCAGTCATTTTAAAATAGAAAGTCAATTTACTACTTGTGATCTGAACCTTATAAGGTTTCTTGCCCTAACTAGTAGGGTAAGGCATTAGTGAGTGTAAGCAGCTATTGATGCTCTACCTTTCTGGGGGTGCTTCATTCATTTGATTTATATTTACAATGGAAAAGTATTATTGGGATCAGAGGTAGACTTTCAAAATTATCTACCTCCCAAACTTAAAATCTTGTAATACCATCCCAATTTTTGAAACTGCTGCCTCTTGTAACAACTTAAAACTAAAAGTAAATGTTATCTATTAAAGATTAGATGTGGGGTCGGAGCCATGGCATGGCGGTGTTAGCCTATAATGGACCGTGGTTCGATCCCCCATCCCCCCATGTAGTCCCCCAAGCCAGGAGTGATTTCTGAGCTCATAGCTAGGAGTAGCCCCTGTGCATCACTGGATGTGGGCCAAAAACCCTAAATAAATAAATAATAAATAAATAGTAAACAAAGATATTAAGATGAGTTAATTGGTGAACTATGACTTTTTATACATACCTTTGAGTTACCATTATGAGTTATTGGTTTGGTTTGGTTTGATTTTTAATATAACTCATTTTGTAATAAGGAAGAAAAAGATTATGTTACATATTTATATTAAGGAAATGACAGAACTTGAAACCTCTTGAAACTCTCTTCTGCTTTCTTGTTTTCCCAGAACTCTTCTCTCTCTCATGTTTATTCTACACATTATGTATGTTTTTGAGAGGCAAATCACAAATAAATAAACAAACTATGATTTAAAACAAAACATATTTTCAGAGATTTAAAAGAAAATGTGCTCTCAGAATATTTGCCTTCTGCTAAATATCTATTCTTTTATTTTATCTATTCTTTTAAAATAAATTATTTTATTTTTATCTTAAAGGCATATAAATATTCACTGCAATGACTACTACTATTTTAAATATTACTATTAAATAATTTGAAAATAAAATGTCAGGGGTTTACATCTTAATTGGTAGATAATTCTAATGTAAAATAATACTGAAAAGCTAAGTAATTTTGTTTCAAGAATAATTTTGGATATAATCTTTCAAATTGATTAACATAGATAGAACATCAAATAATTTCACATGAAGTAAATTAACTATAGTCAGAATTTACTATTCTACATTTTCTTGATAAAGGGAATTTAATATGACACAAATTAAGAATGTAGAAAAAAAGTGTAATGTGATATCAGGGAGAATGTTGGAGATTTTATTCCACGTAGTCATTCTACATTATCTAAATGGCATTTGAGAGAGAAATCATGACTAGAGACATGGTGCCTAAATAGCACTCAAAATTCTACTGTTTTATTCAGAAACATTAGATTAATTTTTCCTTACACAATTAGTAGTCTAATCAACCAAAAAATATGAAAGTTCTGTTAAAACCTAGGAGTCATAGGTGGCTCAATGTCAACTGACCATTTTCCCTCATTTTTCTCTATAATAAATTATAATTTGAGTTTTTGGTCATCAAACTCTACGTCATATTAATTTATTGACTTCTCAGTTTCTTTGGCAAATAAAAAAAGTGGTCTTTTTTCCTTAAAAATTCTTTATCCATGATTTCAACATGTGCTTTCCAGAATTTCAGATGTTTTGTTAGTTCTGCAGATGTTTTGTGAATGCATTTCAGCAAAATTTGCCAGTGCTACAGAAGATATCTATGGCTGATTGCAGTTGCAATTTGGACACAGAGCTCATGTTGGATTTTATGGAGATGGAGACTGAAATTACTAACTGGCTCACCAGGAAGTCAGGAATTCACAGAAATAGCAGAGAAGAAATTGCATTTGAGGTGGTGTTTCTAACATGCCTGTTTGCAATAGTGGAAGGGTGTGGAAATCCCAGAGATGTTTCCTCGATGTTTTCCTTGGTGTTTGGCTGACATAATATTTTCTACTGGAGATTCTTTTCTTCCTAAGCATATAAAAAATAACAACCAAGGAGAACAGTTTTATTTTTAGAACATCAAGTTAAAATGGCTTAAATTTCATACTTGATGTGAAATAGTAGAAAGACCACAAAAAAATCTATATAATTCAGTGCAAGGGCCAACAGGCTGCTCACTCTTTTTTTTTCCTTTCTCTTTATTTCCTTCTGCTTTTTAAACTGGGTTTGAAAATTTAGAATAAGAGAGGGGACACAGTGTCTATAGGAAGAAGGGGGAAGAAGAAGAAGAAGAAGAAGAAGAAGAAGGAAGAAGAAGAAGAAGAAGAAGAAGAAGAAGAAGAAGAAGAAGAAGAAGAAGAAGAAGAAGAAGAAGAAGAAAGAAGAAGAAGAAGAAGAAGAAGAAGAAGAAGAAGAAAAGAAGAAGAAGAGAGAGGAGAGAAGAAGAAGAAGAAGAAGAGAAGAGAAGAAGAAGAGAAGAGAAGAAGAAGAAGAAGAAGAAGAAGAAGAAGAAGAAGAAGAAAAGAGAAGAAAAGAAGAGAAAGAAAGAGAGAAAAGAAGAGAAAGAAAGAAGAAAGAAAGAAAGAAAGAGAGAGAAGAAAGAAAGAAAGAAGAAAGAAAGAAAAAGAAAGAGAAGAGAAGAAAGAAAGAAAGAAGAAAGAAAGAAAGAAAGAAAAAGAAAGAAAGAAAGAAGAAAGAAAGAAAGAAGAAAGAAAGAAAGAAAGAAAGAAGAAAGAAAGAAGAAGAAAGAAAGAAGAAAGAAAGAAAGAAAGAAAGAAAGAAGAGAAAGAAAAGCAGATGAAGACCTGCTCACTCTTACCATAAACACAACAAATGACTTTTTTTTACTAAAGTTTCTGGACTTCACCTTTTATTTAATTTTCCTCTAAGAGAGATACAGAGCTCTTAGTTTCAATCTTCTGCTCTTAATTGAACTGTCCCTGAGTTCAGGAATGTGTCTGTTATAGTTGTTATTATAAAGCAAATTATCATATTGAAAAAGAAAACCAGATGGACAAACTATTTATGTAAAAATTGCTTTAAATCTAGACTATATGTAGTCTGAAATATGTGTATAGCTATACATGCATAATGTATGTATACACAAAATATTGTATATATGTATATGTTTGCATGTATGTATTTCATCCAAGTTTAGGGCTTGAGTATGTCAGAAAATGTACTTCTATGAATAGTAAATCAATATTAGAACAAAAAACATACTTTTATTTTGATAAATTTGTTTTGAATATAATAGAAATTGATGGTGACTCTTGAATTGAGCTCATTTAAAATATTCAATGACCAACCCAATACCTGAATCAAATCATTTTATATTATTGATTAGTGGTCTTGTTATATTGACTGTAAAATTGCATTGTGGTGGACTTTTTTGGGGTGTGTGTGGAAATCACACCCAATGTGTAATTTCTCAGTGGCTACTCCTGGCTCTGCACTCAGAAATCAGGTCTGGTAGGTTCAGTGAACCATATGAGATAACTAGGATCAAACCCGGTTTGGACACCCTCATACAAGGCAAACTACCTACCCTTTGTGCTATCTATTGCTCTGGCCCCAAGAAAAGCTCTGGTGGAGATTTCTAAAATGCCTGGAGTATCCTCAGAAATTTCTGAGATGTGCTTTACTCTAGCCTTATCTTTGGATACAATACAAATAAATCAAGTTACCATAATTTTGAATGAAAGTTTTTCCGGAGTATTTGACATTGAGCAGTCAGGTTGCTAATACCTGAAAAAAATGCTGAATCTGTCTTAATTTTGTCTCTTAGGTGTTATTCCCAGACTGAGAAAGACTTCTGAAGATACATATTTTTAATAAAAAACATTACCATCCTAAAATGAATTTAAACTTATGTACTTATAAATGCTGCATAATAGAGAAAAATATTGCATTTTGAAACTAGGTAGATTAAAGATGATCATGTAGTATATGATAACTAACTAGAACTAGATATGCACCTTGGGTACAATTGTGTTCATGGCAGGAGTGAATTAAAGAACACTACTTTTGCTATAAGCAACATGAGTTTTCATAAGCAAATCACACTTAGAAAGAGAAGTGTCACTGTTATATTTTATGGACAGGAAATTTCAGCTCAAAACAATTTAATGATGTGCCCAAGTTTTCCAACACCTGAGTTACTGCTACCTCCATATTCTAGTAAAGTCTGCCTAATTCTCAGGCTAGTGATCTTTATCTGCACTGTTACACCAATTATTTGACCTCTCTAAATTTCTCATTTTATTTGTAAATAGACAAAAGATATTTTCAAATATGGCCTAGCTTGTTAAGGTTAAATATAAAAATTTGTGTTGATTTTTACATTCTCCTATGTACTTAGACAATTCTTGATTTTCCCTCTCGCCATCTATACAAGGTTGAAGTATGCATAGACAAAAAAAAAATAATACCTGTCTTATGTACCCAAGTTTTTCAGTGGGCTAGGTAGCTTTTACACTCTGTTCTGAGTTTATTTCTTTCCTCAGTAGCAAGGGACAGACTCCTATGCACTGGCCTCTGAAAAGACCATGCTCTGTGTCATTGGCAGTTCATCATATCCCTAGCAGTGCTGCTGTGATAAGAAACAGATGATCTGAATTTCCCAAGCATAGCCAGCAAGCAGCAAGTATCTGAGCAGGCTCATGCCTCAGAATCCATATTCTATGCCGTTTAAGAAAGTATATCAAAAAGTGAATGGACTTTTATAAGAGCCCTGTTATTGCTTTATGTCTGTAAGTTCTCAGGAACAGGGAATCACAACCTTACCTTGTACCAGTAGAAGCAGATTAGTATTCTGTGTTGTTAAGCAAGGATTTGATAAGATTTATAGGGACCTGATGTGCATAGGAGAACTAATAATGGAATCTTCAGATGCATTTCCAAAGCTTGGTACCTGACAGGTTGTGTGTCTATCTCCACTTTGCTTGGGTATCTGTTTAAAAGAATAAGACAGTTTTTGGCATCCCTGCAGAAGTTGCCCCTCTTTAATTTAGAGACATGTGATATGCATTTTGTACAGTCATATGCACAGCTCCAGATGGCTAAATTATATGCTTTCTGTGGGAGAAAAGGAAAGCCAGACTCAGATGCCTTCCTGATGATTTTGAAACAGTAAGAACCACACTACCTTGCCCCACAAACCAATTTTTTTTACTTCTGAGGGTCTGTGGATGTCTAAAAGCACTTTGTTTATAATACAGTTTTACCTGTTACATGATTTTATTTTTATATAAAAAAACTATCATCCATTCTCTCAGCACCTACTTTTGATTTCATTTAGTTCTCTATAGCTTGACTTCTTGTTAAAACATTTGGAAAAAAATTCTCTGTGTGTGAGCAAACACCGCTCTAGTTGTTTTATTGTTAATATGTACTTTGTTTTTAAGAGTTCTCACATAAGTCCTTGATAACCTGTGCATGATCCAGGGAAAGAGGTTTCTGGATAAAGAGTATATCAGGGGTTATCCTAAGGTTAAGTGTCTATTGGGCAGTGAAAGGCAGGGAAATTATTACTTCATGTGCTTACTCAAAGTGTTTAATTATATGTAGCTGTCAGGCTTAAAACTGTTCACCTAAGCTTTGGTTGCTACAATTGGCTCTGAAATCAACCACAAAGCTATTAGATGAAAAACACATTTAAACAAACCAGTCATGGTTAGAAAGTGACAACATTCTTAAGTTGATGGATTTAGAAGAGGCTCGCCTTAATTTGTTATTCACAAAATGATAAAAGTGATCTAAGACCACAACCTATATCCCACAATTGGCGTCTATGGAGGGTTTGTTTTAACTGTTGAGGTATCAGGTTGATTGAACTAAGGAGTCACTGTTGGGATTTCAAGCAAGAAAAGTGTCCATTTTGTAATAAGCATAACATAAATGCTACACTCAAAGATCGTTATGTAGCAACCCTGAGGCCTAGAAAAGGATTAGACCTTTTTTAAATAGAAAAAATTTTAATTGGTGTTTATAGAATTATATAAGCAAGACCTAGGCTTTATTAATTTGGTGTTTCCTATAATTTTATGCTCAAAATATAGCGTCAATACTTCTTTCTAATCCTTGTAATCACTATGGAGTATAAGTACTCATAATAAAATGTGATTTACAAGAAACTTTTCCCTCACCTTCAATATCAGGTGCATATTTTACATACTTTACCTTTCACTGATATAATTACCTAACTAATAAAACATCATCTTATTCAAATATAGTTTTACTTTAGTTATGTCAATTAAAAATTAAACTTTCATTCTTTTGTTTTGTTTTGTTTGGGAGGGTTCACACCTGGCAGTACTCAAGGGTTTACATCTGGCTCTATACTCAGAAATTGCTCCTGGCAGACTCTGGGGACCATATGGGATGCCCGGGATTCGAACCACTGTCCTTCTACATGCAAGGCAAATGCCTTACCCTCCATGCTATATCTCTGGCCCAAATTATCATCCTTTTATGTGGCATTTTGAATTAAATCCCCAACAGTAAGATCACATGCTATTTTTACATCCATGACTTTGATTTTAAAAAATTAATATGAAAATGTTGCCATTATGCTCTGGCAAATAAGTAGGAAACATTGACCACGACCAATGAGATAGTACTGAGAATAAAGGTTTTTGCTTTTCATGTGGCCTACTTGTGTTCGTACTATAAAGCCAGGAGTAACCCTAGAGCTAAAATTGTCCTCAACCAAAGAAGGAGGAGGATGAGGAGGATACTACAAAGAAAGTAGGAAAGAAGAAGAAGAAGAGAAGAAGAAGAAGAAGAAGAAGAAGAAGAAGAAGAAGAAGAAGAAGAAGAAGAAGAAGAAGAAGAAGAAGACGAAAGAAGAAGAGGAAGAGGAGGAGAAGAAGAGGAGGAGGAGGAGGAGAAGAAGAAGAAGAAGAAGAAGAGGAAGAGGAAGAAGAGGAAGGAGAAGAGAAGAAAAAAGAAAAAAAGAAAAAAGGAGGAAGAGGGGACAAGTGGAAGAAGCAGAGAGGAAAAAAAGGAAATTTGAATGTCTCAGAAAAAATTATATTGGTTTTAGAGAACCTATTATATGTTTTTCTCATCTCTCCATCTACATATAATTTTGTTATGTGAAATTCAAAGCTTACACTTTTTTAAAAGTGCCTTCTTTGAAGTGAAAGAGGAATGCATTACATTCAAAATAAGATAGAAATAACAAGGGACCTGAAGTAAACTAATTACAATTATTCTTATATTTAAGGTCCCTCTTAAAAACTGTAATAGATATATTTCCTAAGTCTTAAATAACTAATAGGTATTGCTAAAATGCCTGGTTATAAATGTAAGAATCTGAAGCAGCACAAAAGAAGGTCTACCACTTTTTCTTTAACATTAAACATAAATTCAGTAGAAATAAATCATACTTATTATTCCTTTTAAAGAAAACTTGAAGTTTGTGTCTAGTAAGAAAAGTAAGGGATAACTTACTTTTGGGCATTTTGTGGGCTCCTTCAGAGAAATATGGGTACATTTCATGTCTAATATTACTGAAATGTATAGATTGTGTGGAAATAAAATACTTACTAAATGAATTCTATCACCTTAAGTCTATCTTGGTAGTATTTATTAGAAAAAGAAACATTAAAAATAGCAAACAGACTTAAGCACAAGTTAGGAAAAATTATACCTCTAGAAAATCTAATTCTTATCCATATAATATTTCCCAAGTATCCAGAAAAGAAACCAGAAAGAAATATTCTAAGGATTTGATACCTGGTCTGTTAGGTTTAACAGGAAAATGGTGTCAATGTTGCTTGTGTAATATTTCTGTTTTGTATTTGTAGTCATTATATAGTGCTTAATTTTTTCGCCAATCTTGCTCATTTTAAATACTTTGTGATTCTTAGATTTTGTAATGTTGATTTACTTCTTTATCATACTTTAATAAAGGAAATTGTATAGTGCAATAATAGATATACAAACTGCATTAGACAAATAATGTAACTTTTGTTAGAAACACCTTCCAATGGTACAGCAAAAACAAATAAGATTATGTACAAAATTGATATACTGAGTAATTTATTGTACTATTTGAGGAACAATTTCGCAGGTGAATAAAAGATATGGCTTATATATTTCAGTTTCAAAGGTTATTTTTCCCTGTGTCACTATTTATGGTCTAGAAGCAGAGTCTTCATTCATTGCTATGATTACAAATTGATTTTATTAATCCTAAAAATCAAGCTCTGAAGCTTAATGAATACTTTTTTTGCAAAAGATAAACTGGGTAACTCAACTACAATCATCCTTGTAATCATGGTGCTTAAATAAAAATTATATATAAAAAAGACAAAAAAAAGATAAACTCAGTAACAAGTCTTTATCTGTCTCATACCATATGCAACATTTCTTTTTTCTGCTATCTTTGTCTTTTTTTGGGGGAGGGGGCAGGGGAATTGTCACACCCAGCTGTACCTTAGCACTTATATATGGTGCCAAAGGATAATATGTTGGTGCCTGGGATAAACCAGGGTTGGCTTGTGCGCAAGGCAAACACCTTAACTACTGTACCATCTCTCCAGTTGCCTATGCCATGTCTTTAATTAAACCTCAAAACAACTGGCCATCGTAATCAATATAACAGATGGCTTAGAGACTATAATACAATATAATATAGATGGCTTGTCACTCTCCTAATCTCTGCAGTAGGAGAGTTACAGTTATTAGGAAGATGATGCTGCATCAGTACATAGTTTCCCCTCTAAGCTCATAGAAAACAATATTCTCAATGTACTATTTAGTTGTTAATACAACTATTAAATAATAATACTAATAAAAATATTATAAAGTATGGGCCAGAGTTATAGCACATCAGAAAGACATTTTCCTTGCACGTGACCAACCTAGGACAGACCCAGCTTTGATCCCTATCATTTTATATTATCCCCTAAGCCTGCCAGGAGTGACTTTTGTGCGCAGATCCCAGAAGTTACCCCTGAGGGCCCAAAAACAAGAAAAAAACCAGAAAATATTATAAAGTATATATTGCTTTAGGAATGACCTATTCTTCATTTTTTTGTGTGTGTGGTTTTTGGGTCACACCCGGCAGTGCTCAGGGGTTATTCCTGGCTCCAGGCTCAGAAATTGCTCCTGGCAGGCACGGGGGACCATATGGGGCGCCGGGATTCGAACCGATGACCTCCTGCATGAAAGGCAAACGCCTTACCTCCATGCTATCTCTCCGGCCCCTATTCTTCATTTTAAATATATGTATGTGTGTATTTTATTGTAACATATGTTATACAATTTATAGTTTTTATCATTTTAATGTATTATTGAGTGACATTGAGTGTAGGTTGGGCAAACTTCATCACAATTTATTTACATATTTTCTTTCATCTTTCCAAACGTAAATTCTATACTTGTCAAATAACAAGTTCTTTTTTCTCCCCTCTGCTTCTGGTCCAGGCATTGTTCTATATTTTGTGTTTGTGTGTCTATGAATTTGATTACTCTTTCATCCCTTATTAAGGCTGAATAATACCTACTATACAGAAATATCATATATCACATTCTATTCATCTATTTATTTATCCACATTATTTGTTTTTATATTAATTATTTAAATACTCAAAATGACTCAGTGAAGCTGATATTTTATTAGCCCCATTTTATGATAAGAAACAGAATTATAAATATATTCGAGTTAAGACATTCTGGATGCTGTCTTTTAACCTTCCTTTTAACTGCTATCTCTGCCATTGCTCCTTTTGAATAAATTAGAAATCTGAGTAAAATTTGTATCAGTTTTGCTTAGACTATTCTTCATAATATTCCTAGAAATCAGGTTTTTTACTTGTGTAGGCAGCTCAGTTCTAGGAAGTAGTCATTTAAGCACAGAGTCTTTCAGTAATTAATATATTTGTAGTCTCATTACTGAGACTTTTTGAGAACAAAAAGATATTCTTGTGTTTTAAAGGACTTTCTAGTTTAAAGATTACAACATTTACTATAAACCAGGTAAAGCATGATACTTTAGAAATAATAGCTGCCATTTATAAATTTTACTGTATGTGTACATATATACACACAATAATTCTGTCTTCTACATATATTCTCTAGCAGAATTCCATGCTATTTCTGGAGAAACAACTGAGGATAAATGTTTCACACTGCCTAAGAGGGACATTTATAGTTTGTGTTTTCCAAATATAAATAGTTTTAGATTACCACAAAGAGTGGTGAGTCCAGTTAGAGAAATAAGTACACTGACAACTATCATGATAATGGTAATGAGTTAGAGAAATAGAATTTCTGCCTCGAATACAGTCAAGGGGTGGGGAAGGAGGGAACTGGGTCGCATTGGTGGTGGTAATGTTGTAATGGTGAAGGGGTGTTGTTCTTTTTTATAACTAAAATCCAACTACAAATATGTTTGTAATCGGGGCTGAAGCGGTGATGCAAGCCTTAAGGTGTCTGCCTTGTGCATGCTAGCCTAGGACGGACCACGATTCAATTTCCCTGTGTCCCATATAGTCCCCCAACCCAGGAGTGATTTCTGAGGGCATAGCCAGGAGTAACCCCTGAGTGTCACTGAATGTGGCCCAAAAACAAAAACAAAAATCCCAAAGCAAAACAAAAAATATGCTTGTAAGCATAATGTTTTAAAAAATTATGTAAAATAAAAGAAGAAAACCTAGACTATAGTTGGGAACTAATAAAAGATGTAAAGTGTGGAGGTGATCAATAAAAAAGTTTAATACTTTTGATTTATGACATTTTAAAATAATTTTTATTTAATCACCATAATTACAAACATGTTTATAGTTGGGTTTTAATCATAAAATGTATTCCCCCTTCACCACTGCAATTTTCTCGTCATCAATATTTCCCATTTTCCTTTTTCCCCAACCCCTCCCTTCCTGTCAGGAAAGGCATTCTATTTCTCTCACTCAATATCATTATCATGGTAGTTGTTATTGTAGTTATTTCCCTAACTGGGAAATAACCACTCTTTGTGGTAAGCTTCATCATGGACTGCTCCTTCCAGCCCTTATCTTTATTGTCTCTGGGTATAATTACCATACATTTTATTTTTCTTAAATCTCACACATGAGCAAGACTATTCTGTTTATCTCTCTCCCTCTGACTCATTTCAGCATTCAGCATAAGTCTCTATGTCCATTCATAAATAGGCAAATTTTATAACTTCATTTTTTTCTAACAGCTGTGCAGTATTCCATTAGGTAGATGTAACAATTTCCTTATCCACTCATCTGTTGCCAGAGCAATCATTTCCAAATCTCATTGTCATAGTAGATTTCTCTGTACTAACTGCATTCCTTCACTATTTGTGGGAAGTGTCTTAGATCTTCATATACTTAACTTAATGGTCCTTATCTCTATTGTCTTTAGATCATTACCACATTTTCTTTTCTTTCTTTCTTTTTGTTTGTTTTGGGGCCACAACCAGGAGTGTACAGGAGTTACTCTAGCTCTGTGCTCCGACGTTACTCCTGGCAGGCTCAGGGGACCATGTGTGATGCCAAGGATCAAACCTTGATCCATCCCAGTTCGGTCATTTGCAAGGCAAATGCCCTACTATTGCTACTGATCTGGCCCCTAATTTATATATATTTTAGGAAAGAACCTGAGTCTCTGAAAACATGCTTATCCCACCAAAACCACCATGTTCAGACATGGAGGTCATCCATGTTTCAAGACACATACGTCAGATGTGTCAACAAACGTTGACCATTTTCTCCTTTTTTATAGAGTTCCAGGACAGCACGCTCTGAGGAGGAACGGGATGGCCTATGGGATGCTTGGGGTCCATGGAGTGAATGTTCACGGACCTGTGGAGGAGGAGCTTCATACTCCCTGAGACGCTGCCTTAGTAGCAAGTAAGTCCTGCAGTCTAGTCTAGAACATGGAGATTTGCAGATCTTGAGGTCTTTTCTAAACCCCAGAAGTAGTAAGATTGAAACATGCACCTCTCAGAGCATTGTATTATTGGAAAAACCACACAAAGAAAGAAAATGGAAGGAAGATAAGAAGTGAATTTGTATACTTTTTAAAACCCATATGCACTGGTATTTATATAGTCTGATGTAATAAATCATAGGAAATTGACCTCATTTTTCAATCACATCTATAATCTGACTTTTATAAGTAGATGAAGAATTACTATTAGAAACAGATCTTATATATTCAAATATATCATCTACTTTTTACAGCATCCTAATAGTAAGATGACAGCATTAATAGCATATAAAGTTTACATTGCATTCCAATGTTACCAATATTTCACAAATAAATTACATATTTTTTTATTGGAAAATAAAATGTTCAGTTGTTTTCGTTTTCTTTTCTTTTTAGTATTGTTCAGTATTCAGTTGTACTGGCCAGATGTTTGCTAAAATCATTCAGTTTAATGATTAATTCATTTATAATATAGTGATATTTGTGTATGTTTTTGTTGTTGTTGGGGGGCCACACTTGGCAGTACTCAGGGCTTATTTCTGGCTCAGCACCAGGGATCACTCCTGGTAAGTGTGGTGAACCATATTGGGTACTGAAGATTGAACCAGGGATTGAATTGAACTTGCAGTGCAAGTTCCCTATGCATGGTATTTGTTCCCTGACCCTTGAATAGAGTGAGATTTGAAATTGAACGAGAGTAAGAGATAATGAAAAATGCCAGTGAGAGTGGCATAATTTCAATGCTGTTAGAATGGAATGTCTTTCCCTAAAATAGGTAATAATTCAAAGCACTTTCTTTTATTGTGTGTTCTATGACTAGGTTTTTCTTCAAATAATAAAATTTAAAGTACTGTGACAATATTTTTTTCTTTTACTTAAATGATATATATATATATATATTTATATCATTGACTTAATGACAGGACTGCTCCAATCTGCGTATCTTTTAGTAAGTGACTGAAAATAATTAATAAATATATTAATATCACAAGTAAATTATGTCTTTTTGAAATAAAATATTTGTTATATAAATTTAAGTACATTTTTGTCAGCTATATTTATCATTTATAATCAATCTATGTGGTGAATATAAAAGTAGAGTGAAAATTTTAACATATAAATGACATGTATTTGGGGTATGAAGAAACACCCCTGCTCAAGGATTATTACCAGCTCTGTGCTCAGGAGGGATTCCTGGTGTACCTTAGGGCACCATATGTGGGGTCTGGAATCCAAGTTATATCACCTGCATGCAAGGCAAATGCTTTATTCACTAATAATCTCTTTGGCCCTAAACATATAAATATATGTTTGTATTTTTATTTCAAATGATAAAAAATGCATACTAGTCGACAGAATGGGAAGCTAAAATTGAGGTGAAAATCTGTATTTTTTATCTTAGAGTTTTAAAGAAAGAAAAAGGGCTCTAAGCAGATGTCATTTCCAAATCAAGAAAGAATATGACTATTAACAAATCTCTGAATCAATTTATGTAGTGTTTATCTAAGATAAATACAGTTTTTATGATAAAAGTAACTTAACCTCATAATACAATCTCTATTGAATCACAAAAATAGTACGGCAGGAAGCTGTCCCAGGTTCAAAGTCTGGCACCCCACATGGGTCCCGAGCCCACTAGGAGTGATTCTTGACTGCAGATTCAGGAGTGAGTCCTGAGCAAAGTTAGGTGTGGCCCCCCTCAAAACTGAGAATTCCTTTTGAAGAGAGAGACCAACATATATACTACCACCCAGATAAATAGACCTGTCATGCTTGGAAAATGTTCAACATTCAAAGGAAATGACCTGACCAATTCTGTAGTATAAGCGTGAAGCAAAAATTGTTACATGGAAAAGTATGTGATGCAGCATAAGGGAAGATTTGGGCTTTATTGAACAATCTACTATTTTTTTAAACTAGAAGACACCAACCAATAGCAGTGAAACAGTGCCTATTTACAGGTATAGAAAGTTTAAAAACCCTGGGTCTACTGCTTTGGTTATAATTGCAGGTCTGGTCTGTGAATTGGTATGCAGTAGAAATGCCAGTTGACAAGTATATGAAGTTGAAATATGTTTTCTTTAAATCTCCTACCTCATAATTATTCTATTATAAATATTATAGAATTATAAGGGACATATTTAAATTTTATAATTATTTTAAATTATAGTTCAGGTGATTTTTATAATAGGATTAACATTTATGATATTGATATACAAAGTCATTGCAACCTGCTACATCAGTGTCCCTGAGTCAATTCTAGTTTGTCTCTTTATTTCCCCCACACCAATTTCCCCAGGTCTTGGTAATTTGACTTCTGTAATCCAATACCAAGGAATTGTCATAAATTAACTTTGTCATTTCCCTTGTTTTGTCTCTCTATAACACAGATGAACGAGATCATCTAGTATTTCTTTCTTCTCTCCTCCTATTTTTCTTATTACCATACCTTCTAGTATAAAACTAATTATGATGCAGGGAGTAAAAAGAGTGTTAAGGGGGACATTGAGTATTTTGATAGTTTTGTACCTATGTTACCTAAATTATGATAAAACATTTTTCCTTTTCTTTTTTCTTTGTTAAAACACTTTTTGAAACAAACAAAAATAAAACATAGTGTTGGGAATACTCTGTATCCAGAGTTTATGGAGAAAAAAACAACTCTTCGACTTGTGGGAGTAATCATGAATTGGAAATTTACAAGGAAGCTTGTTAATATTATGAGTAGAAAAAAAGTCTAGAAATTATTAGATATTATAAAAAAATTGGAAGGAAAAGCAATTTGAAAATATCTACAAGTGTTACTTGTAAAATATTTAATTATAATGTAGCAGTACTTGACCCTGAATGAAAATGCCTTGAATCAGGCATCACTTTCCTTATTCTTCCATGTCCTTTCTCTAAATCTCACAATTATCTCAATTTCTGATTTAGAGGATTAATAATTGCCTTTACCTATAACTTCAGCTTAAGTAATAAAGGAATTTTATAAAAATTTTATAACATTTAGTATAATTTAAGTTTTATGTTTTGTTTAGTAAATCTGATAATAATAAAAATGGCATGGTTGCTAATCTGTATTACCAAGTGATACATAGCATCTGCTTTATAGATTTTATCAGAATAGAGACCACCTACTTGTACTTTAATGATGCCACTTTAGTTTATTTCAAGGTAAATAATGTACTAAGAGTCCTGAGAAACTTTCTTTCTTCATTTCTTCACTCATTTTATTAAATACCCTGAAGTAATATTTTTAGCAAACTTGTTTCTCGGATTGGCCTGCTATGTGATACTTAATGGAAACTTCCCGTCTTTAACCTAGTTCACTTAACCATATATATGAATATATATGTGTATATATGTGTGTGTTATGTGTATATATATACATATATATATGTCTTTGACTCTGTCTTCAACCATAAATTTAGCTTGCCAATATGATTTCTGAGTGCATAAAATATTTATAATATTGTACAATATTGTATATAAATGAGTAAATAGGCATATTAGTTTATAAGCATTGTATTAAGTTGTGTGTCAAAAATCAAGGTCTTATGGAAAATATTTTCTTACATTATAAAAGCAATTTTAACCTTAATTAATTGTAATTAAACTTTGGGATTAATACAATAATTGTATTAACAAGAGATAAAAATAATCATACTATGAGAGAACATAGGAATAGTAAAATTTTGTTTCATAAAGGATGAGATCCAAAGAATTTTTTTATTTTGGGCCACACCAGGTGATGCTCAGAAGTTATTCCTGACTATGGTTCTCAGAAATCGCTCCTGGCTTGGGGGGAACCATATGGGATGCCAGGGATCAAACCTTGGTCTGTCCTGGTCAGCTGCATGCAAGGCAAATGCCCTATGGCTGCATGCCATTGCTCCAGCCCCTCAAATAAGTTTTGTGTCCAAATATGGAAAGATTATTTTAATTTTTTATCTCAAAATACTTGTGTTAAGGTAAAATGATCTAATCTCTCTGATTCTTCTATTGAAAACACCATTTTA
Source organism: Suncus etruscus (assembly GCF_024139225.1). NCBI lineage: Eukaryota > Metazoa > Chordata > Mammalia > Eulipotyphla > Soricidae > Suncus > Suncus etruscus. The sequence goes on from NC_064848.1 coordinate 45,260,528, forward strand.
ATTAAACCATTCTAATGCTTTCTTCTCAATCTTCATTTGATATCTTTATTGATTTAACATATATTACATATTCAATGCATGCAATTTGACATACAGTGTGAAACATTACAATAAGTTAAATTACTATATGTAGACTGAATTTCATATAATATAATATAAATAATTTTAAAGCTTTAACATAAGCTAATAACATTATATATATGTATGTATTTATATATGTACATATATGTATATATTGGCTTCTGATTTTCTTCTCTTTTTTGTGGTATCTTTGAACTTAGTATTAGAGTAGAACTAGTCTTGTATTTTTATAGGAGTTTAAAAAGTGTTGGTATCAATTTTCTTTCATTCACCTATGAAGTCATCTGGTCTCCGGCTTTACTTTGTTATAAGGTTTTGGAAACTGCTTCAATCTTCTTATGTATTATTTATCTAAGCTAGAAAAAGAATTAAGCCTATAGCTAGCAGAGGGAAGGAAGTAATAAAGATTTAAGCAGGAAAATATCAAATACAAAAGTAATAGGAAAAAATTGCGTTAATTTTTATATAAATTAACACATGCTTAGCTATACTAAAGGAAAGGGACTGAAAAAAATTAGAAATGACAAATGAGACAAAACAGCATGTATCTCAAAAACACAAATGATAATAAAGGACAGTTAGTCCTTTATATAACTTCCAAGATAAAAAGCTCCTCAATGTATAGCTATTAAACATTTATTATCTATTGCATATAATTATGATAATTAAGAATAATAAGGAATAAATCCCAGAGATAACTTATTATTGGTAATTTACTAGATTGATGTTTTGATTGATGATATCTAATTTGTACTTATTATAAAGATGTTTTAAGGACCAACAGTTTCTAGTTTTCCAAGTAGGCAATCGATCATAGCAGTTTTCTCAATTATAGTTTTACTTTAGAACCTTTTAGAAAAAAACTTAAAATACAAGAATCTTTTCCTCTCTAAAATTTAATTACTAGAATGGTAAGGGTGAATCCTCATTATCAGTCATTTTTATAGTTCTGCATACTATTTTCACAACTATCCATCACTTAAAATGATTGCTTGATTACAAGGGATAGTAGTGAAATTATGGGGCTGGATTTCCTCCATCACTTTGAGAATTTAGAGAATAGTATAATGAAGACAAAAAGGATTTTTCTATTGAAACAGTTTCTTCTTATTTTAATTTCTTACATAATTTTTTTCAGTAACCCAATTTTATTTTATTTTCCAAATTTCTGACCACAGCCAGCAGTACTCTGGAGTTACTCCTGGCTCTGCACTCAGAAATCTCTCCAGGCCAGCTCAGTGGACCATATGGGATATCTGGAATCAAACCCAGGTCTATCCTTGTTTGTCTACACGTAATGTAAATGACTTACCAGTGTGCTATTGCTCTGGCCCTCAGTAGTCCATTTTCAGTGTGAGAAGAAAACTGTAGACATGAGCATGTCAGGACTTTAAACAAGCGATGTTTGTACCTTCTCCACTGTGACCCAAGAGAATGCCTCTGTGAATTTTTATTTATTAAGTTAGTCATGATCAGACTTGCCCAAACTTGTAAATAGACTAAAGGATTTCTGAAATTACTTTCCATTCTATGAATAAACTCACAAATACTACCTTTTAAACATCTATGTAGTTAGTGAGTGACCAGTGACAAGAGTGAGACTTGCCTGACAAAATCACTTTCTTATCAAGAGAGTGGAGTTGAACTTTTAACTTTCAATTAAGCACCTACATTTATTCATTTTCCCCTAAAAGCATTTGAGTTAGGGTGGAGTGAAGTTGGGGGAGAAATAAAAAAGGAAACAATTTCTAATACTATGTGAATTCTCTTATTCTAGTTAAATGCCATTTGTACAATAGAAACAGGGCAACTTTTTGCTTATTTTCCATCACTAAAAGGGATATAGGGAACAGCAGGGGAAGAATAGAGAAACAGAGATAGAGGGAGAAAAAAAGAAAGATTTGAAAGTTCGATTATTAAATTTAAAAAACAACTAAAAAGAGGGAGAAGAGAGTTCTAAATAATCAAATAAGGGAATAAAGCTCTGCCTGGAAATGGACAGAACAAACTTCATATTTCTGTGTGATCAAACAAAGCTCATAACTACATATGCCAACCCAATGCAGTTGCGCAGCTGATCCCTACATGACCTCAGTTTAGTCCTATATTTCTCCCAAGCAGCATTAGGCATCATCAGATGTAAGCCAGAGAGAGAGACAGACAGACATATAAAGAACATTTTCTAAAAAGGAAGGTTCATATGAGGGATCCTGACTCTTAAAATAGTGTTTCTTTGCCTCTAAGAGAAACCTAATCCCGTTTTGTGAATTATTTCTTCTATTCTTTTTTTTAAAATAGATATTGGCATCACTATCTTCTACTATGATATTGGACTGGGTGTTTAGTTTATCTGGTATTTAGTTAAGTCATCTCTCTCTCTGTTGTCAAGTAGGCACTGACTGGAACAGATGAGATGTTCAATAAAGATATATATTAAATAAATTTCTCAGGTTTCCTTCAGTTATGAACTGAGTGTGTGACCAAGAGAATCTTTCTCTTGCATGCATAGTCAAAACCCATTTTCCTTTTATATAGGAGGAGAAGCAATAACTGCTTTTAATCTGAATTATTTTAAAGTAAAATGGTGATTCTCCAGGCCCCCATTTTGCAACAGACATCTGGGTGAGATGGGTGGATTAGAGAACTTTTGTCTCCAGCCAAAATAATTCATAAATTCCCAGCTCTAGGGTTGTATCGGGTGAGGTTGTCAGAGTCTTGGAGTTTCATAATATACATTTTTTTCTCATGGGGAATATGGAAAAGTTGGACTGGATGTTGCTAAAACACATTTGTTTTCATTCTCATTCTTTCCTTCTTTTGGCTACTGAGCAAATGTCAGATCATTTGCAAACCTTATGGCATGTGTGTATGTATTATAGAGTGCATGTCCTTCCTGCTTGTGGATCTCAAGCCAAAGGCAGCAATCCCCCTGGCTCCCAAACTAGCCATCTCTCAGGGAGCAAATGCATTGCAATGACAAATACAACTAGAGTAAATATGTGAAAATAAACATGTCCTTAAAAAGGAGCCAAAGTTTCTTTCCTTTCGTAGCTATTATATTTTATTTAAATTTTCATCTTTGGCTTTTAATGAAAAGATTTTAATCAAGGTTCAGGGTTTAAAAACTGGAGCAAATTGGCTAATGGTTCTTTATACCTCTAGAACTGGAGAGATAATACAATAGGTAAGGTTCTTTTTCTTTCTATTCCACTTCAAATTGCAAACCTGGGTTCGATTCCTAGCATCCCAGATAGTTTCCAGAGCACTGCCAAAAATAATTCCAGTGAAAGAGCCAGGAATAAATTCTGAGCATTTCTGAGTATGGCCCCAAAACAAAACAAACAGAAACTATTCTTCATAACCCCAGATTATCTTCATAACATTTCCCATACTCTTTGTTTTCTTCCTTAATTTCTTTGTTTTTTTGTTTGTTTGTTTTGATTTTTGGGACACACCCATTTGATACTCTGGGGTTACTCCTGGCTAAGTGCTCAGAAATTGCCCCTGGCTTGGGGGGACCATGTGGGACGCCGGGGATTGAACCGCGGTCCTTCCTTGGCTAGCGCTTGCAAGGCAGACACCTTACCTCTAGCGCCACCTCACCGGCCCCTGTTTTCTTTCTTAATTTCTTAATAAATTCTGTTTTAGGGTCCAAGAAGATAGTACAGGTGGTAAGATATTTGACTTACATGTGGCTGACACTATTTCAAATCTCTAAAACCATGTATGATCTCTCAAGTACTGCCAAGAATGATCCCTGAGCACATAAGTAAGCCTGAAACATAGTCAAGTGTGGCCCAAATCCCTACCCTCACCACCAAAAATTACTTTTAAAAGGCTAAAGAAGAAAATAAATAATTTTTTTTCTAAAAGATAAATGGGTGACTAGAAGGTTGTGTTCTGTTTCTTGAAAATGTTGGCTACTGCTCCAGAGTAATATTAGAAAGCATAGAGCACTTACCTTGTATGCCGGCTGATCCAACTTTGATCTGTGACACACCATATGGTCCCTCAAGTCTTCCAGGAGTGATCCCTGAGCACAGAGCCAGGAGAAAAATCTGAGAAACACCCAGTAATGTCCCCCCCCCTAAGAAAAAACAACAACAAAAAAGAAAAAATGATGACTCTTTTGTTTTCTCTATGCCTCTTTTAACAAGAGCTGTAGCTATAATATTCCCTATAGCTATAATATTCCTTGTTATCAATGTTCAACTCTCAAAAGTCTAAATGTTGTTTAAAGTATATACCAGAACTGGGGATATGACTCAATGGTAGAGTAACATATCTCTGATTATGTGAAACCCTGTGTATTAATTCTAGACTCACAAAAACTAAACTTAATGTTGCACTGGTGAAGGGGGGCGCTCTGTTTATGACTTAAACCCAACTACAATCATGCTTATAATTATGGTGCTTAAATAAAGATTGTATAAAAAAACTAAACTTAAATAAAATAAAGTTAATTACATCAATGCTCACTAATGATATTACACTATATTTACAAAGCATGTGTTCATAACACTTTTAAAGTGTTTGATTTATGGGGATTTATACAATGGTCTCACATCTATCATAGCTATTAACATATAGTTTACCTAGTTTTTCTTATTTCTTCTATACTTAAATGGAGGTGTCCTCTCAAACGTCTGTGAATTTAACTAAAATGAATATTAAGATCAGGAGCCTGTTTAGTTCTTTGAAAAGCTTGAGTAGAGGGCTGTTTCTTAAAATCTCCTTTCTCTCATCACAAACTTGGGTGTCATAGGGCCAGATAGAACAGCTCACCTAAGACATTAGCTTCAAAAGTCAATTCCCTTGGACATAGAGCAATAATACAATTGCTTGGTCTAGGAAAGTGCTTGCTTTACCTGTAACTCACCTGGATTTGGTCCTCAGCACCCCATATGGTCCCCCAGACCCTCCTGAAGTGTCCCCTGAACTTAGAAACAGAAAAAAACATTTAGAAAATATACAAAGGTACATCCCTTTCATCAGCAGTTAATCTTCTGTGTCCAGATCATGCTATTAATTACTATGTATTTATCATTAGACAACTTTGGTTTATGTAACAATTTTGGTCCACTTATATGCAGTTTTTTTTATGTGTTTATGATTTCCCATCAACGGACTCTGCCAAATATGAATACAAACATGGATATATGTATTTGTTTAATGGCTATTCCTGGAACCTCATGGTTATTTAGAAAGGGGAATAAGTTACAGGGTTTTTTTGGTTCTATTCTAAGGCCACACTTGTGGCTAAACACTGCTGGTGAGGCTCAGAGGACCATAGAAGATGCTGGGGATTGAACCTGGGTCAGCTGTATGCAAAGCAAGTATCCCACCCAGTGTATTATGTCTCCAGCACTTATTTTCATGTTTTTAAAGGAAAAGATGAATGGTGATCAGTGTCCCTAATGCCTTTATTGTTTGAGTCAACTTTTTATCTCCTCAGACCTGTGTATACATTTACCAACTAATCACTTTGATAAAAGTTATAAAAGTCCCATTTTTTATCTTTCACAATGCATTAGAATTTTTCCTGATTGGGTGATTAACGAATGTATTTTTTGCTTCAAATTTGCTACAGATCGAAAAGGATAGACAAAGTTTTCCTGACTAGACAACCGTGCACAGATTTTGAGTGATAATACAGCAGGTAGGGGTGCTTGCCTTGCACATGGCTGACCCTGGTTTTATCCCCTGGCATCCCATAAGGTCCCCCAAGGCCACCAAAAGTCTTTTCTGAGTTCACTCCACCCAATCCCTCTTGAAAAAGGAAAAAGAAAGAAAATCATGCACAGTACTAAATTTTTATTTTCAGATTATTTACTGCCTTATTAGATTGTCTACTAAACCATATAGTAGGACAGTCTCTTGCCTATTAGAAGTCGTGCATAATCATTCTGGTTTATAGTGTCATTGTTCTTGCTTTTTCTTTTTAATTACAAGAGCACATGCCTCACTTTCCTAACCCCAGTTCATGTTTGTGAGAACTTGATGCTATATAGTAACCTGTCTATCTTTGAAGAACAAGCAAGGATATATAAAATCATACTTGTTTGTAAAAAAAAAAAACTCTTGGCAATGATATTCTTAGTTGTAATTTGGAACACACCAAACACTCATAATAGCAAATAAACCAATTTGAAATTCATAGGACAAGGTCCAAAATTCAGTCTGTCTCATTCTCATGTGGGTTTAAATGCTAATTCAATAGTTTTCAACCTCTGAACCACTGTTCAAGAATCTGTTAGGGATAGGGAAGCTTTCTCTAGTTTCCTGTTGCTAGAAATAATCAGACATCAGCAGATGTGTCTTTGTAGAGCTTTTATACCAAATCTACATCATTTCCACTTATATTAAAGTTGGTCTCCACATTTTAAGTTTTAGTAACTGTCTGGATACATTAATCAATGTCTCCAGGCTGGCACAGTATTCAGAATGTTCTTTTAATGAGAGATAGTGCAGAATTTTAAATTATGAAACTAACTAAGGTTGTAAAATACATTTCCTAGTCCAAATAAGCAATTTAAAGGTAAGGCCTCAATTTATGGAACTGTTTTTGACTCTGGGTCTCTGTTACCCATATTCTGTTTTAAATTTAGTTGAAAATAAGTTCTAATGGTGACTCGTTGTGACTCTTGATAATGCTCAGGCCTATGGCAAATTGTGAAGAGCAAGTGAGACACCAGGGCTTTTCTGTTCCTAGGCAACTACCTATTGATGGATGATGCCTGGCAGCATGCCTTCTTGTTGTTTGTTGTATTATTACAGCAAAAAGCATTTTCAAAAGCTACATTTATCAAGTTGTCATAATAGTTTGGCTTGTATATCTCTCTACCCGGAAAATAAAATAAATTTCTCCCTGAGCACTAATCTGTTTGAGCCACATGAGGCATTGCATGCAGAAGAGTCAGTGAAAGAGGAATAGGCCTCCTGTGTGGGATTCAGGGACCTTTCAAGTCAATGTTTAAGGGAAGAAATACTCTTTCATTGTTTGCATTCAAAGTTTTCTAGTACCAAGGACTCTGTTGTCTTGTTTCCAGGGTATTTCCAGGACAGTTTTGTATTAGAGATGCATTAACCTCAAAGGAGGTGAAGGGTGGGGGGAAGAGGATTACCCTGAAGCTAAGCTATGAGGAATACCTGAAACACTATTATTTATGTTTACTGTCAGAATTTCATGGGAGTGTTACCAGATTAAATATATTTTATAATGGGGAATATTGTTACTAAATTTCGTATGAATTGATGTTTTTCTCGGAGCAAATTGCATAGAGTGGGGTAAGAAGAAGGGATTCTTAAAGTCATTATCTAGAATAAATATACAGTTGTCTATTTCTTATAAAAGATACTTTATATTTATTTGAATTTAATAAAGTACTCAGTAGGGTACATGCAACTATTTTTTAACTCTTTAATTTCTTTATGTAAATACTATGGTTACAAAGTTATACATAATACAGTTTTTTTCACAGATAGTTTTTCATAACTGAGTTATAGTCATACAATGTATAACAACCTTCCGCAGTGCACATTTTCTGCCACCAATGTCAACAGTTTCCCTCTCACCCTCCCTGATGCTCTCTCTCTTTCCTCTGACCCGCCCTCCTCCACCTGCTCCTGGATCAAGCATTTTACATCTCTTTCTCTCTCTCTTTTTCTCTCTCTCTTCTTTATTGACACTGTGTTTTGTATTACTGTTAATAGATGGGGTGCCAAGTATGTCCCTTTCATACTAGATACTTCTCTACTCTCTCTGTACTCTATTATTTGTGGCAAACTACCTGCCATTAGTGTACTTAATTTTATCTTGTGCTACACTGTGGTATTCAAGGCTTACTCCTGCCTATACACTTACAGATCACTCATGGCAGGCTAGGGAGACCATGTGGGCTGCTGGGGGTAGAACCTTGTTATGCCTTGTGCAAAACAAGTGCCCTACTTGCTATACTATACTCCAGAACCATTTTTTAACCAAATTTGCTTTGATTTAACTGCTATAGTATGGATATTATTTTTCTGTGCTTGCAGTACTGCTACTCCACATCTACAAAACATGAGTGTCAAGATTCCTCTGCCTTTATACCAAAGACATTTCTAACCTTTAGCCCCCTCAATTCTCAATTCTTTTAATCACGTTTCAGTTTTCCACAGGGATTTTTCTTAGTTTCTTTATACTCTGAATATAAGCATTAATGTTTTTTCACTGCTTCCTGGTGATGTCTGGTACAGATCTCCTGGAAATCCTGAAATGGTCATCTAAAGAAAAGATGGAAAACATTGTTCCAGTTCTACATTAAATCTTTGTTGTGGACCTAGATATGTTTATCTTATCTAAACCATGATCATTCTAGAACTTCTTTAAAACTCTAAGACACTGTGGTGCTTCAGGACTGAATGGGAAAGTTTTTTTTTTTTCTTGTAGAGTCTTGTTTTCTTGTAAATTGTTCAGATGGCTGAAAAAAGGAGAGAGAAAATGAGAGAGAAAGAAAGAAAAATGAGAGAAGCAGGTGGACTGTCCCCTGTTTTGAAAATTGCCCATCAGTGAAAGTTATTGTACAGTTTGATTGTAACTCAATCATGAATAACTTTATCTGTGGACAAAAAACCAACTGTTGTATGAACAACCTTGTAACCATGGTGTTTAGATAAAAAATAAAAAATTAAAAAATCCTTGAAGAATTAATAAAAGAGGAAGATATATCATAAATAATACAAGTTTTAAAGAATAAATATAAAAGATTATATCTTAAAAATATTTGCTCAATGGTCCATATTTGAAAAAGATATTTTTCAAAAAATTGTTATCTATGGTTAACTATATTTTTTAAAAGCAATATCAGAGTCTTATGAAACTTTTATAAATATAGTTGACTATAGGATCTGTCAAAACCAGGGAGCCTGGTGATCAAGCAGTGTCATAGTGCCTACTTGCAGCAAAGATGCCTTTAGTTCCACATCTTACCTAGGCTAAAGAAGAACCCAGTGCCACTGCTATTTGTGAGCCTGAGTTCCCTAATTGTTCAAACCTCATCACTACCACAAAAGCTACAAAAAGAAAAATCAGTTTAAAATAATCTATTAAAGTTTAAAATAGTGCTCGCTTCGGCAGCACATATACTAAAATTGGAACGATACAGAGAAGATTAGCATGGCCCCTGCGCAAGGATGATATGCAAATTCGTGAAGCATTCCATATTAAAAAAAAAAGTTTAAAATATATGTCTCAAAGTTTTACATATCTGGGTATCAGATTTTTTTTGAAATCATGTCTGAAACCAAGGATAAGTATGATTGATTTAGATAAAAGGTGAAAAGAATTTTTAAGGTTAAAAATTGATGTGTTTTGCCAGGTTTTGATTCCTGATGATAGGTCTGCTAACTCTGCCTTCCCCTCTTTTATTTATACATTTATTTTATATTCAATATTTATTATTGGTTTAAGGAACTATAAATTTCAGAGTACTTCTTTAAATTTCTATTTGTGTATAAAATACACATAGTATGGTCAACTTCTCAAGAACTTCTTTAAAATTTAAATTATTCAAGAGAAGGAACAACAAATTGCTAAAAACTGGAAAGTTTTTTTAACTTTCCAGGAAAATTCATCTCTTTGATGTTTGTTAATTTATGACAATTGAAACTATGATAACATCAGCATTTTAAGAATTGGAATAGTTTGGATAGTTTGTTATGTGTTAATTGGAGACCAATAAAGCATGCCTCAAGTCATGAGAAGTGAATTAAAGTCTTAATAGTTCACTGTTAACAGCTTATGGTCTTATGGTTGCAGCTATTTTCATTTTTGAGATAAGTGATTAAGTTAAAATATGAAGATATAGTGTAACATGCATTATTATTACTTGCATTGAACATATCCCACTCAGCATTACATATGGTCCCCTGTACCCTGCCAACAATGATTCCTGAATGCAGAGTCAGGAGCAAGCCCTGAGCACTATGGAGTAATGCTCAAAAACAAAGTAAAAAATATTAAGTGACTATGAGTAAAAGGTTGAAGAAAATGGAGTTCTATGTATGAATTCAGTTTTGAATAATTTTAGTATTTATATTTTATTTTCTCACACTTAAATCAAATACAAATAATACAAAATTATTTACACATAGTCCTTAACATTTTGTTTGCCTAAAAAGGATGTATTTACTTAAACTGTCTCTTATCTATAGTCTATAGTTCCTCCCCAAAATCATTTTGAGATGAAAATTCCAAAGTTTATTTTCATTGCAAGAGTAAATTTTATTTTGTTTAAATATGAAGGAAACCCTTCATCTGTTTTATATTAACAATTTTTTAAAGAGAGAAAAGAAGAAAATATTTTTTACTGCTTAATTCTCAGATGAGACTTTTGTGCCCAAATAAAAACCTCGGATGAAAAAAATTCACACTTGGCCAGAATAAAATCCTCATGGCAATATAATCACTTCATTACTTAAGACAAATTTGTGTTCACATTTAATGAATTTGAGTTTTCAAAGTGTAACTTTTTCAGCACTGAGGTTCTTTCACATTATATCTTACTGAGCAAGTGGGTTCTCTTGGAGATGTTTTAATTGCATGATGAGTAGCTAGGTAACTTGCACTTGCAAGAAGTTCATTCACCAGAATTAAGAAGTAGATCCATGGGTACAATGAGAAAGAGGTGAAGTTAACTTGAAGCCCATGTCAGCTTCCCAGATTTAGCCTAGTGCTAGGATTTTATCCAAATTTAACACCTATTGTTCCTTTCTAAAAAGTATATATGTTCTGTGCTCAGAAAACCTGCATTCCAGTCCCTGATTAACTTTTTTTTCTCCCTTAAAATCTCCTAATCTTTGGAGCCAGAGTACAAAGGTTAAGGTTCTTTTCTTGTATGCAGGCAACCTCACTTCAATCCCAGATACAGCATATGGTTCTCCTCCAGACCACTTGCATCACCAAGTGTTATCCCAGAACAAAGAGCCAGAAGAATGACCTGAGCACAGCAGATTGTGCCCCTCACCTGCAACGAACAAAAAAATTGACAAATATTCTAATCATTTCCAGTCTTTGCTTATATAGTATAATAATATATCAATATTATTACCTAACATTTGATAATGTCTTTCAATGAGGACCTTTATAACTTGAAGCATTAACCATTTAATGTCCTATTTTAGTGCATTAAATTAGACAAATTTTTACTGAAAAAAAAGTAATGAAGGGCCAGAGAAATAGAAAAATGGGTGCCTTGAATGCAATCAACCTGGGTTTGATCCCTGGTATCACATATGGTTCCCTGAACACCACTAGGGATGATTTCTGAGTACAGAGCCAGTAGTAAGATCTGAGAACCACCATGTGTGGCTTCAAAACAAAAAAGTAATAACAAAAAGTTAAAAAGTTAATATTTTGAAATTTTTGGCATCTTTTTTCTTTCCTTTTTATTTTACATTGTTTTACTAATAATTTAAATCAATATTTTGGTTTAAATGCATAAATCCTTATTATCCAAGGGGGTGTGTTTACAAGGGTTTTTTGTTTGTTTGTTTGTTTGTTTGAATATTTTGGTTTGGGGGATTATCCCCAGAAGAACTCAGAGATTACTCCTGTGTCTGTACTCTAGAAATAATTTTGGACCACAAAACACCTATACCACTAGTAGTCTCCACCTCTTAGTATGATTAACACTTTCTGTATCTCAGTAGTGACAAGGAAACAAATCACATTTGGCAAGTTGTTTAATCTACATGGCATCATCACATAGAGGTATTCTTGGAGTGGCCATACTATTCTTGGACCATAGTTCAGTTAGCATAGGGTATCTTTAGCATGAACACTACAATCTTGCCAGTGGATAATGGAGTACTTTAACTTCAGTGGCCTTTTATTCATAATATTTTGGGACTGGAGATAAAACATTGACAATTATATCTCTGTCATTTTTCTTATTTTATGATTTTTATGCCTCATTAGCCCCCTTTCACTTTGCTACATTTTATCTTAATGCCTATTCATATAATGGTTTGAATTACAGTCATATCTATAGACTTGGGACAATTCTATCTCTTTTTTATTTTTATTTTTGTTTTGTTTGTTTGGGGGCCATACCTGGTGGTGTTCAGGGGTTACTCCTGGCTCTGCACTCGAGAATCACTCCTGATGGTACTGAAGGGACCATATGGGATCAGGGAATCGAAGCCAGGTCAGCTACATTCAAGGCAAATGCCTTACCCACTGTACTATTTCTCCAGCACTAGGACTTTTCTGTCTCTTTAAGATAATCTTGGTATCATTGTATATTTTAGACAACATCTTTATAACATTATCAAGATCTAGCACAAATATTGTACAACATTGATTATATTTAATTAAAATCATGAGTGATTTTTCCAATATCAGACACCAAGTCATTTATGTTATTCTTTATAGTACCAAAATTGCATTTCTAATTTAAAATAGGAATTTAAATAGACATTTAAAATGACCCTAAGACATTTTTAGTTAAATTTATTAAAAAGCAGTAAGATGCTAATTTTTTTAGTGTAAACCCTAAGATCATATAAACTAGTTTAATCCCAATTCTACTATTTAGGAATCTGTCACTCTGATAAATTATTTAATCTCACTTATGGTCTTTAAAAAGGGTCTAGTTATAATTTCAGGTATGTCAGGAGGTTGAGGAGATTTAGATTTATCAAATTAATATATATAACAAACATAAATGTATTTAAATTCTAAAAACACTATCATATAATCGATCTCTCAAACTTTTATGTAAAATTTTTACTCGTCTTAAAATGTGTGACATATTTTGAAAAGTCCAGAGTACTGCTGTTCTCATTTTAAGTCATCATTGCATGTTTAATCAAAAATTGATTGTTTTTGTTCACAAGAGTTGAGTAAAATGGAAACTCCCATGTGTTACTGGTGGGAGTATAAAATGGTACAACCTTTATGGAATGTAATTTGGCAGTATTTATCAAAAAGCTTATAAAAGTTAATTCCCTGTAGTCTAGTTATTTCTTCCTAGAAATTTATCTATCCTAAAGTCCATAGTTAGAAAGTTGGATAAAGCATATACATGGTCATGGTTTATCACACTATAGTTTATCAACCCCAAATTGCATATCAAAAATTTGACAAGTAATGGAATAGTGATTATGTAAGTAATGCTACATCATTTTGATGGCATAAAATGTAACTCTAAAAATGATGACTTTAAATTTATTAATTGGTATGAAGAAAATAACACCAATTTTGTTAAATAAAACAAAAATTGCAAAGTTGTATGAATGATGTCTTTCTTCAAATAGAAAGAAATCAATAAATAAAAATAATATTTACCTTTCAATAGGCAAGTAAGGATATATTTTTGTTTGTAATCATTCTTTTCTATAGCCTCTTCAATGATCATATATTTTACAAATGGGTATAGTTCTTTAAAAATTATTACTTTTCATTTCCATAGATGTACACTTTAAAATACATGTTAAATTTAATTTATTTCTTATCAAATTATTTTCTACTATTTTTGGTTAAATATTGCCTCAGTTTTATATCAGAAAATTAAGACAGTATAATCTTAATTTTTTCCAGAAAGTCTTGCATTAATATTTGATTAAATAAGCACTAATAAAAGCAACTTATTTTGAAAATGCTTGAAGCTAATTTTTATCCCTCAATGAGAGATCAATTTCCATTTCCATTTTCTTTAGAGCAGCTCAATTTATAATTTGATAATTAACTCTAAGAACTTACTCTGGAGAAAAGAGACCCTTATAATTAAGAAAAAATTATTTCCATAAAGGAGATTTAGTTTTAAGTTTTGAGGTAGAAATTAACTTTTCTTTTTTTCTTTTCTCTCTTTTTTTGTGACTTAGGAGTTGTGAAGGAAGAAATATCAGATATAGAACCTGCAGTAATGTGGTAAGTATAGAGGTTCTCTGTTTATGATAGATAATTTAAATTTTGACTGCTAAAAACTATTAAGTAGGTTTATATATTCTGAGCAGAAAGCCAATTAACTGATATTTCCCTAATATTTATTATATACCACACTGATTATAAAGTGGTATTTTAAAAGGTAATTTTATGCTTTAAATATAAAATTTTAGAGATTTGACTAAATCAGAACTTGACTATTTCAAAACTAGGACTATGCATTTTTTTTTAATTTGATTGAGGTCGAAGTGAATTACAATTCTTTCACAGTAGTATTTGAGGTGCATAGTGACAATAAGTGAGGGGCATTTCCACCACCAGTGTTGTCCTCCCTCCACCCCCGTTTCTAGCATGCATCCCACATCTCCCTCCTTTTCCCCCTTAATTCTAGTGCAACTGTTTCCCCCTTGTACATACAGCTTGTAGATTGGTATCAATTTTGCTGTTGTTTGTTGACTTTAATTTTGGTATTTATGTCTGATCAGATTTTATTTTCACCAAATGAACATTCAACTGTCTAGCCTTGGTACATCTGGGGGAAGAAGAAAAAAAGAAAAAAGAAAAAAAAGGCAAACAAAAAAAGAAAAAAACTAGGAGGAGTTCTTCTAGGTGTTATAAATAACCATATAGAAGAAGGAAGGGAAAAAAGAAGAAAAAGGTAGTAAAAAAAATGTAACAAAAAAAATATGGGATTATCAACAAGATTACAAAAAGAATAAGCACAGAATAAGCCAAAAACCAAAACAATCGTTATGGAAAAAGAAAAAAAGAAAAGAAAAAAAAGAAAGAAAAAAAGAGGGAAATAAAACAGACCAGCAATTTCTTAAAAGTAAAGGCTTATATTTCTTCTTGTTTGTGATTTTGTTTTTGTTTTGTTTGTTTTTGTTTGTTTGTTTGCATAGGCACAGTAGATATAGGGGAAATTACAGTGGGAATTCCCTTAACCATACAGGGTTTCTCCACCATTGAAGCATACTGTCATGGGAACAACTACCAGCTCCATGCTCACTCATTTTCACACCCAAGGTCTTTTTATGGTGCCAGGAAACTTTCCACTCAGATGTGGATGATTATATCCTGCCTCTGTAGCTGGAGATCTTGTTATTTAGGGTAAAGGCTAGGAGAGAGTTTTTCATATGGTTCTAGGAGTTCTGTTCCATCTCTGTTGTTGTAATCAGTCTTCTGTAATTAGTGGTCTTGGTTTTTGTTCAGAACCTAGAATAGAGCCTAAGATAGTCTTTCAGCATAGTTTCAGAAGTTCTGCTCAGTCGCAGTTGTCAAAGTTAGACTTCTGGAATTAGAGATCTTGGATTTTGTACAAATCCTCGGCCGAGGAGTTTGGTTCCTGGTATTGTTGCTGGGATCTATGTTGGTTCCACATCTGGGATCTGGGGTACTGGGTTGGACGGTTGCTGTCCAACCACATGGAGTCTAAGTTGGGTATATATGACACATGCTTATGGTGGAAGGTGACCCTGCATTTTGAAAAAATATGGGTTCTTATCCCTAATAGATAAGAGCTCGTTTTTGTGCATAATATTTCCCATTATTTAGAGTGCCTATGCAAAAGGATATGATGTCATATTATATTACTGGTGGATTTGGAGGTAAAAATGATGGTCTGCACAATCTCTGTGCCCTGGTTTTGATCTGAACTTTTATCCCAGGCAAGACTTTTCTTGTGGGTTTTCGTACCAGGCAGAACCAAAATAGGTGAGGTTGTGGAAAGAAAGAGAGAAAAGAAAAAAAATTATATCTATCTATATATATAAAAGAAGAAAAAAATTTTAAAAAGGCATTAAAGAAAAATGCTGTTTATGAGGCTGACTTTCTTTTGGGTATAAACAGACTAGGATATATTATTATAGAGGTATTAAACACATAAAGGGTATAATATAGGTTTCTCTATTGAGTCTTGAGATGTTCTTGTGGTGGGTGGAGACCTGGGGTTTTTTTTCATCACACATTGTGTATTGTTGAGTTTTTGAAATTATTGTAATCATGAGGGAAGTGTGGACTGGGGTGGACTGGGGTCCTTCTGGGACTGTCAGTGGCATGCAACTGTCCATGATTAGGAGGGTGAAAGGAAGGGATAGGAAGCATGCATCAGCAGGTGTGTTGGTTGTAATTTCTTGCCAAGGCATGTGATGTGGGGCTGGGAGGGTGTCCTTTCAGTTTGGGAGCTTGGTGGTGGTTTGTTGGAGCAGGAACTTGGACCCGGTACCTACTGAGCTAATAACTGAGGATAAAGAGGGTTAAATAAGACTAAATTAGAACTTGACTATTTCAAAACTAGGACGATGCATTTTTTGTTTTTATTGACTATTCATTTCTTGTCTGCTTTCTGACTTTTCACATCTAGGTCTCTTGAAAAGGAATTGAATGAAGAATGATAAAGGAAACCACTAGAAGTCTCATGAAACTAACTAATAAAACTCAGATTCAGCAAATTTATTCCTTCAACAAATATTAGTTAATGCCAACTATATGTGGGACACAACACTAATACAAGGATAGATAATATGTGGTCACTGTCAAAACATCTGTAATACAGTAAGACACAGAGAAAGAGAAGACAGATGTGCACTTAACCACATTCTAGGGCAAAATATGACAAATGCTCCAAGAAAGGAATAAAAAATTTTTTGGGTTAATAACAGAGATACTTAGGGGAGTCTTCAATAGAAGGTATCTTGAGGTAGAGTTATGAAGTCAATAGTGGTTCTAACTGACCATACTGTGTGTGAGGTATGACAATCAGGCAATATAATGGACAACATTGAAAGTAGGAATATTTCTGGTTTATTCTGGACACAAATTTGAGCAGAATTGTGTTTAGTTATATGGGAGATTAAAAATTAAAAAGAAATTAAAAAGATTTTAAGCTAGCACCATCAATAGTATAATGTTATTCCAAGTTTATATTCATTCAAGGGCCAATAAGGATGTGGCTCAACAGTAGAACTTGTGATTTGTATATAAGAAACTGAGTTCAATTCCTGACACCATAAACAATCAAATGAAACAAGTTGTATAATACATCATGAATATTGGAAATTCACAGAGGTTTTGGGATGAACATGTGTTCATGTTGTATTATTCTTTAGGAAGACTAATCTTTAAGAAGGAAGACTAAACCTATAGTGGAAAAATGGAGTAGAACAGAAATGAATGGGAACCAAGAAGTAATGAGGGTTTAAAGTCGAAGGAAATATAAATGACAAAATCAAATTATTTTGAGCACTTGTACTTAATGATTATTCTATTAGAGAAGCTTCTGTCTATTTCCCAAATCCCACTATTTGATGATTTGTATTTTACTTATTTTGCTTATTCCTGTTTACTCATTTCCATCTCAAGTGATACTTCCTTACAGAAGTTTCCTTGACTACCTTATCAAATGTGGTTATCCCACTGCCCTATTCCCATGCCTAATAGTAATCAATAACACATTTTTGTTTGATTGTTTTCTTTTGGCCACGTGGCACCCAGGGATTATTCCTGGTTTTTCATTCAGAAATTGCCCTTGGCTCGGGGCACCATCTGGGATGCCAGTGATCGATCCTGTATCATCCTGGGTCAGCTGCGTGTAAGACAAACGCCCTACCACTGTGCTACTACTCTGACCCAATAACACATTTTTGGGGGGAAAATAAAAAATAAAATTTCCATGGAAATTTACCTTTTTTTCTGTTTACCTACTTTAGAATGTAAACCACATAAATTAGAAAGCTCATTTATTTTATCTATTCTTTTTATTCCCAGGGTTTAAAATTATTAACATGTATATATTAAGCTCTAAGTATTTGTGGAATGTAAAACATGATATTTATGGAAAGTATACAGGCTTTGGAATAAGGATAAATCCATTATTATAAGTAAGAAAGTAGGACAAAAGCTTAGGAGCATATACTAGAAATTTTACTTAGGGGCAATATTGAGTTTAATACATGAACTGAAACTATGATACTTGTAGTATGCACTGTTATCAGAGCCTAAATCTTAAAAACACTGAGGTTGTTACCATCTGAAGAAAGAGATAACAACAGACTCAAGTCATAGACAAATACAAATAGTAACTATAAAATTAAAATATTTGGTTGCGTGTACATAATGATAAGAGAAGGGAACCTTAGAACTGCGGTGAATGTCTGCATGCAGTATAGAACCGAATAAGCTTTGAAAATACTAGAAAAGAGGTAGAAGAAATATAATTCCTGAATACTTTGAATAGGATAAATGTTGCCAAGCTGTTGAAATCTGAAAAAGCCAGAAGGAGAGGAATTTCTGAATTATATGAGAATTGAAATAAAATGGTGGACAAAGTAGATTAATATGAAATTGATTGAATAGACTCTGATAAAGTGTGATAGAGACACTTCATCAATTGTGGACTCACTAATTAGTGAGTTGTTAAAATTGTGGGAGGCCTGGGGAAAGTTTGGATCTAAGGAGATTGATAATGTATGAAAGTAAGAATTTACTGGATATGAGAAATCTAAAAGGAGACAATGGGTAACACAACTACCATGAATTATGATTTTAAAAAAATCACATATACTTCATTCTTAGAAACAAATTGAGAAAGAAATATTAGGTATAGATATAGACATATATTTAAAAAAAGAAAATGTTGGATCTGCTTGTGATAGACAAACTTCTCGATAGAAAATATTTCTAAGTGATCTGTTAAAATCAAAAAGGGATAATTCAGACTTGAAAATGAGATTGGGAACTTAGAATAGCCACTGGCAATCCAGTGAACTCTAGAAAAACAAAATAAAAGAATGGCTAATCAGATAAACTTTCAACAACAAGAGAAATGAAATCACATGATCATCATATCAATAGACGCAGAGAAAGCATTTGATAAAGTCCAATACCCATTCTTGATCAAAACTCTCAGCAAGATGGGAATGGAATGAACCTTTCTCAATATAGTTAAGGCCATCTACCACAAGCCAGAGGCAAATATTGTCCTCAATGGAGAAAAACTGAAAGCCTTTCCTCTAAATTCTGGCACAAGACAAGGCTGTCCTCTCTCACCACTCCTATTCAACATAGCACTGGAAGTACTTGCTATAGTGATTAGGCAAGAAAAAGATATCAAGGGAATCCAGATAGGAAAAGAAGAAGTCAAGCTCTCATTGTTTGCAGATGACATGATACTCTACCTAGAGAACCCTAAAGTCTCTACAAAAAAGCTTCTAGAAACAATAGACTCATATAGCAAGGTGGCAGGCTACAAAATTAACACACAAAAATCAATGGCCTTCCTATACACCATTAGTAATAAGGAA
This sequence comes from Suncus etruscus, assembly GCF_024139225.1. Lineage (NCBI taxonomy): Eukaryota > Metazoa > Chordata > Mammalia > Eulipotyphla > Soricidae > Suncus > Suncus etruscus. The sequence continues at coordinate 45,279,836 of NC_064848.1, forward strand.
GAAATGGACATTAAGAAAACAACCCCATTCACAATAGTGCCACACAAACTCAAATATCTTGGAATCAACTTGACTAAAAATGTGAAGGACCTATACAAAGAAAACTATAAAACTCTGCTCCAAGAAATAAGAGAGGACACGCAGAAATGGAAGCACATACCCTGCTCATGGATTGGCAGGAATAACATCATTAAAATGGCAATACTCCCCAAAGCATTGTACAAATTTAATGAGATCCCTCTAAAGATACCCATGACATTCTTCAACAAAGTGGATCAGGCACTTTTGAAATTCATTTGGAACAATAAACACCCTTGAATAGCTAAAGCAATCATTGGGAAAAAGAATATGGGAGGAATTATTTTCCCCAACTTTAAACTGTACTACAAAGCAATAGTTATCAAAACAGCATGGTATTGGAATAAAGACAGGCCCTCAGATCAGTGGAATAGGCTTGACTACTCAGAGAATGTTCCCCAGACATACAATCACCTAATTTTTGATAAATGAGCAAGAAATCCTAAATGGAGCAAAGAAAGCCTCTTCAACAAGTGGTGTTGGCACAACTGGCTAGCCACTTGCAAAAAATTGAACTTAGACCCTCAGCTAACATTATGTACAAAGGTTATATCCAAATGGATGAAAGACCTCGATATCAGACCCGAAACCATAAAATATACAGATAAACTTTCTAACCACTGAATTTAGAGTTAATTCTTACAGAAAGTGTCAGTGAGGAATTGAGTATGTAATTACTGAGATGCAATGACATAAAAATATAGACAATGAACATTGGAAAGACCCATAACTGAATATAGATGACAAGCGGAATTGTAAATGAATAAAAGATCTATATTTTTGAATATCTGACTAAGAGTATAAGAAACTAGAAAGCATAGTGATTGGTAATAAAAGTACAGTAACTGTTCAATTGAAAATTTGCCCCATTTATTTTTCTTTTTTTTTTTTGGTTTTTGGGCCACACCCGGTAACTCTCAGGGGTTACTCCTGGCTATGTGCTCAGAAGTTGCTCCTGGCTTGGGGGACCATATGGGACACCGGGGGATCGAACCGCAGTCTGTCCAAGGCTAACGCAGGCAAGGCAGGCACCTTACCTTTAGCGCCACCGCCCGGCCCCCCATTTATTTTTCTATTTTCACTCACGATATCAGATCCCACTTGGCACAATTTGTATCAAAACCACTTTAAAAACACACACACTTTCAAAACACACTAATTACAAATATCAATTTGTTTAAAAAAAATAAAAGGATAGAAAATTCTCTTTCAAAAAATATACTCATGAATTGGTTTTCTTTCGTGAGCCTTTTATTGTAGAGGTGTTTTGACTAAGTCATAATAATGTAAATAACAAATACTTTTGTTTGGTTTAATGAAGACAGTTTTTGATTTTTGAATCACATACAGCAATTAATTAAATAATTAAATTTAAAATTTTAATTTTTGAACTACGTTGACAGAAACTTTCATCAGTTCAGTGCCTGGGGAATAAGGAATGCAGATCAAGTCCAGGCCTCCTGCATTTAAATCAGGTGCTAAGCCTATTGAGCAATTTTACCCTAAATGACCCATTTATATACATTTTTAAATATGAGAACAGGGCATGGTATTATATACTATATATTATATAATTTTGTTTTTCTTAGTTTTAGATCCCTTAGCAGTACTCAGTGCTTACTCCTGGCTCTGTGCTCATGGTTCACTTCTGGTGGGACTAGGGATATGGGATCAAATCCAGGTGGTGCAAGGCAAGTACTGTACTTGTGATAGTACTCACTGTACTATTTCTTTGGCCCCAACATTGAATATTTTATAAATACATATTTCTTTAAACAGTTCGAGGTCTTTTCCCCTGGACTTTGTTCATACATGAAGCAACATTACCAAAATAATTAATGAAATACACCATAATGAAATACACCACAAATAGGCTGGAGAGAAAGTACAGTGGGTATAGGCTTACCCCTTGTACATAGTCAACATGGGTTGAATATTCAGACCCCTTCTGGTGTCTTGAGCCCTACCAACTATGGTCCTTCAGCATGCAAGCCAAATGTCCTACCTCCATGCTATCTGTCCGGCTCTATAAGAACAAAATTTATCTTATCTTTTCCATTTTCAGTCACTGTTCTGTAGGAGTAAAAGGTTAAGATCCTCCCTGAGGAAAGAGATTGAGTTTAGGAGTAAAAAGGAACTGTATGTGTGAACTAGTAATGGGGGTGGAGGTGGATATTTAGGTCACAATAATCTTCCCTGGAGCCCCTCAGAAAGTCTACTTCGATTTGATTAAAGCTTCAAATTTAAACTACTGATCTTAGATATTTTGAATTAATTTCCAAAGTGCTTAGATTAAGGCTTGTATTATTTTGTTTGTTTGCTTGTTTTTGTTTTGGGGCTACACCCGGTGACACTTATGGGTTACTCCTGGCTATGCACTCAGAAATCTCTCCTGGCTTGGGGGACCATATGGGACACCAGGGAATTGAACCAAGGTCCCTCCTAGGCTAGTGCAGGCAAGGCAGATGCCTTATGGCTTGTGCCACCGTTCTGGCCCTAGGGCTTGTATTCATTTTAAACTGTTTCTTAAATACCATTTTTTAACATTCATAGAATTTTATTCTTAGAAAACAATGGCCACATTAGCAGATTTATCGAGTGACATATCCATGGTAATTTGTGGTGGGCTTAATTTCTCTAGTTCTTTCTCTTTGGGGAGGGGTATTTGGTAGGAGGAGGAACTGATAGCTAATAGGGCTCCCAAGTGTGCACAACAGACCCAGAGGCCCCTATTCACAATTGTTTGCCAACTGAGCAGGTGGTTCAGAGCTGAGTGCCAAGCAGGAGCTGCTGTTTGAGGTCTGTGGTGCCAGGGGTAACTGGGTTGCCATAGCATTGATTGGGCATCCTGCATCTGAACTGGTCTTTCAGGGCTTTCAGGACTGTATCCATTGATGTTCAAGACGACCAGTGTCAAAAATCAAATCCCGTTTAGGTACATGCTAGTGTTCTATTTGCCAGTTTTATCTATGTCCTAGTCCTATTAAGATTTTACTGTTCTGGGCCGGGCGGTGGCGCTAAAGGTAAGGTGCCTGCCTTACCTGCGCTAGCCTAGGACAGACCGCGGTTTGATCCCCCGGCGTCCCATATGGTCCCCCAAGCCAGGAGCGACTTCTGAGCGCATAGCCAGGAGTAACCCCTGAGCGTCACCGGGTGTGGCCCAAAAACCAAAAAAAAAAAAAAAAAAGAAAAAGATTTTACTGTTCTATAGAATATTATGAAACTGCTTTTAAAATAAATTTTATAGGAATACATTTGAAACAAAATTATATATCCTTTTCTTTTAGGGAACAAACAAGAGATAGGCAGATAATTTTTTATTTTTAGAACATTTAAATATCTAAATATCTTGTGCATGAAGGAAAAACATTAATTTATTTCAAAATAATTGAGCATGAGAATTATTCTCAATAGTGTGATCTTTTAGTGAAGAATTCAAAATCTGATTAATTATATTAGAGCTATTATTCTAACGAAAGAAACCACATTCCAAATAAGTATACAATTTTTAAAAGGGTAGTGATTAGTGGTGCTCAGAGAATGAGGTGGTTGGTGGCTACATTGATGAGAAAAAATCCACTTGAAGGGTGACACCTGAATTTTGAGAAGGTATTATCTTTGTATTTATCAGAGGAAGAACAAACCAGATAGTAATAACTAATTCTAAGGCTTTCCAGTGTTCAAAGAAAGACTGAAGTCATGAATAGGAACATAAAGCAGAGTATGCAAGAGGAAGATTATTGAAAAGTTATAAAGCAACTATGCCAAAGGTGGATTGTATTTTTTTTTTTTTGTCAAGACTAAGTTTCTGGAGAATTTTAGAAAGAAGAGAGCAAAAGATAAATTTAGCTGCAGAAGCCAGCTCGGGATAGAGGGCAGTGATGTGGAAGCAGAGATGCTTAGGAGGTCATTGTTTATATAGTTCAGAAGAGAGTTAATGTTTGGTTCAACTAGAGACCCAATGGGGTGATTTGGAAGATGTTTCAGAACAAGTATATCTTTTCCTGAAGTACTTTGTTTCTTCCTCATCTGTTACAAAATGCCCTCCAGCATTATATTATTCTCATGCAATGGCTTATTTGAACAAGTCTCCTTTTTCCAACAAGAGACATAGGCAGTTTCTTTCATGATCAGAGAGTACAGAGAATCCTGGATAAGTTTATAACTTTCTGGGCCTTTATTCTTGCACATTAAAAGGGGTAAACTGAATAACTTCAATGATTCATTCCAGCTCTCAAATTCTGTAATTATTCAAAAGTATTTTGTCTGGGCTATACTGGACTTGGATCAGAATGCAGACTAATGATGATATCTGTCCTGGTTTAGTCACTGGCAGTATTGTAATAAAAAAAAATTTATAGCCAGTAATAAAGCAGAATCGGAATGGAAAAAGTCAATGTGGACAATAGAAGGACCCTGAAACCCCATTTTAACAAGTAATTCTCATCATCAAGGTTATAACATTGTAGCTTACATAGAATCATTCACATGATACTAGGTAATGATTGAAGTTGAACTCTCATTTGAGCTATTCATTTTTCATAGAGAACTATTGTGCAGCACAAAATAGGTCACACTTGATAGCAACAAATTAATATTCTACTCACCATTCTGGATAAAATTTCAAGGGAAAAAATAAAAATAGTATTGAAACAACACTTAGACCAATGAAATAAAAACAACTGTAAATAAAAACAACTGTAAATAAAAACAACTGTAAGAGTTGGCCAGTGATCCTGGCTTGAGCCATTTTTCTAGCCAAGAGGGCAAAGTTAAAGTAAGAAGTTAACCTTCTCATAGTCAAGTCCAATGTTTCGTAGCTGAAAATAAAACATTATGCTGTCATCTTGCTTACATATGTATTTAACTAATATTAATTGAGCACTCGCCTTTTACTCTATGTAGGATGTTAGAGTTAAAGCTCTTGTTCAAAAGGTAGTGCGCTTTTCCATAAGCATATGTTGACTCTACTTAGAAAAACACATAGATAAATACATAGAGAATTGAAAGATATAAACGCTCTATGTAGGACAGCACCAAGAGCTAAGCAGCCACAGAAGTATTGGTCTGATACCCAGTGCCTAGTCACGAAGTGCCTAATACCCTACATCTCGAACTCTGTGTGAGGCTCACAGTAAATTTACAGGATTACAAGCATATATTTTAAATATTCAAAGTAGCACAAAATTCTTGCTATTCCTTGTATATTATATCCACTACTAGTCTGTACCACATATCCTTCTCTAAAATTTATGTAAAATTTAACAGCAATAATAATAAAGTACTGCAAGAAAATCAGTGTGATTTGGAAAATGAGAGTGGTACTGTATGATATTATTTTTAGATTTTTGAAATGTTTTGTAGGTCCCAATATGATACATCCCACTAGCAGTAAAATTTAGGTATTCATAAAACACACTTGTTGTTTGTTCAATTTTTTCCAAATGGGTATTGCATTGTTAGATTCAAATACCAACAAGTTGTTTGGAACTAATTACTTAATCAATATAACTGTTGAAAATTTCTCTTTTAATAATTATTTTATTCAATCACCATGGTTACAAAATTATGTTTCAGTCATAGATTGTACACTTTTAGTGATCAGTGCACTTTTCCCACCACCAGTGTCCCCAGTTTCTGTCCCACCTACCCACCTCCACCTGTCTCTGGAACAGGTATTTTGCATCTATATCTATCTATCTGTCTGTCTGTCTGTCTGTCTGTCTGTCTGTCTGTTTTTCTCTCTCTCCTTTTGACATTGTGGCTTTCACTGTTCTGTGCACAGTTTTTATATCCTAGTCACTCTTTCCTTTGAAGTGCAGAAGCATCTCAGTTAACGTAGATACATTTGTTTATCTGTGATTCTACTTGCTTTGATCATGGTGTTTCCTCCTTGAAGGTGCCTTTGGTTTAATTTCATGGATTATTTTGCCTACTTCCTTTTACTGTGTACCTTATCGTTTTAGATCTGATATCAAGAACTTTAGTCCATATTCATTTAACCTTTGTGCATGGAGACTGAAGTTTGGGTTTTGTTTGTTTGTTTGTTTGTTTGTTTTTGCATGTAGTTAACCAGTTATTCCAAAACCACTTGTTGAAGATGCTTTCCTTGCACTTTGTATTTGTTGCCCCTTTCATACCGCCTGAACATGCCTAATCTCATCCAATATCAAAACCTAAGAAGGACTAGACCTGGTTAATACTTGGTTGGATATTTCTTTTGTCCTTTTTGTCAAATAAAAATTTTCTGAGACATTCATGGTACTTATGAGCAGATCAAGTTTGCCCATTTCTGTCACATAATAAACATTAAACATATATGATGTGTTAAGAAATAACATAATAAGGTGATATTTGAGCTGAGCCTTTCAAGAGATGAGAATTCTTCAGAATAAAATGAGAAAATTTTATGGAAAATCAGGAACTGTAATTTATTCAACAATTTCCACTGCAACCTTCTATATATTTGACACCTTTCTGGGTCTTGAGGGATAATAGTGATAGAGTAAAATAAAACCCCAATATATCATTGTAATTAGAAAAGAAATACAATGGACAAATAAACAAATGTATGACATTTTCAGACAAAGTAAGAGTTTGAAGGAAATATAAAGGAGAACAGTGGCAAACAGTGTAACATTGGGGAGGCTATTCTGACATAGCAGACAAGAAATAGTCTCTGAGTTGGTTGTTGGAGGCCCAATAACAAAGTATGAAGAGTGAGGCATGAAGTAGTCTCATTTATTTTAAGTCATTGTAGATTTTTTTAGAGGACACAGCATAAGGTATATTGTGGGAAAGTATCTGCACCAAATAATCTGAACTTATCACCAATGTACTTTCATACGTAATATTCATAAGTAATATTCTTACTTCTCCTTTCAGTAAGGAAAGTGAGCTTTGCTTGGAAGAAGAGAAAGCTGACAGAAATTTGGGATACTCTAACAATTCCATTTCCCTAATTTACTCTTATGCGAGACTCAAATTCAAAATGAAATATGTGCAAGGCAATAAGTGAAATTTCTTAATGTTAAGTAGCCAGTGGGAAAGAAATACTAAGGGAAAGAATACTATTTATTTCTTAGTAAATCTTTGATGCCCTCATCGATAAGTGAGAGCTTCCAGAAGGACTCTGAGTTTCCTAGTGGTGCTCCCCAGAGCTGATACGACTTTCCCCAACAGTGAATTGAATAAGCGGACTTCTGGCCAGATCAATCCAAGTTGCCCTATTCATTGACTCAACCAACTGAAAAGCAGAAATTTTCCTTTTATTGTAATCTCAACTGAGAAGAGTGATCTCACTTGAAAGTCTGGTAGGAGTTGTCTTTTCCAAGTAACTTTATTGGGACTTCATTTGTACATTAATATAAAAAAAATGGGTCACACAGACTCCACATAGTTTTTGCATTTGGGAAATCTCTGAAAGGCCATTAGGAGTTGTGGATTGGGAAACAAAAAATGACTTTTATTGTCTTTTTGGGTTTTTTTTGGGGGGGGGTGTCATACTCAGCAGTGTTCAAGGGTTATCCCTAATTCTGCACCCAGGAATTGCTCCTGGCAGGCTCTGGTTAAACATATAGGATGCCAGAGATTGAACCCTGATTGACTTCATGCAAAGCAATTACCCTTACTGATGTAGTATTGATTAAGGTTCCTTCTTCCTTTTCAATTCCTATGGACACTGAGAGTCATAAGCAACACTGCACAATGGGAAAAATATGCAATTTTCTAAATCCTGGGAATGACACTACTGTCTTTTTTGAACAAAATTTATTAGCTTCTCTTAATTTCAAATTATGATATGTAAATAGGCTTTATTTGTAAAAAATATTTAATGTGTACAATGTGTCATTTAATGTGTTTAATGTGTCATTTAGTGTGTTTATTAATATATTTTATTATTATAATTTATCAATTAGAAATGAATAAATCTGGGGCCGGGCGGTGGCGCAATAGGTAAGGTGCCTGCCTTGCCTGCGCTAGCTGTGGACGGACCACAGTTCGATCCCCCGGCGTCCCATATGGTCCCCCAAGCCAGGAGCAACTTCTGAGCGCATAGCCAGGAGTAACCCCTGAGCATTACCGGGTGTGGCCCAAAAACCAAAAAAAAAAAAAAAAAAAAAAAAAAAGAAACGAATAAATCTGGTATATCTATGCTATAGAACACAATACAATCATTAAAAGGAGTAGGATAGATCCATATACATAACTTATAAAGTTCTCTAAGACTAGTAAGTATGAATTATAGAATAATATCTTTAGTCTTACTTTAATTTTTTAATACTTAAATTGAAGTATCTCTGGGTTTACACTGTATTACACATCTTAAAAAAATCATCAAATTAGGTACAGTTATATTATTCAGTTGTTAGCAGTTAGCAAATTTCTGTTTGATTCTATTTTCTTTTTGTAGAAATAAAATAAAATTAACATTTAATATGTATTTTATTACTGTGTATATAACAAATTTTAATGATTGATTGGTATAAAATATTTTAATTCATTAATTTTATACTTATATTTTAATTTTGGGTGAAAATACCATCTTTAAAGATTTTTCAAAAGTATGGATAAGAAAAAAATTAGACTCAAAAGTAGTGCCTCCTTCTGTCTTACCTTTCCTTTGCCCTGCCCTTTAACTTATCCATTTCTGTGACAAAGTACTTTTTAGAAGAATGTATTTTTATAAAGATTTAGATCATTTTAAATCTCTTAAGGTCAGCTTGATTGAGTAGTTTCACAGGGAACTTATGATTATTTTGCCAAGGAACAGGTTGCAGGTGTTCTGGAACAAGACCTCATCTCTGGCAGAATTAAAGGCTTATAATGATCTTTCTTTGTACAATCTATAGAAAATGAGCTTTCTCTACAATGCCCACAGTTAGATCTTAGGTTGGACAATTAGGTCTCTGGCCATCATAAAGTTTGACTTTTTTGGCCAGACTAAAACTTGGTTGGAGTTGCTCTATATTCTAACAAATATAATCCATGGGGACTAATCGGTAGCCCCAAAATGGGTTTAGCTATCATGAAACTAGATCAAATGTAGAATGGTAGTTTTAACACTTACAAGGCTTCTGTGTGAGTTTGTGTGTGTATGTGTGTTTTCATTTTTTATCATTGATAAGATTTTCTATTTCTGAAATGAAAGGATGATCTTTAAGGAACATATTTTCAAAAACATGCTAATTTCCCTGCCCTGAACTACAGTTCTTTCTATTTAAACTGAAATTAGATAGTGAAAGTAAATACATTTTAGGAAGTAAGAAATGATAAATGACTTTTAGTACTTCTCAGAGAACAGCGTCCCTATCCAAGCTGTGATAGTACAATACTAACAAAGCTTTGACCATTTGCAAACGAAATAATCTCCAAATGCAAGTAAACAGCATGCCTTGTGGATAACTAAGGTTGATTTTGTTCAGAACACATCATTTCTTTTTTGATGGTTAAACACTGAGCATTTAGAATAATGGTTGAAAATACTTGCAGCAATTACTCTGGGAAAAAAAACCTCATATTTTATGACTAACTGTTTTATCACTTGTGGCATAAAGAAATAAACATTTTTTAATGATTCACAGATTCCTTCATTTGGTGGATCTGGATATAGATCTCTCTACAGTGCTAGCTGCCAGGCACTTAGCCAAGTTGTGGGGCCTTTTCCTCCCCAGAGGGTTGGACCCTTCTGCTTTTCTTCTCCCCTCAGGCTTTTTCCTGACTGCTGCCCACATTTCTTTTCCATTTTAATGCTTTTTCTGACATGTCTTCAATGGTCTCATTCTAGGTTCTCTGTGTTTCCTGACTATGTACTCAATTTCTTATCTTCTACCTTAATTTTATATTCTTTAAGAATGACCTGATATGAACATGAATCAGAGAGATCACAAGATTGGCAGGCCTCTTACATACCCAGTTTTTACCTTACAAAGTTCCTTAATTTGTAGTCTTGGTTTTCTCAATCATAAGGTAGACATAAGAACTATATTTGGCAGCATTCCTTTAGCGTATAAATATTGCCGTGTAAACACATTTACTTTCCCTCGCCTAATTTGATAAATATTATCAAGCAATTATCTTATAAAAGACAGAGCCTCATAAAAAAAATCACATAGTATCCCAAAGCCATTCAACACTTTTTTTTACTAGAAGAGTTTAGTTTACTAGAAAGGAAATTTTCCACTCTTATCCAGGTCAAGTTTGGAAGAAAGAAATTAAGAAGAAATATATTGATATGAGAAACAGTCATTGGCATTCTTTAAGTAAACCTATAGTCACAATTGACTTTCTTCTATATTGTTAATTATTTCTGGACTAGCAATATCACATAGTGATAGAGAGTGAGCTAGAACTACCTATGGATGGCCTTTTTGTTATTACTCCATTATTATGAGGACAGAAGGGGCCACCATTGGAAAAAAGTTGAGAAACACTGCCCTAAGCCTTTAGCAGGTTTATTTATGTCTTTCTCATTACTGACTTAATACATTTTTTGTTTGTTTTTTTTGGGGGGGCCACACCCAGCAGTGCTCAAAGATCACTCCTGGTTCTGCCCTCAGAAATCGCTCCTGGCAGGCACGGGGGTGGGGGGGGTGGGGGGGTGGGGGGGTGGGGAACCATATGAGATGCCAGGGATTCGAACCACTGAGTAGGCTGTTTGCAAGGCAAAAGCCCTACCGCTGTGCTATCTCTCTGGCCCCCAACTTAATACATTTTTGATGAAAAGAAAAATACTTCATTTACTCAACTTATGAAAAGATTTAATACAGGACTGCATCATTTCCTAAAGTGTTAGGACTTAGTACTTTGAGAAAAGCTAATAATATGCTAATCCTGCACAAACTGCTTTTTCCTGTGTTGCATAATCCTTCTTTATGAAGAGGGCTAGAATACTGATAAATTGCCTCATGGAATCCTAAAAAAGAATGTATAAAACATAGTATCTATCATGTAACAGTGATGTTACTAGAATTTTTAAATGATTTGTTTAAGTGTCACCACCACCTGAAATGTATCTCCACATTTTAAAAATGAGGAAAAATACACGTTAGAAGAGATGAAAAATCATATATAGGTTTGTATCTAAGTAGTAGTGGAACTGCTAGTTCGTATCATGGCTAAACCTCTGCTCATTTAATTATAACATAATGGTATTTGCCAAAGGTCCCAAGACTTACTCTGCTTACTCTCTTTTTTCAAAACAACAACAAAAAGTCACTGTATCTTCCTGAAATTTACTTTCTTTAAGTGAACAAACAAAAATTCTCTGTCCCCAAGCTACTAACAACTCTCCCATCATGTAATCATCCAATGCTCCCCCTCCCCCAAGGGTAAAGTATTATCCTCTTTGGGAAACACTACTCATTTAGCAAACCATAAGATTCAGATACAAAGAATGTAAGACTCATGCACTTTTACTACTTATTCTTTTTATGGAAAAAAAGTTTTCCAGTAAGTTTGCTGTAGCAAATGTGTAAAAAAAAAAAAAAAAGAGTAAATGTATTTGAACTTCTTGCACTTTGAATTTTCATTAATTAAATAGGTTTTAAGGATCATTCAATACAAAAATGAGAAGTATATCAATTATTGAGAATTTTAAATTAGCAAATTAAATTCCCCAGTTAAATCAAGTCTCAAGATTATTTGCTTAAAAAAATTCCCCAATTCCCTTGAGCTTCTTGATTTGTCAAAAGATAGAAATTTATTGTCAATGTTCCTCAAAATATGCTTTTCCAAGTGTTAGGTTCTGAATTGCAAAAGATGTATCCTACTCTGGTGACACAGATAAAAAACTTGAAATACAAATTTGACAATGACTTAATTAGAAATTATCACTGCACTTCCACTGGCCTCCTGACTCATGGAATAAAACTAAATAAGCTGTCATCTATAGGTTGCAAACCTGCAACTACTTGTCTGTGCTCAACTTTGTTTCAATAAAACTAGAAATAATATTCCTAATAAAAAGGTAGTTTGAAACTCTTGTACCATAACCTCTTACATTTTTCACTATCATAGAGCATTTACATATCTATCCTGAATTCTATAAAATTAGGACCATTTGTTCATTATTTGGCTTTAGTCCTATAGTGTACTTCTGAGAATCCTGTCTTTCATGTAATTTTCTTTGCATTTTAAACATTTCCTTTTCAGAAAAAAAATCATAAAATTCATAGTTTATCCTTGAAGTCTGATTATAATCTTGTAATATTACTGTAGTAGATGATACACATGGCTCTTGTTGTGTATTTGATTTGTATTTCAAGTTCAGTTTATAATTTTGAGTGAAATATGGTTACACAAAAGAAAGGGTGAAAGGTATTCGAGTTTCTTGTACTTACTTTGAATATTCATTAAACAAATGGGCTTTAGGATTCATTCAATACAAAAAATCCACCTTTTCTAAGCAACATTATTTTAGGGTGCTCTTAAACAGAATCAAAAAACCCAAAGGCCTCTTCAGACCAGTGACTCAAAACAATATCCTAGAGATGTGGTGCTACGGTGGTTCAGGGATACTGTTAATGACCTGGGCCAGCTCACTGGTATTTAGTGTTCATCCATAGTCACTTCAGACAATTCTTAGAGATGCTAGGAGGAGCATGTATTATTGTAGATTGAACTGAGGTTGGCTGCATTAACCCTTCTATTATCTACCAATCACCCCACATAACAATTTTAATCAAAAACTGTAAAACTAAAACAAATGTAAAAGGTGGTTATATGTTGATTACTTGACTAAAATATTGTGACCAGAAACTCACGAGAACTTGTTCCTTCTAAAAGCAATTGTTTAATAGTCACAAAGGTAGTGTTCATTGTGACTATATTGAATATAACTGCCATATCCATTGAGAACTTTGTTTAAAAGAATCATGTTGATTTGTTTTGGGGGTCACAGCCAGAAGTGCTCAGGGATCACTACTGGCTTTGTGCTCAAGGAAGAACCACACAGTGTACCAAGGATAAAACCCATGTAATCTTGTGCAAGGCAATCTCTGGTTCCAAAAAAATATGTTGGGAGTTCTTAACTATTAAATTACTTTAATTTAGAACATTTTAATTCTAAAATAATGAACAGTAACTTGCAGAAGAAAAGATCTGTAAGTTACTTCTAAAATGAAGTAATAGATGAATAAGGAAACAAAACTAAGTTTACAGTCAGGAAATACTATAATCTAAACTATCAATCTATATGATAATTCTTAATAGTCTACAACTGAAAAGAAAATTTGGGAATATAAATGAGAAAGTTAGCCATAATACAACTCCAAATTCCAGCGATAAATATATAAAAGAGCTGTTTAGTAATAAAATGAATGAAAAGCTCCTATAAGCTGTATGTTATAGGAATTACTGTGAACTCTTGTCTTCCTTTTGTTCTTCCTAAAATATTCTATTACCTCTCATATCTTCTTCTTTGTAGAGTTCTCCTATAACATTGCAGTTAAAATAGAGAACAGGAAAACAAAAATACATATCGAGGTTACTCTACTCCAAAATAAGGACTGGCCCATCTTAAAAGAGGAACTCGAAAACTAAAAAGAGACAAGAGATTAGTCAGAAAGGATGAAAAAGAACATTTTCATGAGGATGGAGAACAGAGGTTATGAAGGGTACCTTACATGTACTTCAATCCCTACACCACAAATGGTCAACTGAACACCATCAAATGTGAACAAAACAAAAACAATAACAAGAAATTTAACTCATGGCAGAAACTCCAAAGAGAAAATGAAGCATCAAAACACTAATTGAAAACAATTGTCAGTCATATTTGCTATCCTTAATTATCAAAAATTGAAGGTATTTATGAGCTTTATTAAGTTAGAGAGTTTAGCACCACATACTTACACTTAAAATAAATACTATAGAAATTTATTCTGGAATTCAAAATGTAGATTATAGGAAAAATGAGCATATAGTGATGAGCCCAAAGACTATATGTGCAGGTATAATATTGCTACGGGTTTCACAAATCATCCGCATACTGTTTCTAATAAGCTTTTGAGAATATTGAAGTTCTCTAACCTTTTGAACTTAGACATAGCTGCATGAGTAACCTTAGTCACTAAAGTGTGAATTGAAATGATATATGTTACTTCCAAGAAGTCAATTAAGAGCCATAATAAGTAAGCTTAGTAATACTTAGTCTACTCTCTCTCTATTTTTTGTTTCTCAATTATTTTTATTTGTGCCTATATTTTTATTTGTTTTGTTTGTTTGTTTGTTTGTTTGTTTGGGGCCACACAAAATGGTGTTCAGGGGTTACTCCTAGCTCTGAGCTCAGGAATAGCTCCTGGCAGGATCGGGGGACCATATGGGATGCCAGGGATTAAACCTGGCTTTGTCCTGGGTTGTTTATTGGGGGGGGCACACCCGGTGATGCTTAGAGGTTACTCCTGGCTATGCGCTCAGATATCACTCCTGCTTTGGAGACCATATGGGACACCGGGGGATCAAACTGCAGTCTGTCCCAGTGTCCGCTTCACGCCACGCTCCAGCCCCAAGAGCCTCTTGTATAGTGTTGTGGACCAGCCTCATTCACTTCAATTTGGTTCACTTAAGAATAAGAAATGGGGGCCCGGAGAGATAGCACAGTGGCGTTTGCCTTGCAAGCATCCGATCCAGGACCAAAGGTGGTTGGTTCGAACCCCGGTGTCCCATATGGTCCTCCGTGCCTGCCAGGAGCTATTTCTGAGCAGACAGCCAGGAGTAACCCCTGAGCATCGCCGGGTGTGGCTCAAAAACAAAAACAAAAACAAACAAACAAAAAGAATAAGAAATGGAGAGTTTCTTATTCTAACCCAGAACTAATAAAGCAATATTGTCCTCTTTACACTATCCCCAGATGCATTATAAGTAAAGTTGGAGAACCGCAGTTCTATCAAATAGCAATCTTTTCTCTATTTATATCACCCAATTACCCAGAGATAATTTGTCTGGATAGTCAAACCCTGCATGAGTAGGAAAATCTGAGTTTAGCAAAAGGGAATTTGATGAATATACTTTTAGTTTCATTGAACCTAACTATAGTCAGTATGATTGGAAGACTTGTCTTCCCCAAATTATATAATGTCCTAAACCCATGTATGTCTTTTTTTTTTTAATTTTTAATTATGAGAACAATGATGCAAAGAGGACAAGGTAAAGTTACAGTGAAAGAACAATCGCCCATAAACAGAGTTCTCAGAAGAAATCCCCTTGCTGACGCCTAAATATTGAACTTACAGTCAAAAAAAATTAAGAAAAATAAGGCAGAACCCATGTACAATTACTTTGTCCACAAGTCCCCAAATTGTAGTACATTATAACATTTCTTAGCAGTACACAAAGCAACCTAAAGCCATGAGATTTATGTGACTCCTTAACTTTGAAGGCATAGTATTTTTATATATTCATGCACATACATATTAGTTTAAGTTAACACCAAAAATTTAAAAGGCTTTTTTTTAAGGGTTAGTCAAAAGGGCACAGTAAAAACTTCATGTGTGTCTTGTGTCTTACATGTAGAAAGGACGTTGTCTATGTAATTAAAGTGTTGTACCTTAGGATATGGATAATTAGCTTAGATTAACGAGGTGGGTCTAACCTAAGTAAAGAAAAAGCACTAGAAAAAATAAAATATTTCTTGTTTAATAAAATATTTTTTTAAAAAAAGAATAAAAGAGAAGGGTAGTAAACAGAAAGTACAAAAGGAGATATTGCATATTTAAACTTTCCAAGATAATGCCAGTGATTTTTCCATTTCTCATTTCCACCAAAATTATATATGTTCTATTTTCTTCATATTCTTCCCAATGTTTGATATTAAATTACTTTAAAATGTTTTGTCTAATCTTGTGGGTGCATGCTTGTTATATAGTCAGGCTTATTTATATGTATTTTTATATTTATCTGGTTTTGTTTGCTAATATTTTGTTTATTACTTTTTTTCATTTACATTCCTTATCTGGTTTTGATAGACTGAATTGGAAAGTGCCTCTTTTTCTACTCTGAAAGAATTTATTGTAGATTGAATTTTTTTCTTTCTTAGTAGACTTTAGAAAATCATGAGCAGTGTTTTCTTCTACAGGAAAATTTTTTTAAATTACTGATAATTTATTAAATTAGTGATTAAATTTTAAAAGCTTTGTGAGGAATAGCAAATAGGGCAAGGAATAACTTGATAGTTAATCTATATTCAGCCTTTCTCTTATTTGTTGTGTGGAAGTCATTTAACCTCACCATATCATAACCAGTTAAGTGAGACAAAATTGTGAAAATTAAAATGAAATTATATATACAAACTATCTAGGACAATCCCTAAAAATTCTATAAAAATCACTTAATTTTATTTTTTATTCATTGTGTTTCTTCATATTTTTTTTGAATAGCTGTTTTTCTTATAACTAATTTGTCAAATTTATTACCTAAAAACTGCTTTAACTTTGTCTTACTGCCTTTCTACTTTTCTCTGGCAGTTGACCAATTGTCTCCTCTTTATATCCTGTCATGGTTTGGACTTTATTTCTTTATAATAATAACATTCATGAAAGATTTTTTTTTATAAATTTATGGCATTAGTTTTTTTCAGGTATAACCAAAAGCCTTATGTTTAGTTTGTCTTTTCTAAACATTCAGTTTCATTTGTATTTAAATTTGCTTTCTTTTATTTGCTTTCTTTGGATTTGTATTAGTGTATTTTTTTCTAATTACTTTTCATAATTTAAAGATTAGTATATTAAGTTTCAGCCTTTACTGTTTTTGCATGTAATTGACCAATTAAGTATAGATTTGTTACTTTCCCTTATATGATAAAGAAAATTTTCATTATCATTCTATTTCAGGTATATGGACTCCAAAATGAGTTTTATTTGTTACTTAATTTCCAAGATTATGCTTAATAATTATCTTTATTAATTTCTACCACTTGGATTGTGATCTTTTTTTTTAAATAACCACTTTATTTCATTTCTTTGAAGATTGTTTAGATTCACTTTATGACCAAATATCTTCCTAAAGGGCTTATTTTCTTTCTTTCTAGAACATATACTTTAGAAGCTCTTCTTAAAAAAGAACATTAAAAGCGTTTGTAGATATTTCTTACTTGTAAAAAAAAAATAAGAAGAAAATATTTATTTGGTCCACTTGCAAGTTAGTTTTGTACTGAAAATGATTCTAGGTTGCTTCTAGACACTTAAAAGTGTCTTCTAACTCATAAAATAACTTTGTTATTTATTAATGACATATAGTGTCTGAAGAAATTAGCTAGTGTTCCTTTTTCTTTCTCACCTAATGATGTTTTCATTATTGATGTTGACATAGCAATATGTGACAATAGATCACCTAATTGTCCTGTTTGGTTTTCATTTGGCTTTCCTATTATAAAATTATGTATTTTTATTTTAATTTTTAGGGTTTTCTTTTTTTTACTTTTTAAATAAATATTTATTACACGCATGTTTGTAGTTGGGTTTCAGTCATAAACAAAATTACGCCCCCCCCCTTCAACAGTGCAACATTCCCACCACCAATGTCCCCTCTTCTCCCTTGCCCCATTTGTATTCGCGACAGGCATCCTACTTCTCTCATTCTTTAACATTGTCATGCTAGTTGTTAGTGTAGTTATATCCCTAACAGCATTCTACACTCTTAATGGTGAGCTTTAAATTGTGAGCTGGTCCTTCTGGCCCTTCCAGCCCTTATCTCTATTGTTTCTGGGCCTTATAACAATAAATGTCTTTAATTTTTCTTAAAACCCATAGATGAGTGAGACTATTCTATGTCTATCTCTCTCCCTCTGAATTATTTCACTTAAAATAATAGATTCCATGTACATTCATGAGTTTATTTCTCCTGACAGCTGCATTATATTCCATTGTGTTTATGTAACACAGTTTCTTTAGCCATTCATCTTTTGAAGGGCATCTGGATTGTTTCCAGAATCTGGCTATTGTAAATAGCACTGCAATGAATATAGATGTGAGGATGGTATTTTTTGAGTTGGATTTTTGTGTTCCTAGGGTATATCCCTAGGAGTGGTTTAGCTGGATCATCAGGGAGCTCAATTGCCAGTATTTTGAGGAATCTCCATATTGTTTTGCAAAAAAGGCTGGACTAGAAAGCATTCCCCTGAGCAGTGAATAAAGGTTACTTTCTCTCCACATCCCTGCCAGCACTAATTGTTCTTGTTCTTTGTGATGTGTGCCAGTCTTTGTGATGTGAGATGGGACCTCATTGTAGTTTTGAGTTGCATGTCCCTGATGATTAGTGATGTGGATCATTTTTTCAGATGTCTTTTGGCCATTTGTATTTCATCTTTGAGGAAGTGTTTGTTCATTTCTTCTCCCCATTATTTGATGGGGTTAGATGATTTTTTTCTTGTTAAGTTCTGTTAGTACTTTATATATTTTGGATATTAGCCCCTCATCTGGTGGTATTGGGTGAATAGTTTCTCCCATTCTGTGGGTAGCTTTTGTATCCTAGGCACTATTTCCTTTGAGGTGCAGAAGCTTTTCAGCTTAATATAGTCCCATTTGTTTATCTCTGCTTCCACTTTTTTGTAAAGTGTTGTTACCTCCTTGAAGATGACTTTAGTCTCAATGTCATGACTGTTTTACATAAGTGTTGTTCTATATACTTTATAGTTCTAGGCCTGATATCAAGGTTTTTAATCCGTTTGGATTTGACCTTTGTATATGGTGTTAGATGGGGGTCTGAGTTCACTTATTTTGCTAATGGCTAACCAGTTGTGCCAACACCATTTGTTGAAGAGACTTTCCCTGCTCCATTTTTAATTTCTTGCCCCTTTATCAAAGACTAGTTGATTTTATGTCTTGGGAACAATCTCTAAATACTCCACTGATCTGAGGCTCTGTCTTTATTCCAATACCATGCAGTTTTGATAACAATTGCTTTGTAATACAGTTTAAAATTGAGGAAATTCATGCCTCCCATATTCCATTCCCCAATGATTGCTTTACCTCTTTGTGGGTGTTTATTGTTCCAAATAAATTTTAGGAGTGTTTGATCCACTTCTTTAAAGAATGTTATGGTATCTTTAGAGGGATTGCATTAAATCTGTACAATGCTTTGGGGAGTGTTGCCATTTTATTGTTATTGATCTTGCCAATCCATTTGCAGGGTATGTGTCTCCATTTCCTTGTGTCCTTTTTTATTTCTGAAGTAGGGTTTTGTTGTTTTCTTTGTAAAGGTTCTTCATGACTCTAGTTAAGTTGACCCCAAGATATTGGAGTTTGTGGGTCACCTATGTGAATGGGATTGTTTTTTAATATCCATTTCTTTTCTATCATTATTGGTGTATAAGAAGGCCATTGACTTTTCATCTTAATTTGTAACTTGCCACTTTGCTATATGAATCTATTGTTTCTAGAAGCTTTTTGGCAGAATCATTAGGGTTTTCTAAATATAGTACCATGTCATCTGCAAAGAGTGAGAATTCACTTTTTTCTTACCTATATGAATGTCCTTGATATATTTTTCTTGCCTAATCATTATGACAAATACTCCCAGCAATCGCTATGACAAGTATGTCCAGTACTATGTTGAATGAAGTAGTGAGAGGGGGCAACCTTGTCTTGTGCCAGATTTTAGGGGCAAGTCTTTTAGTTTATCTATATTAATAATAATATTTGCCATTGGTTTGTGGTAAATGGCTTTCACTATATTGAGGAAAGTTCTTTACATTCCCATCGTGGTGAGTGTTTTTTTTTTTTATCAAGAATGGGTGTTATACCTTACCAAATGCTTTCTGTGCATCTATTGATATGATCATATGATTTTTATTTTTCTTTATGTTGATATGGTGTATTATGTTGTTTGATTTCTGGATGTGAAACCATCCTTGCATTCCTGGAATGAAACATACTTGGTTATGGTGAATGACCTTCTTGATGAGGTATTGAATTCTATTTATCAGAACTTTGTTGAAAATCTTTGCATCTGTGTTCATCAGGATTATTGGTCTATAATCTCCTTTTATGGCAGCATCTCTGTCTGGTTTTGGTATCAATGTGATGAAACTAACATAATTTTAGTACTAACTATGTATTTAGCACTAATTATGTATTTTAATTATTTCTGGAAAAATCGGCTTATTTTGGGGGCCCACATATTTTGCACTCAAGCTCTACTTCTACATCTTCATTCAAGAAATTGTAGGGCTTAGAGAATGATTTGAGGTACTTGGCTCAAACTCAAATCTGTAGCATACAAAACAAGCACCTTACATGTACTATTTCCCTGGCTCCTTTTTTCCTATATATTATTAAGAAAATGCATTTACCCACATTAGCTATTTTGTTACTCATATTCTCAATATTCTTATTTCAGTTTGGTCTATTCTAGTTTCAATTATTTATTCAATTTAACAATTTCTCTTTTCTTCTCTAATATTTGAGCATGATAGTTTCTGAGTATCATGTTTCTAAATATAGTTATGCTTTTAATTTAAGTCTCAAATTGTTGGTTTTTTACATATAATATATTCTTTGGTTACATCTTCAACATTAATTTATTATGGGTGGGCACACACTGTCTGTGTTTTCTTCTAGCTCTGCACTCCTGTCATGCTTAGAGGCCCATATTAGAATGCCAGGGGCGGAATGCAGGTTGGTCATGTGTAAGGCAAATGCCCTACCTTTTCTTGGTCATTTTAGCCCCCCTATTTTAATTTTTTAACCATTTTTATCATAATTCCCAGTATCTATAATACTGCTTATCATATGTATCACACATATAGAACTCCAACACCAAACTCCAAACCTGAGAGCCCACTTCCTTTTATCATCTAATTTTTATTTTAAGCATTGTAAATGCTCCTAATTTGTATTCTGTGTGATCATCAAATGATTTTTTAAGCTTTATATCTCTGCTTCCACTTGTTTGGAAAGTGCAGTTTCCTCCTTGAAAATCTCAATGTCATGAAGTGTTTTACCTACATGTTGTTCTATATACCTTATGGCATATGGTCTGATATCAAGGTCTTTAATTCATTTGGATTTTACCTTCGTACATGATTTTAACTGGGGGTCTTTGTTCGCTTTTCTGCAAGTGGCTAACCAGTTCTGCCAGCACCACTTTTTGAAGAGATTTTCCCTGCTCCACTTAGGATTTCTTGCTCCTTTGTCAAAAATTAGGTGATTGTATGTTTGGGGAACATTGTCTGAGAACTCGAGCCTATTCCACTGATCTGAGGGTCTTTCTTTATTCCAATACCATGCTGTTTGATAACTATTGCTTTGTAGTACAGTTTAAAGTTGGGGAAAGTAATGCCTCCCATTTTCCTTTTCCCTAGGAATTCTTTAGCTATTCGAGGGTGTTTATTGTTCCAGATGAACTTCATAAGTGTTTGATCCACTTCTTTGAAGAATATCATGGGTATCTTTAGAGGGATTGCATTAAATCTGTATAATGCTTTGGGGAATATTGCCAATTTTAATGATATTAATCTTGCAAATCCATGAATCTACATTGACACATCACTATCACTGAAATTCCATAATTTATATTAGGGTTTTCTTGATGTGGTTGTATAAAGTTTGTATGAGTTTGTATAAAGTACAAAAATGTATAAAGAGTAACCAGAGTGATAACACAGTGGTAGGGTGTTTGCTTTGCATGCTGCTCACCCAGGATGGACCCAGGTTCAGTTCTAGGCATAGCATAAGAGTCCCCCAAAACTTCGAGGAGCAATTTCTGAGCACAGAGCCAGAAATAACTCCTGAGTGCTACCTGTGTGGCCCAAAATGCCCCCAAACTGTTTAAAGTTATATATCCATGACAATGGTATCATAAATAATAGTTTTATTACATAAAAATATTCTATGCTAGGGCTTGAATGATGGGGCACTTGTCTTGTATATGGCAGACCCTGGTCTGATCTGCGTTTAATCCCTGGAATTCCATATGGTCGCCTGAGCTGACAGGAGTGATTTCTGAGCACAATACCAGTAGGAGTAACCCCCTAGCCCTGTTGGGTGTGGCCCCCAAACAAAAAATAGAAAAGGGAAAAAATATTTTTTATGCTATACTTATTCATCATTCCCTCCTTTGTAACCAGAAACCACTAATATTTTCAATACTCCTATATTTAACTCTTTTCTGAAATCTGAATCTTCTCCATTTATTTACCCCTTCTCCCAATTAGCCCTTTTTTCTAGGATTAGGCTTTAGGTTCTTGATATGATAAAGGGATTTTTATACTCTTCCACAACATGCATATCTTTGGAATTTATCCCTTATTTTATGCTATTAAAGTAGAACGTTCTATATTAGCAATTCTATCTCTTTAGAATCAAATCCTTCTTGGTGTTCATGGATTCTTATTGTTTTCACCTCTGAGGAAATATCCTTTTTAGCTTAGTGTGCATTAAAAATTAAAATTAAATTTTACTTAATTTTGTTATTTTTGGTGTTCTGTAGAGGGGAGCTTACTCAAAGTATTTAGTGCCAGACATTCTTATGCATTTGATGTCCTTAAATTTATCCTTGACTGGTATATTATTAGTGTCTTATTAATGGTTGGTTTGTGCTAGACTCTTAAAATTGTATGATCAGCAACCTAATGCATGTGATGAAGACAAATATAAAGGTATTTACAGGTACTTTGAAGAAAATTACTTCACAAGACTGAAAGTGAGATTTACTGAAGGAAGAGGCCAGCAGGTATTAATTAAGCTTGTAAGAGTCATCCAAGTGAAAACAGGCAGACTATTTTGGATAATGTAAGCTATAGGAGTAAGGTATTATTAAAATGGAAAATATTACAATGCAAAGTATAAGGAGTTAGGAGATAAGTTTAGATACATTAACTCAAAATATAGGTAACTCTAATTGAGTCAGATCCCCACAGAAACCTGCTGCATTATTTACTGCATGACTACCTTATATAAAATAGAAAAACAAATATTTATGAGTAATATTGAGAACATGCAGAGTGAAAAAGTTTTGACATCAAGTTTCTTATTACATTAAAAAGAGATAGCCTTCATCAAAAAATGATTCTTCAAAGTTTAATTGTTTGTTACTATTCCTAAATTGTCATTAGAATTAAGTTTGATGTTGGGACTCAATCGGTATTCTCCCTATAACTTGTAAGCATCACAATAATTCTAGTACATCATTGTAAAAAAGTCATCAAATATTGATTTTTCTTGATTTATTTTTTGATAATTCCATTTTTTATTTTGTTGTAACAAACATTATGCAGTCCATTTGTGGTGTTTTCTAAGGGGAGATGGAAAGAACTTAGAGTCATTGATTGAAAAACAAATATATTATGAACAACAAAAAATAACTTTTAAATTTTTTTTAAATATGAACATAACAAAGTATAGGGTAGAAATAAATTTTCACAATAGTCAAGTGCTTTCAAATAACTGCTGTTTTGCTTGTTTTTTTTTTTGGTTTTTTTTTTTTTTTTTGGTTTTTCGGGCCACACCCGTTTGATGCTCAAGGGTTACTCCTGGCTAAGCTCTCAGAAATTGCCCCTGGCTTGGGGGAACCATATGGGATGCCAGGGGATCGAACTGCGGTCCTGATCCTTGGCTAGCGCTTGCAAGGCAGACACC
Source organism: Suncus etruscus (assembly GCF_024139225.1). Classification (NCBI taxonomy): domain Eukaryota; kingdom Metazoa; phylum Chordata; class Mammalia; order Eulipotyphla; family Soricidae; genus Suncus; species Suncus etruscus. Next base: position 45,303,487 of record NC_064848.1, read on the forward strand.
TTACCTCTAGCGCCACCTCGCTGGCCCCATAATTGCTGTTTTTAAACATAAGTAATACATAGTTCCTTGGCAAGAAAATAAAAAGCTCTACAGGTCATCCAAACTTACCTTAAATAAGTGAAATCAGTTTACTTTTCTACTTTTTTCTAAGTACAGTCTTTTGAAGAACATACAGCTTTTCTCGAAAAGATAAAGGTAAATGAACTAAGGTGTAAGTGTGTTTGTTATTCAAGATTTGACCAGTGTCAAAGATTGTGCTTTACATTTCAGAAGACAAGTAAAAGCACTGGGGCTTGGTAGTCTGAAAATATATTTCTCTAATTTTTTTTGATTTCTTAAAATAGTTCTATGCTCCAAGATCAACAAACTAGGAGGTATGAGCACATATGAACAAAATAGAGTGTTGTCATCCATTAAACTTATAACCCGGTGCATTTGGCTCATAATTTTGTCTGTTTAGACTCATGTTAAGATATTCATATTAGTCTCTTTAATTAAAATTGCGTTTAAACAATTAAATAATGTAGTTCTAGAGGCATCTAGGCCACAAAGAAAAAACTAGGTGAAACCTGCTTAATCATCTCTATTTTTACCTTCATCCTCTAAGTCATGGGTAACTTCTGTTTATGATAGTAGCAATAACTTGAATTTAGTGAGTGCTTATCATGTGCCATATTAACACATTTACTTGTTTAACATATTAACATGTAAACATATTAACATGTTTACTTTGCCTTTCACATGTATTAAATTCTTAGTCCTATGTGTCCACAGAGCTACTATGTGACAATGACCGATTTTATTGTCCAGGGTGACCATGAGCTTCCAAATATGACAGTTCTTTACAAACTGGCCCCTTTACTCTTTTTGAAAATAGTGCCCAACAATCTTATTGGGTGCTAATAGAGTTGCAGTCAAAGAACAGAAATGGTATCTTCCTCTCCTATAGAAAGCAAAGTGGAATTGGATGTGGAAAAAGAAGTAGGATTGTATTGGAAGGAGAAGAAACAGGTATAATGAATGACTCAATGTAAATTTTAAGCCTCTGGGAAAGAAAAAAAGGAAAGGAGGAGATGGGAAATGATTGGAAATGGAGAGAGAGAGAGAGAGAGAGAGAGAGAGAGAGAGAGAGAGAGAGAGAGAGAGAGAGAGAGAGAGAGAAAGATTTCTTGGTCCCTACATGACCAAAATGTTTAAAGTTAAAGAAGAGTAGAGTCCATCCTCTGAATATATCAAAGAATCTTTTACTTTTTTCCCATAGAAAATCTACTGTCTCCATTCCCCTCAGATCTTTATTGAAGAAGATTTTCACAGGCCCAGTGAAGAAGTAGCTCATTGCACTACTGCTGCTTTGTTCCAATGATAAGGATTTCTAAGTTTTTTTTTTAAATCCTGTTTTCAACTATTTTATGGGCATCAACTATTTGTCATAATAACCTCAGATTTATGACGCTTATATTCTGACATCCTGTCTGTAAAGTATTGTTACCGTGCTATAATGAAGTTCCCAAAAACCTGAGGACAGTTCTTTTATAGGCTCAGTTTATTTAACGTTAGTCGTGAACTTAGGTGTCTGGAATATTAACTGTGGTGAAGTTAAAATCTAGAGAAAGAAGAGATGGTTATTTAATTCTCTCAAAAATTTTATCCTCAATAACCTTGTCCCTTTATCTTTTTATTGAGAAGTGCCTTCACTCCTACAATCATTCTTAAGAGGAACTAAGTAGAAAATAATTCAAAAAGAAACCTGACTTTAGCTTTACAGGGACTGACCAATTAATCCTTAAATTGTTTGTATTTAATTTGTTTTGTTATTTTCAAACTGCATTTGATTCCTCCAAAAGGCATAGTTTATTAGGGTAGTTCCAGAAGCAGATGGCTGTCAGGATTTAGACAAAACAAAAAGTTAAGCCCTGGAACAACACAAAATAATTTGCTATAGAAAGGAGCGAGAAAAAGTAAAGAGAAATAAATGAGATTTTCATTAAACTGTTTAACACAATATCTGTTTGAGTCTCTCATAAATACTACATGTTCTGGAAAACAATTTCAATTTTTTTTAGGAAGCATAATGAGGACATACTTCTTTTAAGATTTAGGGCTCTTTGGCTTTTCGTCTCATGGGATACATCCAAACATCAGCAGTCTTCTTTCTTGAAAAAGGTAATTACCTTGGCAGGAGTGATATCACAGCAGTAAGGTGTTTGCCTTGCATGCAATCAACACAAGAAGAACAGCGGTTCCAATCCCGGCATCCATATGGTCCCCCGAGCCTGCTAGGGGCAATTTCTGTGCACAGAGCCAGGAATAACCCCTGAGCCCTGCTGGTGTGACCCCAAACCCAAAATAAATAAATAAATAAGGTAATTACGATTTTCTAGTAATTGCTTTGAATCTATGTAATTCTTTGGATATGAGCCATTTGAATAATATTAATTTATATAGTCCATAACCATGGAATCTTTTTCTAGTTTTTAATGTGTCGTCTTTCTTTTAACAGAGACCAAGAGTTGCTCCTTTGTAAAATGCAAATGCATATTTAATATAGTCTGACCCTAACCTACCACAAGGAAACATGGAAACACAATGAAATAATTGTAAAACTGACCAAAGCAATAGTACAACTTAAATAGTTACATTTAAAAATGTACCTCTTATACCAGTCCTTCCTCTAACCTGACTCTCTACCAAAAATATTTTGATAAATGAAAAATAAAAACAAAAATATATAGTTGTGTGCTTATAAAATGAAACTGCAATCTATGTTCAGAAACGATTACAAATTCAGTTCAAATATGTTAATTTTGGGGGAGGGAAAACATTTATTTGAGACTATAGTAAAAATAATAAAAAGTCAGAAATGCTGATTTAAGAAAAGATATGGCTAAATTGGAGCTAATTCAAAGAAAAGGACTAAAAATAATAAAAGGCCTCAAGGAATGAATATTTTCAAAATTGAGAGAATTTAAGAGTCTAACATGACAAACTATAACCAGTCCTACAAATACCTCTGGGGAATTGGATTCCTTAAGTCTGCATTGTTCAAAGAAGAAAAAATAAAAGCATTGAAATAAAAGCTGCCCAGAGGAAAAAAAAAAAGAAAGAACATTTAAAATTAAATGCTTTAAATGTTTTTACTTAGATCAATTCTCAGATGCCTGGAAACATTAAAAACTAGCCAGCCAAAGCATTTGTTTTCAGATAACATGCTCTAATTTTGTAAGTATGGTGAGGTTAATGGTTTATTGTAGCATACATTTTGTATCTCTTATGGCTGAACTCATTGGGATGGATTAGAGCTGTTTAATTTACCTATATCCAAGTGTTTACTTTGTAGACACAGGCTAGTACACATCAAAAGTTTGAATTAATAGTGCTTGGGTAACCAAAAAGGATGTTAGGGACTAACCCCAGGTCAGCAGTGTGTAAGGCAAGTGGCATACCCATTCTACTCATTCTAGCTATATTTCCTATTACTTTTTAAGGTAAAAATTATGTGAGGATGTTACTTTATTAACCATAAACTAAGCATTAAAATAATTGCTTTTCATTTTTTTATTTAAATTTTATTATTCAAACATACTGACAACATGGAAGGAAAACAAAATTTGTAACTTTTTTTTTGTAACTTTATTTATTGATCGACTTATTGAGCGATTAGTTTCTGGGCCACACCCAGTGGCACTCAGGAGTCACTCCTGGCTCTGCACTCAGAAATCTCCCCAACCAGGCTGGGGGACCATATGAGAGGTCGGGAGTCAAACTGGGTCACCTCCATGTCAGCTGCATTCAAGGCAAACGTCCTACTGCTATGATATCTCTCTTTTTTATACAAAAAAGAAAACAAATACAAAAATATTTATGTTTACATGTATATATTCATGTCTGAATATATTCATAAAGAGTTGAAAGAAAGATTTTTATTATTTTCAAAAAGAAAAATGTATTGAAAAGAGATTACAGGGGCTAAGGCACATAATATACGTGGAGCCAACCCTGGTTCAATCTCCCAAGCAATGCATGCATGTCTTTGGAGGCCTAAAGCACCACAGAGTATGGCCCTAGATGTCCTCCAAAAAAAGCTTTCTGTCACTACTAAGTTGGGCTGGGTAATACCCAAATTTGGGATCTGAGCTTCACTGTATCTTTGTGCATTCACATTGAACTGCCAGCTGAAGAATATTGAGTCCCTGAGCACCACTTGGGAGACATCCAGAAGAGAGAGAGAGGAGAGTGCGGGGGGAGAGAGAGAGAAGAGAGAGAGAAAGAGAGGAAATAGAGAGAAGGCTGAATGGCCTTTACCTAGTTACACCACTCTCCAAATTCAACCCTTTTTTTTTTGTTCTTTGCATTTATGGTGATGTGTTAGAGAATTATATATTATGCTCTTCAGATGAAATAGAATTGTCTCCATACAGACTGTCTAGACAGGGTGGGGACAATGTCTGTTTAATTTCATTTTACATAGCAGCTAGCAGTCTTGAACAAATAAATGCTTTTGATGCTGATGTTGATGTTAGCATAAGCAGGTGGCCAAAACTGGGGGGATAAAGCTTAATACCTTACCATTGGCACATTATAGTGCATACATATAACACTGAGTTATATAAAATTTGCAAATGTCTGGCTATTTATTGAATAATAAATTATTTCAGCACATTTTATGTTTCTTAATATTACCCTGTTAAATTTGTTTACATGGAGGAGGAAATATTAATCTGCCTATTCAGCAAGTAGGCAGGAATCCCTACCCAATTTTCCTAGTGTCTGAAATGTTCAGTATTCTTGTAAATCTATATTTAAAAATCTTAAAAATTGCTATTTGATCAAGATTTTATTATTTTTACTGATGGAGACAAATAATAAAACTAAGTGTAACATATTTTATGATTTGGTGAAGGTGACTATGTGATGGTTAAGGGCTAGAAAGATAGTATAAGAGTTGAGGCACTTTTCTTACATGTGACCAATCTTGGTGATCCCCAGCACTCCCAAAAGTAACCCCCAAGCACCACTGGGTGAGGCTCCCCCCCAAAAAAAAAAACCCTCCCCAAAAGTGAAATGGTAAAAAGGGAAAATTGAGAGAATAAAGGGAATTGTGAATGGGAGTCTTGATATTGCACCGAGAATTGGAATAGTAACACTGAAAAGGTGTTAGTTAAGCAAAGACTTGATAGAGATGGGCATTTCACTACTTGAAACTTAGGCAAAGAAAATTCCATGCAGGTGCAAGATGGTGCATGTATCTAAAGTATTTTTAGTTCGATTACAAAGGCAACTGGAAATTCGATGTGGCTGGACTCAAAGAACAAACTGAAAGAAAATGGCACCTGATGGGCCAAATCAGATGATCTAATGAGTGAGAAATTTATTTATTTTTAGTCCTGCCTCTCTTCCTATTGTTGTTATTGCTGTTGTTGCCAGGAGTTGCTGTGGTTTCCTGCACTTTTTGATTTAGTGCTCAATAGGAATTGCATCTAAAGTTGTGGTTCTCATACACTCAGTTACAGTGCTCACTCCTTTAGTTGCAGTGCTCACACTTGTACTAAGATGGGAGTCACACTTTTAATTAAGCCATACAAGTCAGAGTTGTGTTGCTACTGCATGTCAATGTGCTATCTACATATGCTAAAAAAAGCCATCATTTTTTACCTTTTTGAGGATGTTGATTCTAGATCTTACTTTATTGGGAATCACTGGAGATGTTAGCAAAAGGTCATACAATCTGCTTTATTGATTAATTAAATTATTGTGGCTACTTTGTTCATCAAAGTCTCCAGAGGACCAAGAACATAAGAAAGATTTATCTGCTAGAGGATAACTGAAAACATGATAGTTAATTAAATAAATGTTTTACCAAATATGATACACATTGGTATACAGTCTGTCTTTTGTCATGGAATTTTGTGGTTAAAGTTATATTTACGCTGTGTAATCAAGGTGTTTAAATAAAATATAAAAAGTTATATTTACTCTTGTAGGCTACAATATAGTTAATTTATTATTAACAGCAATATTAGCTTCATGGGGGGGACCTTGCTAAAAATGCACATTCTTGTATCTTACTCCATATCTACTGAGTCAAGAATAGAGGAATGGAGTTTCAGCAATCTTGTTTTAACTAATCCTTCAAGGTAATTCTATTGCAAGATCGAAAGGGAACCATTGTTGGGGGAATGGGATAATCTGGAGTGTGCATTTGGAAATTAAGTAGTCTGAAATATCTTCAAAATCTAGGTGACAGACCTGGAGGGATAGTATAATGGTTAACATACGTATTTTATATGAAACTGATCTTTATTAGATCTTAACCCACATGTAGATCTGGGAGCACTTCCAGGAATGATCCTGAAGCACAGAGAGAGAAGTAAGGCCTGGGCATCCTCAGGTGTTTCCCAATTCTAGCCCTGTGTCTACAAGAAAAAAGAAAAAATTTTGATAAGGACATTCTTCTATGTATGAGCTTGAAGCTCAATAGAAGGGAATCTGAGTTGGAAGTAGAAACTGAAACACTATTACTAAGAATAAAACATTATAGATTGGTTTATATTAATGATATTTGCTCATCAGTTGTGTTGATAACTATGAATAAAATAAGTGGAAAGCCAAACAGAAAACAAAATACATAAAATGACCTGTCCACTGAATACTTTTTAAAAAAATAATTTGAGTTTGGAGCACAAGCTCTGTATAGAGCTTATTCTTATCTCTGCACTCAGGAATTATTCCTAGTGATGTTCAGGGAACCCTATGGGGTGCCAGAGATCAAACCCAGATTGGCTGCATACAAGACAAATGCCATACCCACTGTGGTAGTTCTCTGGACCCTGTACATCATATATTTAAACATACTAGGAGGTTTGAAATCTTTTGCAGTAAAGTTTTTTCAGAACCGCCACCAATTTATTGTCAAGAAGCCTTTCATGGCAATTTTTTCCTAACATATCATCAGTAATTATCCCCAATATTTTTTAGCTTTTTTTTAAATTATCTTTTTTTTAATTTTTATTTTGATCATAATGGCTTACATATCTTTCACAGTAGTATTTTAGGTACGTATCAACATTGAATCAGGGGAGTACCCATCACCAAATTTGTCCTCCCCCCCATTCCAGTTCCCCTTCTGCAACCCATATACCTGACCATCACCCCCCGAACTACTAGAATAGGTGGTCCCCTCTTTGTCCAGCTCACTATTAGTGATCATATATCTGTTTGGTCCTGGTACCCTCCCCGTCTCCCCCTCTATTTAAGAAGCGGAGCTAGATAAATTGTGTTATGTGGCTTTGTTTGAAGGGAAAAGAAGCAATAGATTGGGATACAAAATAAGAGAAAAAAAAAGTCAAATATGCTGAAAATAGGTGGAGTCCTTCCAGAGGATTTCAACCTCAGTTTGAGAGAGGATGTAATAAAGGCAAATGAAACATCACCACAATACAGAAAAAAAAATCAAATTAAGTATCCAGTGAGCACCACAGCAATAAAGAGGAGCACCACACAACAGACTCAGTTCTGAAATCAGCTCATGCTGGAGTGCAAAAAGAAAGAGAAAGATAAGATAAAATAAAATAATATTGGAGACATCAACTTCAATCTCAACACTAATAGAAAGACGTCAAAAAATCGATCAATTAATAAATATGTGAAAAAATGATTATTTTGTGCTTTTTTTTCTTTTCTTTTCCCCCTGCATAGGCACAGTAACTATTGGGGATATTATAGAAGGAATTCCCTTGGCCTAGGAGATACAGGGCTTTTCCCCTCTGAAGTGTACTGTCATGGGATTAACTATAGACTCCTTGCATGATCATTTGCTCTAGCCTCGGTGCTTTCGTGGTGTATGGAAGACTTCTGCTTCGTCATGGATCGTAAATCAGACCTCTATATCTAGAGATCTTGGTGACTGTGCAGCTCAAGGAATGGAGCTTATGATGAAGTCTTTCTTTGATTAAGTCTTTCTAGCAGTTCTGTTTCTTCAGTGTCGTTTTAATTCATCTTCTGTAGTTGGTGGTCTTGGTCATTATGTTGCTCCTAGGATGGTGTCTGGGATAAAGTCTTTCCTTATGTTTCCGGAAGACCCATTCAGTTGTGATTGTCTCAGTCAGACTTCTGGAATTGGAGCTCTTGTTTGTTGAACAGATCGTAGCCCAAAAGCTAGGTTAGAGCTTTTTGTTGTTGTTGGTCCCTGAATGTGTACTGTCCCGTCCTGGTTGTAACATCCAGTCACCTGTATATAGCAATCTTGGCTTTTGCACAGATCAAAAGGGTGACATGTTTTCTGATTTTGTCTTATCGTTGGCTGATGAGGAAGGACAACTTGCTCACTTGTTAGATCAAGTTGTTCCCATTTCCTCATTGTCAGGTTATCAGTTTAGCACTGGCACATGTTGGCGTCAGAGCAGCATTATGCATGCCCTGGAGGGGATTGGGCTCCTGGAGCTGTTGTGGAGAACTCTGTCCTTTCTATGCCTGGGGTCCAGGAGTCAAGGCTGGATGGTCGGTGTCTAGTTCCCTGGAGTCTAAGTTGTTTCCACATGACATACTTTCAGGGTGGGAGATGTCCCTGTGTTGTAAACAAGTATGAGTTCTTATCCCTAGTACACATAAAATTTCCCTTTTGTTTAATATGTCTTTGCAGGAAGAAGTGGTGCTTATATTATATTGCTGGTGGATTTCGGGGTGGAGAGAGAAGAAAACAGACACCCGACAAAAACTAGGACTATATATGTTCACACCTATCTAAAGAAAAAAAGTTTCTTTAAAAAAAATGATTAAATAATAGACGCAATTAAAGGAGTAAAGAGGGGCTGGGAGAGATAGCATGGAGACAAGGTGTCTGTCCTTCCTGCAGAGGATGAGCCTCAAATCCTGGCATCCCATATGGTCCCCCGTGCCAGCAGGGACGATCTCCCTTTATAGAGCCAGGAGCACCATCCAAGTGCCACCAGGAGTGACCCAATATTTTTAATGCAAATTGAGAACTAACAAGATTTTTGAAAGTTATCAAGTAGGTTTTGGATTTCTTTGGAGAAAATATATGCCTTACTGCACAGTTCTTTTTCCTTGTGTCATACATACATAACATTTATGGAGAGTATGTGACTGGGACAGGATGGAATGAAAATATTTATTTAGAAAAAATACTTGCAATTGGTGGTGGGAAGGGTGCACTAGTGTAGGGGGTGTGTGTTCTTTTTTATAACAGAAACCCAACTACAAACATGTTTGTAATCATGGATCTTAAATAAAGATATTAAAAAAATACTTGCAAGACAGAGAAATGTAATGGGGTAGATGTTTGTCATTGCTACTAGATCTTGTGAACACCTGACAATTTCTAGTGTAAACAGTATCATATATTCATATTGTTATGTAATACATATACATAATACTAAATAGAATAACTACAGTAAAACAGAAACAAAAATACAGAAAGTCAACAACTACATATTTAAGAGTAGAGGTAAAGCAGAGGATGTCTCCCTGAGTGAAAATATATTCTTTAATAAGCATAACCATGGTTTTCATATTCTTTTTTTGATTTTGAGCCACACTCAATGATGCTGAGGGGTTACTCCTGGATATGCATTCAGAAATCGCTCCTGACTTGGGGAACGATATGGGACATTGGGGATCAAACCCAGGCCTATTCTGGGTCAGTCATGTGCAAGCAAATGCCCTAACGCTGTCCTATCGCTCCGGTCCCAACCTAATTATGTTTCTTTTGATCCTATATTCTTCATATTCTTTCAAAACCATTTTCAAAGACTCTTTTCTGCTGCTACTACCTTAGCTCTAATATCATCTTTTACATTTCAACCAGTAAGTACACTAAAAAGCCTGAAGATATAATCTGATCACCTCTCACCATCAGGGAACATCTGGGATCTATCTTATCTTTCCCACTGGTTTGTTGATTAACCAGAAAATGTTTTGAATTAAATTCAAATATGGCAGTACTCCACAGATTTTATGAATTATAATGGGAGCAAATATACACAGGCAACTTTTATTTTTGTGCATAAAGAAGAAACTCTGAAATGCTTAGGAAAAATGTTTTAAAATTGGACAGAAAAAAACTACTGTTCTGTTTTAAATGGTAAAATGTACTAATTCCTCGGCTCACCTATTTTAAATAAAATACATTTCTATCAAATGAGGAAAGTTGAATTCACACAGTAACCTGACTCAGCAGTCGATTCATAGCATACTACAGTTAGCTGGAAATAGAAAACTGGGGAAAAGCCTGACCTATCTCCTTCCTCTTGCTCTATTTCATCTGGGTTGTTTTTTTGGTTACCAATGTGAGGTTGGGAATCTGAAGTCATAAATTCAGTGCATCTTAACCACACCATGTTTTTAGCCAGAATCTTTGCTGAGGAAGGGGATTTTACTGAGTTAAATTTCCATGCATAAATAGGTAAATAATAGTTCACTTGTTTTCTCTTTTGTTTTCAATATCTCAATTGAAAGAAAACTCAGGATTTCTACCACTAAGCTTTTAGGAAAGTTTCCTGAATATGTCTAATACTTAGGAAACATATAGAGAAGGTTATACTCTAAGAAAACACTACCTCTCATGTTCAGTACTAATGACTTATGGTTTATCTCTTCAGAAGCTGATATTTCAGTGATATCCAGGGTAAGATGATGTTAATATTTTTCAAAATAGGGCATTAGTTTCTTTGTTTTATTGGGACAACATTTTTTTTACAATACTGTATATATTTTAGGAGTACAGATTCAAACCTCTTTAAATATGCATTGCTATGCCATGCCTACCCCAAAGTACAAGAATCCTTCTATCAGAGTCAACTGGACCATCTTCATCCCTCAAAACGTTGCTCCCATTTTCTCCATCTTTAGTCATTTCATTTCTGTAGCCAGAATCCAAGGGTCTGTTGGACTTTGTTTTTCTGTTTTGTTTGTTTGCTTTTACACTACATATGAGTGAGATCATCCAGTATTTGTCTTTCTTGTGACTTATTTTTCTCTGCAAGGTTCCCTTCAACTCTATTTGTGTCACAAATGACAAAATTTAATCTTATATCTAAGTTAAATTTCATTGTAATATACATCATATGTTTCTTAATCATCCACCGTTTATTACTTGAATTGGTTATTTTACATCAAGCTACAATACGTGCAGTTAAATATGTATACATATTTGTTTAATTAATGTTTTTATAATTGTCAACTATACACATGCCTAGAAATATAATTGTTGGGTGATACACTTGACCAATTTTTAATATTAAAATCCTTCATACTTCTTTTTATAGCTGAACCTGTTTACATGGCCACCTATAAAGTCTGAGTCTTTTTCTCTTCAACCTTGCCAGAATTGGCTGTTTATAAAAATTTTATTTAGGCCATTTCTCTAGGTAAGAGGGTGTAACAATTGTGATTTTGGTATGCTTTTCCCTAATTATAAGTGAAAGGAATATAATCTCAGGGTTCTCATAGGTCATTTTAAAGCATCATTTCTAAGCCTAACATTTGGAACAAATGGGAGGTATAGTGGTTTTATGAACAATTACAAACTAAAACTTTTGTACATGTGACTATATATAAAAGTAAAAGTTATTTGTGGTTTCTATTATTATGATACTTGTGGGATCAGATACTGTGATGATTTTCTTGAATTTCCGCTCCTGCAGCTGGGTGATCCCAGATGCATTAGGGGTTCAGTGAGTGTCTTGAACTATACTTGAGATGTTTTGGGTTCAACAAAAGAACCTGTTGCCAAATTCATCTTCCCTTAATTTTTAAACATGTGTATTTCAAGGGAAATTTGATTCATATGTTTCTGATTCATTTACAATTAAATCATCAACTGTTATTTTGTAAGAGGTATTTGATGTCCAAAAGTCTTTCTGAACCTGTTTTATAAGTCCTCTTAAGTCCTTTTTCTTAAAACAGGAAGTTGCATTTTGCCAAGTACAAATAAACTAAAACATTTAAAAGATCCAAATTCAGTTTCCAACTCTGAATTCCAGGTTTAAGTGCATTTTCAACTTAGCAAAATATTTTTTTCACAACCCACACAATGGTATGAGCAGAAGACAGTAGTGATGGAAATGAGTAAAGGTATTTACTATTTGATAAAAGCCTTCTTACAAACAGGAATATCTGCCTGTGTATTAATTCTGTGATAGTTTAAAATTAGTTTTATTGTTTTTGTCAGAAAAAATCTACATATTTTGCTGAACAGAAGGGATTTATAAGAAGCTATGATTTTAACCTTAATGTCACAATTTTAAACTATAAATGACATGTGGAATCGGAAAAATGTAAAAAATAACTTCAGAGTTAGAGGTCTCAATTTAAAATTGTCTATTTAGGTAATGTAGAGGGGACTCAGCTTGATTCTGGAATTAGCTAATTTTAGATTCATTTTACTTATAATTAAAGGAGGTTTTATTATGAAAGCTATTTGTAACCACTGTAAGAAATTACTTCAGTTAATTCCACTTTTAAATGATCTCTTGAACATTTTAAATAAGGAATTTTGGGGATAAAGATGGTAAAATTTAGGACAGTTCTTAGTCATGGGGTTATTTTAGAACAGAAATTAAGTGAAGTATAAATAGGATCTGGTAAAATTTGTTAACTACATAAGTTGTTAAACTGCCTTTGGAACATGGGTTGTGAGGAATTAATGCATCAAAATCAATGTCTCTGCTTTTATCTGGAACACAAGGTTTGAAAGGAGACACTGTTAAAACATTTTAGATCAGAATGATTCCCATCAAACAATTTGCCTGTTTTGTGATTAAGAGCATAGAGACTTTGTTTTTTGTTTTGTTTTGTTTGGTTTTGGTTTGGTTTTCGGGCCACACCAACTTGATGCTAAGGGGTTACTCCTGGCTAAGCGGCTAAGCGCTCAGAAATTGCCCCTGGCTTGGGGGGATCATATGGGATGCTGGGGGATCAAACCTCGGTCCTTTCCTTGGCTAGCGCTTGCAAGGCAGACACTTTACCTCTAGTCTAGTGTCACCTCGCTGGCCCCGAGGCTTTGTTTTAATTTTCACTACAAACAAGTACCACAAAGAAGTATAATAAATGGTTATTTTTTACAGAAACTTTAATAATACTTATTTAAACTTTTTCCAAAATTATTCTTTATTTTACTTTTTCCAGACAGTATTTAAAATCAACATAAATGAATATTTTCATTTAATACTATGTGTTATTAACTTTGACATCATATATGTTATTACTAAGAAAGTGAATGAAGAATTTAGATTGTATTTAAGCTATTTAAGTTCCTTCTAAATAAGTATCTTGCTTGGAAAAAATGTATTCCATATGCTAGAGTTTATATGTGAGTTAATTGTATAGCTAAAATTTGAAAAATGATTCAGAAATTTAATGAAATAGCTAGCCTATAGTCATAATTCTTATGTAAATGTAAATATATTTTTAGAGAAAGAAGCCTTTTGTAATAGAATTGCAAAATGATAATGGAGTAATATGAATTGACAAAGGCCACCTGTGAATCCATTTTTTCAACTAAAAACTAGTATGAAAGCCTTTCCACGGATAAATATTATGTATTCTTCCATCATATATTCCAATTTTATTGCATGTACAATAAAACTTACTCATTAAAAGCCTTTAAAAATGATAGGTGGCACTATTTGCACTTTTAAAGTTGTCTTATTTATTTTCTTTAAACTTTACTATGTTAGATTATGACAATGTTATGCTTTTCCATTAAGATGTTCTTTCTACCTCAATAGTTACTGTGCCTATGCAGGGGAAAAAGAAAAGGGGGGAAAAAAGCACAAAAACAATCGTTTTTCCACATATTTATTTATCAATTGATTGATTTCTTTCTTTTTGCACTCCAGCATGATTTGATTTTAGAACCAAGACTATTGTGTGGTTCTTGTCTTTATTGCTGTAGTGTGCACTGGATATTTAATTTGATATTTTTTTCTGTATTGTTGTGGTGTTTCAATTACCTTTTTCACATCCTCTCTCAAACTGAGGTTGAAAGCCTCTAGAAGGACTCCGCCCATTTTCAGTGTATTGACTTCTTTCTTTTTAATTTTTTCTTATGTTGTACCCCAATCTATTGCTTTTCTTTCCTTCAAACAAAACCACATAACTCGATTTATCTAGCTCTGCCTCTTAAATAGAGGGGAAACAAGGGAGGGTACCAGGACCAAACAGATATATGATCACTAATAGTAAGCTAGACAAAGAAGAGACCACCTACTCTAGAACCCCAGGGTGGAGTGGGATGGTGGGGTACTGGGTTGCAGAAAGGGAACTGGTATGGGGGGAGGACAAATTTGGTGATGGGTATTCCCTTGATTCAATGTTAACATGTACCTAAAATACTACTGTGAAAGATATGTAAGCCATTATGATCAATATAAAAATAAAAATAAAAAAACATTTGTTTAATAAACCTAGAAAAAGAAAAAAAAGATGTTCTTTCTAATATAGATCTTTATGATTGTTTATGTGTGAGTTTGAGTTTGAGTAATGCAATATACAACACTCTTCACCAGTGGATAATCCCAGTCACCTAGTTTCCCTTCTGCCCCCCCCCACCTTCTGTTCTGCCTGCCTTCTCTCTCTCTCTCTCTCTCTCTCTCTCTCTCTCTCTCTCTCTCTCTCTCTCTCTGTCTCTCTCTGTCTCTCTCTGTCTCTGTCTCTCTCTCTCTCTCTCTCTCTCTCTCTCTCTCTCTCTCTCTCTCTCTCTCTCTCTCTCTCTGTCCTTTCTGTCTCCTTCCCCTTGTTCCACTCCTTCCTCTTCCTTTTTTCTTTTTAGGCACCGTGATTTGCAGTAATGTTACTGAAGGTGTTGCAGTGGACCTCAAACTTTTCAAACAGGGGTCAATTCACTGTCCCTCAGACAGTTTGAGGGTCAAACTATAGTAAAAATAAACACTATGAACAAATTCTTATGCACAATGCATATATCTTATTTTGAAGTGAAGAAACAAAAAGGGAACAAATACAAGACGTGGCCCCTGAGTCGTAGTCTTTGAGGACCACTGGCAAATGTATATCACTTTATCACCTTTCAGCACCCAGTTTTTATCCAGAATGATCATTTCCACCTATTATTGTCATAGTGGATCCTTTTCTACTGTAACTGCACTTCCCTGCTCTTTGTGGCAAGCTTCCTACAATGAATCAGTCCTCCTGGCTTTCATCTCTACTGTCTTTGAATACTAATAACATATGTTATATTTATTTTATATTTACAAATGAGTTCAATTTTAGTATATCCCTCTCCCTCTGACTCATTTTTCTCAGCATAATACTCTCCATATCCATCGAGTATAAGCAAATTTCGTAACTTCATTTTTCCTCACAGTTGCATAGTATTTCATTGTCTAGATTGTCCACAGTTTCTTTATCTACTTCATCTGTTCTTGTGTACTTGTGTTATCTACAGATTCTGGATATTATGAATAGTACTGTAATAAACATAGACGTGCAGAAGGCTTTCTGCATTGTATTTTGGCCGGTTAGGTTGTATCTCAGAGTGGTAGTGCTGGGTCATATTGAAGCTCAATCTCTAGCTGTTTGAGAAATAATCATATTGTTTTTCAAAAAGGCTGTACTAGTCTATATTCCCACCAGCACTGAACAAGAGTTCCTGTTTACCCACATCCATGCCAGTACTGGTTGTTCTTGTTCTTATTGTGCACCAGTCTCTATGGTGTGGGATGATATCTCTTATGTTGTTTTGATTTTCATTTCCCTGATGATTAATGATGTGGAGCATTTTTTCACAGACCATTTGGCCATCTGTATTCTTTGAAGAAGTTACTGTTCATCTCTTCTTCCCATTTTCCAGATACAGTTACAGTTAGATGTTTTTTTCTTAAGTTTTACCAGCAATATATATATATATATGTATATATTTATACATATATATAAGATAACTTAGGTATTAACCTCTTTGGGATACTTTTTAAATTTGTATGCACCTTCTCTTTTTTCCTTTAGGACTGTCCACCAGAAGCAGGTGATTTCAGAGCCCAGCAATGCTTAGCTCATAATGATGTTAAGCATCATGGCCAGTTTTATGAGTGGCTTCCTGTGTCCAATGATCCTGATAATCCATGTTCTCTCAAATGCCAGGCCAAAGGAACTGCCTTGGTTGTTGAATTAGCACCAAAAGTCCTAGATGGTACACGTTGCTACACAGAATCATTGGATATGTGCATCAGTGGTTTATGCCAAGTAAGTGCTCTTTTCATTGAATTCCTTTTCCAGAGGGTTGTAATGACATATAGAAAATTTTGTTATCTGAATCCCTCAGTTTTATTTTTCCTAGAGTTTAAATATTATGGAAAATTTGAGGTTTAATTTCAGTTAAAATAACAAGTTCTATATTTATGTTAAGAAAAGTGAGTTAAAACTCTTTCATGAATTTGTTTTTGTACTAGACTGTGAAATTATCTAAACCTTGAAATGTTAATTGTCTTTATGTGGATGTCTACATGTATTCAAAGACTTTGACTTTCATTTACTTGAAGTTTTCAAATAAATCAGGTAAAATTAATTCTAAAATTTTCAGGTAAACTATAGGGGAACATACTAAATTTTAGCCATATTTATAATTTTGTTGAAAGATTAAACAACAGAAAAAGGCAATAAAATGTCTGCCAAATCTGGCTTAAGCCATGTAAATCTTAAAAGGGCATTTTATTTTTTTTATCTTCTTACCATTGTCTAAAAGTTCATTTTTGCCATGTATTTGCCATTTAGAGTTTAAAATTTTCTTTGAATCAGGATAACTGACATAGTCTTACCTTTATCCATTATAATTACTTCACTGAGAATAAACCTTTAGAACATTATATGTTGCCATGGCAGAATTTTTTCTTTTATTTACTTACATAACTCATTTTTATATATACTACCTAGTCTTTATTCATTCATCAAGTTGTTTGTTTACAGCTCTTACTATTGTATATGATTCTGCAGTAGACATGCAGCACGTATATCTCTTTGAATTTATATGTTTGTATTTTTTAGGTAAAGGCTAGAAATAGAATAACTATGTTATGTAGGCACCATATTTAAATTTTTTAAACAAATATCCATTATGTTTTCCATAATACTTATACCAATTTACACCATCACCTGTAGTCAGTGAGGACTCTCTTCTCTGTATATTGTCTTCAGTGCTTAATATTTTGACTTGTGGTAGTATACATTATTATAGTAATAAAGTCATATATCATTGTTCTCTTTATTTTCATTTTTTCATAATATGAGATAAATGTCTGTTCATATTACTTTTTGACTACCTGTACATCTATTAATTTTTTCCTATTCTAAAAATTTAGTGGTTTTTTGCTGTTGTTGGCTGTATACATTTTTAATATATTTGGGTTATTAATCACCATTTTGGACATATGGTATGCAGTACTTTGCACTCAGTAGGAAATCTATTCATGTTGATACAAATTTCTTTATTTTATTTTATTTTATCAAAGAACATAATTTATAAAGTTATTCATAGTTGAAGTTAGATATATAATGTTCCAGCACTGATCCTGCCACCAATGTCAACTTCCCTCTATAGGTTGTTTCTAAATCCCCTCTCCTCCTGGATTCTATCCCTGGTACTGAATGCTTTTCTCTGCACTGCTGTAGTACGCTTTGATTTTGGTGCTCATAGAGGTCCTTGGCAGCATAGGCCTGAGCAATACCTCATTCTTGGCCCATCATTGAGCATACTGGCCCCGTTGACCAAGTATCACCAGGAGTAACCTTTGAGTCCCCCCCAAACACTGCCTGGGAGGCCCTCTCCCACAAAAATAAATAAAATAAAATAAATTGGAAATAAAATAAAATGTTTATTTTGGTTGGAGAACAGGCACTTTCCTCATAGAGATCCAGTAAGGACAAGGAAGGTTAGAAGAAAATCATGGTAAATTGACAGCTAACAGGACTATTGTTAATCATGTGAGGACAATAGAAATTTACTGGTGAAACACATGATCTTAGTGTTGTTTAAAAAGAACAATGTAAATTCAGTTACCTGATATTTGAAACAAATGTAAAGGTGCTGGAGATAAGACCAGCTAAACAAGCTTAGACTGTGGCCAAGGTGAGTCAAAGCATGGGCCTAGTCCAAGAATGAAAACAGGAACAGAAAGAAAGCAAATTTGGGGGCCAGAGAAGTAGCATGGAGGCAGAGTGTTTGCCTTGCATGCAGAAGGATGGTGGTTCAAATCCCGGCATCCCATATGGTTCCCCAAGCCTGCCAGGAGCGATTTCTGAGCCTAGAGCCAAGAGTAACCCCTGAGTGCCGCTGGGTGTGACCCGAAAACCAAAAGAAAGAAGGAAGGAAGGAAGGAAGGAAGGAAGGAAGGAAGGAAGGAAGGAAGGAAGGAAGGAAGGAAGGAAGGAAGGAAGGAAGGAAGGGAGGGAGGGAGGGAAGGGAGGGAGGGAGGGAGGGAGGGAGGGAGGGAGGGAGGGAGGGAGGGAGGGAGGGAGAGAGGGAGGAAGGGAGGGAGGGAGGGAGGGAGGGAGGGAGGGAGGAAGGAAGGGAGGGAGGGAGGGAGGGAGGGAGGAATAAAGCAAATTTTAAAACCCACAGAGTATGAATTTTGATTAGAACTATGGCAGAAAGCAATTAATCAAATTAATTATGCTTATAGAATAAAAAACTGCAACTTTATCTGGATTTTTAAGGAATATAATTCTGAATCTTGCTACTATTACCATAACCTATGCTTTCATGTTATATACAATAATTGACGGGTTATTTTGTTTGTTTTTGGGCCACATCCAGCAGTATACATGGGTTTCTACTGGCTCTGTACTCAGAAGTTGCTCTTGGCAGGCTCAGGGTACAATATGGGATGCTGGGGATAGAACCCTGATCAGCTGCGTGTAAGACAAACACCCTACCCACTGTGCTATCTCTCTGGCCCCCAAATTAATATAGTTTTATTAAGTAATTTGAAGAATAGAAAATAGCATGATGACAGTAGAATAGAGTACTTAAATGTGTACCTTTATAGAAGTTTAGAATTGAAAATAGTAAGAAATTAAAAGTACCACAAAAGTAAAGTTAGAGCATTGTTACCATCTCAAAAGAGTTTAAATTTATAAATTGGTTTCTACTGAAATAACAATTTAATGATCCTTTATTTAGTTTGTATCTGTGTTTTAGTATTTAGACCATTTTGGTTTGGTAATAAACTTAAGTCTTTGTTTCACAATTTTTAGAACAAAGAGGAGTCTTAATTCTAACTTAAATGCTCACTTTTCATAAACAACTTCACCTAGTTTTTTTAAAAATAATTATCTCCTTCCTTTCCTCCTTTTATTCTTTTTTATATGTATTTTTTAAGTCGGATTTATTCCAGTTATACAAATTAATTTAGCCTTATTTTTGTTCCATTTTTATTGAGATAACATTGGTTTAAAAGTGAGTAAATATCTATACCTTAGGATATCTGTTACCATATTACCCTCATCATCAGTGCTTTATCCTTCCACTAAAAATGACTAGGATCCTTTGCTCAGATGTGTTTTTAAAGTCTAAAGATGCTATTTTGTAGTGGCTAAATTCCCAGTTGGGGATTGGGGCCCTGAGGGCTATACCAGACATTATTCAAGAATGCTTAAGGGTGTTTGTATTGTGTTGAGGTGGGGTTGAGTATATCACATGAGGCATGTTGCTACCACCCTAATTCCAAAAAATGGAAAATTCTAAAATTTTTTAACTATTTTATTGGACATTGCTTATTCTCTTTTTCTTCTCTTCCATTGCTCTTAATGTAAACTTAACTTTTTCTTTGATGCCATTTTTTTTATTCAAATGTTTTTTTTGTTTTACTAGTCTCTCTCTAATATATTTTAGTCTCACTTCAAATATTTTTGAAGGTAGACAAACATAAACTTCAAACTGTCAAGGACATATTTCTTCCTGGAAAGAAAATGAGAGGTGGCCCTGGAGAGATTCATGGAGAGATAATACAGAAGGTATAAGCAACTTGCTTTACAGGTGACCAGACCTTATTTGATCCCTGGCACCACTCAGCACTATTAAATTGATGGACCACAGTTCAATCCCCCAGCATCCATATGGTTCTCCAAGCCAGGAGTGATTTCTGAGTGCATAGCCAGGAGTAACCCCTGAGTGTCACTGGGTGTGGCCCCAAAACAAACATAAAATAAAATAAGTAAATAAAAATAAACTGAAAAGAAAATGATAACAGAGCTATATAGAATTGTCATTTGTAAGCACATATTGTTACAGTTATACCTGATTGATATTCAACTAAATTCTTTTCTCAAAATTGGTTTGTCCTTTAATTCTCATATATAACTATAATGTTCTGGGCTTTTAGATACAACAGATTCCTTAATAATTCAGAGATATTGTTTCTTCACAAGTGAGAAAACTGATACCTTGAAGAATTCAAGAATTAATGGATTATTAATGTTTGTCCTGTTTGCATCAGGAAAATTTTAGAATAATTATTATTTACATAGATGCCTTATTCTTAATAGTACTAAGCAGCATACTAGGAAGTAGGTTAATTCTAATAATAACAGCAATGGTGGTAGCTGTCAAAGCAATATTAACAGTTATAGTAATTATTCTCCATTTTTGTGACTACCGTAGTTAGACATAGACTTTATATATCTGCATTTAAATTTTTCTTTGCAAATATTTTTTTAATATTTGAAGCTCTAGTTGATTCTGAGGCTTTTGTAGGGACATTTAGCCATGGTTACAAAGTTCCTATTTCTTCTACTAAAACTGGGAAAATAAGAGCAAGTGTTATTTAAAACTCAGTAATGATCCTCAAATTTGATGCATCCTAAAATCATTAGAGGCTTCCTAGATGATACAGTCTTAAGCATCATCCCTCATAAATCATCTTTATTAGTTTTGATGCTTGGAATATTCTTTATGGTCCTATAGATTGACCAAATATGACCCACCTGTAGAATGGAAGCAAGCAGGATTTAAAGTCAAAATGATTTGTATAATCTTGATCAATTCACATAACCTTCTCGAATTTTATTTTACAATGTATGGAAAATAAGATTATTTCACAGACAAAAGACCACCAAAGGAGATAATTTGTTTGAAACTCATCAACAAAGCATAAAATGCTGTGAAAATGTAGAGGAATCTAAACATTTTGAATTTCAAAACATGCCTTCAACCACACATTTTCATTATCCTCATTTTATAATTAAACTGGTAATGAGAAATTAACATTACTTTGGTTTCAATATAAAGTATTGTCTTTTTAATTTAATGATATCTGATCAGGAAAAAAATCTCTGTTCTGTACTCATTTTCTGTTTATTCAAAGTACACATGCATTTTGAGATTATCTAGTCCCACCAGAAAACAATATTGCTCCACTGTATTAAACTATTTTCCTCTTACAATCTTACAAGGCAGAATTAGAGGTCAGAAAATGTTGGTGTTTTTTGACATTGTTTAACTATATCTCTTGTTATTTTGTAGCTTCTGCCATGGGCAAAAATTTATTTCACTCTAGTACTGGCACTTATATATGAAAACAGTAGGTCTAGTGAGAACTTTACAAATTACAAATTACATGCTCCACATTTTCCTCCCTCCTAAAACTTGGTAGTTTCCTGATCATTATGTTGGTCTTTCCCATCTGGCTTCTCAGATTGAGAAAGCATTGGAATATCTATATGAGGACAAACATACACACACACACACACACACACACACACACACACACACACACACACATATATATATATATATATATATATATATATGTTCTCTATCATTCTAGATTAGTTGAAGTTAGAGATAAATTAGAGGTATGAAGGTAAATTGTCACAATAGAATGGAGGTCAACTGCATAGGTTTGAAACTAAATTCCACCACCTACATATATGTTATTTGATCAAGTTCATAAATCTCAGTTTCAATTCCAAAATAAGGATAATATTAGTAAGTGCTTACTTACAAGTGACAAATTGCAAATAAAACTATATTTTACTATGTTTGCTATAAAATTGATAAATATTAGCCAAAAGTAGCAGTACCCAAATCACTTCTTGACTTTCACATTTTAATAGGTTATTTATACAGAAGCATATTTAAACTCCCCTATGAGCAGATTATCTGATAATTTCCTACTGCACCTTTTTTTTTACTAATAACTCCATGCTGTACTACTATTAATTTTTGTTTCAGAGCAGTAAATTGCATCCTGTACAGAGTTAATGAACCAGCACAAATAAGATCAGCTCTATTAGTTCTGCTGTTATTCATGTATTTTCATTATCCAAATTACCTCATTTATATTTGTTATAAATCACAAAGTTTTTTCCTCAAACTATTTTAAAGTAGCACATATTTACACATAGAAAAATGTATTCTTACTGCTGAAAATAATCATGATATTTTTGAGGGCAATATACAAATGTCTGTTTTACTTTTATAATTAGTAAATTTATTAGTTATGGCATCACATACATACATCAAAAAGACAATATTTTTGTAAAGCAACTCCATAAAAATATGTTTTTTTGTTTTATTTGGCCACACCCAGTGATGCCCAGGGGTTACCCCTGGCTATGCACTCAGAAATTGCTCCTGGCTTGGGGGACTATATGGGACACCCAGGATCGAATTGAGGTTCATCCTGGATCAGCTGCATGCAAGGCAAACTTCCTATCACTGTGCTATCACACAAGCCCAACAATATTATTTTTAAATTTTTGCTGTTGCTATTTCAGTTAGTAGGAGAGCTTAAAAAAACAATTCAAGAAAGGTCTAATGTAATATTGTTTTTAATAAATAATACAATAAACATGTGATGTCATACAGTGGCTATGTCAAATACTAACAAAGAAGTTTTTTTTTCATTTTTAAGAATTCCTGTGGTAAGTAGTTTGAAATGAATAGAATGAAATGATTATTTCTCCATCTCTGTCTGTGACCTAAGTCACTAGTATCAAATGTCTACCAGTTATTCTAAAGATGGTGATGTCAGAAATAAAGAGTTGGCCATTTTTCCTTCTGTGTTTTGTAATGTAATTCCACATGGAAACTTAGTTCTTGAAAGATTTAATGCATAGTTTTCTCCTAGTCTCTGCATGGTAAATTAAAGATGAAATGAACTGTTCAACTGCTTTCTCGGTAAATGTTGACCAATTACTTAATTTCTTAAAATTGTTTGTATGTTCTCACTATAATCTATTTTATGTTGGGTACTGAAGATACAAAGTTGAATAAGATCTCTTCCCTCATATTTAATTCTATGGATTATTATAAGACAATTCGTCATTTAAAATATACTTAATAAATCTCATAACTAAGAATATGTTAGATACTGAAAATACTTGAAGGAACAACAAAAAGTCACAGCCCCTACTAACCTAGAATTTAGACTTCAGAGGGAGAATTTACAACTATACAGAAACATGCTACTCCTACTCACAACATTCTCATGTCCATATTCATGTAGCTATACTCCTACCACTATCTTATCCCTGAGCACTGCCAGGACTAAACCCTTGTATAGTCAATTATGGCCCTCAAACAAAATAAACAAAAATTTTAATTTATAAACACATATTTAGCTTTATTTGATATGCTGAATGAAAGTACTGAAAAGCCATATTATTTAGTAACTAGCTATATTGAGTAGTTGAAAACATTTTTTCTATCATGGTTCTGTGGGTTGATACCCAAAAGCAGTGTCATTAGCTTTGTTTATTCAAAGACTTTGTGGGATTTTTCTTTGCTCCTTCCTAGCCTCCAATAGCAGCCATTAATCTCTGCCTCCATATTGAAAAGGCCATCTTCTCTTAGAATGTATGTCCTTTGTCTTTTCATGTAAATGTTTTCTCATATTATAAAGATATTAACAATGTTAGGTTAGGACCAATTTGTTTTGTTTTGTTTTGTTGTTTTTGAGTCACACCCAGTGGCTCTCAGGGGTTATTCCTGGCTCTATGCTCAGAAATCACTCGTGGCAGGCATGGGGGACCATATGGAATTCGAACCATTGTCTGCCCTACATAGTCTGTGTACAAGGCAAACGTCCTACCGCTGTGCTATCTCTCCGGCCCCTAGGCCAAATTTTCATTGAGGTAGCTAATTCCATTATATTTTATATTGAATGACTATATTTCTAAGTAAGCTTATATTCATAGGTACTTAGGATTTGGGGGGGGCTATACCTAGAAAGTGCTCAGGCTTATTCCTGGTCCACGGATCAATTGATCAATTGTACTCAAGGAACTATAAGAGATACTAGAGATTGATCCCATGTAGACTGTGTATAAAGCAAGAACAAGCCCCCATAGTTTTGTATGTTCTTTATATATTTTAATTATCACCTATTGTGTGACATACTATATATAAATATCTTCTTTATTTATTAAGGAATATTTTCACTAATACACAATTATCTAATACTCTGCTAAGTTTTTTTTTTTCATTTTAATATAGTTCCATTTGTTTATTTTTGCTTTTGTTTTTTCTCTCTGGCTATTAGAATTAAATTTAAAAATCTCTGAGGTTGATGTTAAATACCGTGTTGCCTATGTTTTCTCACAGGTCTTACATTGTTTTAGGTCTTTAAGGATCTGTGGAGTTGGACTGATGAACTCATGTGGTAGCAGAGGTGGATTGTGGGTGTGGCTGCTGGGTCTCCTGAAAGTACAGAAACCTGGGCAGGCAGGGGGCAACAATCCCTGGCTCCAAAGAGTCCTTGGAGATATCAGCCACAGAGCTACATACCTGGAGTTTTTGGTAGCTAGGTGTCTCTAGAGAGATTAGTGGAAAAGATTAGAGGAAGTTGAGCTGTTAGCATGGCAACAGTTTGGGGATGTGTGCAAGTGCTAAGGCTTCAGCAGGGTGAGGAATTTGCTCTAACTCCCTCCCCAGATGGGTATATCAATGGGTTTTGAGGTTAGGTTTACCTCTCTTCTCTTAGGTGAATCTATGGCACTGGACCAGTGAGCAGAGATGGTGGTGACTCTGTAACATGGACACAGCTGCCAGGAGTTCTGGAATTACAGAGGCTTGGGGGAGGGGTAGCCCACTCTAGCTTCAAAGAGACTCCAAAGCAGTTTCATTACTTTTCTTTTGACTATCCAGTATTCCTATCACAATCAAAGAATTTTTCTTTTCCTTTTTTTTTTCTTGCTTTAGTTTTTGTTTTGTTGTTGTGTTTTGGAGAGGTCATACTTAGCAGTATTCGGGGCTAACTCCTGACTATTCTCAGGAATCACTTTGGCTGACTTGGGGTAGCATATGCAGTGCAAGGGATTAAACCAGATTGCATGAAGGGTGGGTGATTACTGTACAATCTCTCTCTTACCTAAACAGATTGTTCTTGCTTCTTTGCACAGCCTTTACTACTTTAATATCGATCACTTTGCATGTATTTCTGGTTTTATTCATGGCATAGATTATTTGTTCATCTGCCTATGGCCTTTCACTTCTGTTCCATTTTGAAGTGCCTCTTTTATTCCAATAATGTGCTGTTTCAGGTCGGAGATATAGCACAGCGGTAGGGAATTTGCCTTGCACACAGCCAACCCAGAACGAACCTGGGTTCGATTCCTGGTATCCATATGGTCATCCAAGCATGCCAGGAGTGATTTCTGAGCTCAGAGCCAAGAGTAACCCTGAGAACTGCTGGGTGTGTCCCAGAAACCATAAATAAATAAATAAATAAATAAATAAATAAATAAATAAATAAATAAATAAATAAATAAAGTGCTGTTTTCATTTCTATCACTTTGAGTATAGTTTTCAGTTGGGGGAGAATGATGCTTCTACTGTTTATTGATGTATCCTGATTTAGGTATGCAATGCTACTGCATCACATCTACCACCATCATGCCAATGTGTCTGTACCACTGTCCTTAGGTCCTTCTTATCCACATAATGTCTTTATTTTTGTTCTTTTATTCCTCAGGAGTGCTTTTGATATGCAGAGTCATATTCAGTTTTAAATAAATTTTATGTTTTATCTTTTTGCTGAGGAATCACACTGGAATTTTGATAGAGGTTGTATTGAAATGGTATATTTATTTAATCATTTTAATTTCTTCAGTTGATGAGCAGAGTATGTTCTACCTCTGTACATTCAATATTTTTTTTTCCTTTGGTTTTTCGGGCCATACCCGTTTGATGCTCAGGGGTTACTCCTACATTCAATATTTTTAACAAAATATTCTCATGGCATTGTTTTTAACACCTTTTGTCAAACTTATTTCAAAGTATAGAGTTATTTTAGATTATCTTTAAATAGTACATTTTCCTAATATCTCTTTTCTGCACTGTATTAAATGCATAACAATCACATTTGCCTGTTAATTTTATTGCCTAAACTTTGTTTAATTCATTTATTATTACTATTGTCTTTTGACTAAAGTCCTTGGTATTTTCTATGTAAGTGTTATATGGAGACAGTGATAGTTTACCTCTTCTTTCCATTGGGGTACTTTTAATATCCTTTCTTCTTGAATTTCTCTTATAAAGAGTTCAATAAGCTGATACTAAAGTGGTTAGGGCACTCAACTTGTACATAGCTGACCTGGGTTTAATCCTTGGTAACCTATATGGTTACCCATGGAAACTGAGTACAGAGCCAGAAGTAATCCCCGAGTACCACTGGATGTAACTCAAAACAAACAAACAAACATTTAAAGGACTTCCAGCACTATATTGAGTAGTAATAGGTAAGAGGCGTAATAATTTTAGTATATATATATATACTACCAAATTAGCAGCATCAAAATATAAAAAAGCAAATATTAACATAACTTAAAGGAATACATTGATAGCATAATAATAACATATAATTTTAATATCCACTAAAACAATGAGTAGGTCTAGGCATAAAATCAACAATGAAAAACAAAAGTCTTAAATGACAAAATTTCTGAGAAGGACTTAATTGATGTTACAGGACATTTCATCCAAAAGCAATATACTGTGCTTTCATTTTTTAGAAATACTTCAAGAACATTGCCAAGGAAAAAAATGTTTCTAAGCACCGCAGGATTTTTTTAACTTTGTTCTATATTATCTAATTTGTTGTTATGCAATTGTTCTTAAATTACTCTTATGAGCTTTTTTATTTTTGCAGTAAGTATTGTAGATTCTCTTTTAATTCAGACTAGTTCTTTTCTTCTTTGTGAGTCTGGACAAAGTTTTGTGTATTTTATTATTTTATGAAGTAAGCTTTATTTATTTTGGTTATCATTCTCATCTCCATTTTGTTCATTTTGGCTCGAATTTTTTTTTATATTCTTCATTAATCCTACTTTTGTTTTGAGTATTATGTTTCTAGTTCCATTAAGCATAATATTATATATTTCTTATTTTGTGATATTTTTTCTGGAATAAGCCTTAATTTATGTGAATTTATTTTTAGTACTGTTTTTGTTATATTACTGTCTGACCCCCTCTTTCTTTTCCTTTCTATCCTTTTTCTCTCTCCTCTCATATGATAAGAAGCAAAACTATCTAGCTAGACACAGAGGGGACCACTCTCTCTAGCAGCGTGGGGGGTGATGGTTGGGGATATGGGTTGCAGGAAGGGAATGGGGGTGAAGGGAAGACAAATTTGGTGAAGGGTATTACCCTGTTTTGATGTTAATATGTACCAAAAATACTACTGTGAAAGATATGTAAGCCAATATGGTCAAAATAAAAATTTAAAAAAAGAAGCAAAACTATCAATACAAATGACATTTACTCTACCAATACATATCCTACTCTTCTTCCAAAGTTTTAAGGAATGAACATCTATCTTTCTCAAATTTATCTATAAAATTAAAAGGAGGAAAATTACATATGATACTACATACTGCATTTTATTCTCTGAGCACCTCCAACAGAGATTGCTAAGGATAAAGCCAGAAGTACCACTGGTTGTGGTTCAAACTCCCCACATAAAATAAATTATGATCAAACTACATTTATTCTAAATATGCAAGAATATTTTACCTTATGCATATCAGTAAATATTGATGCAATAACACATGAAATATAAAAAAACAAAATCTGATCTGCCAGTAGTATTAAAACAAGTGTTTGACAAAATATTTTGCTCATTTAGCAAAAATGAGCTAAGAAAGATCATACCTAATTAAGGAGGTATGTGACAAATCCAGAAGCAATCTCATTCTTACTAGTGAAAAACTTAGAATTTCATCTGAATTTATATTCAGAATTTTTATTCAGACTCAATTACAGATAGGTTGACCACTTGAATGGCTGTCCTTAGTCTCTATCTCTTCAGAAATTGAATTGAAATCATGTATCTCAAAGTCTTCATTATAAATTATAGACTATCTGGCTTGACCCAGGATCTCAGAGGAACAGTCACTCTTACTAGTCAGAAAGGTATAAGGTCTTGGTAATCATGTCCAAGGAATCAATAGAAAAGGCCTGCTTTCTTAAGGTAAAATTATTCTATTTACTAGTAGTGACTTTTTGGAGCTTTTTATTCATTCAACAAATACCTAATGTTTACTCTTGGTCCTGAAACTGTCTCCGGAAGGAATATAGAATGGAACAAGGAGCACATAGCTTCCGATCTGCAGCAATATAGTTAAATAAATAAAATATCTTCTATTTCTTTTCAATTTCTATTTCTTTTCTGAGAGAATTGTTTCATTATTCAGAAGATTCCATGGGAATTTCACACAACATTCACCTCAAATAGTCATTTGTATGACTCTTGAGTTATGGTAGAAAGTAGAACAGTTGCTTTGGAAAGTGCTCTGGCAGATCCTCCAAAACAGTGTTACTGAATTGACAAGGTATATACTCATATAGATACCCAAGAGAAATGAAAGTATCTGCCCACTCTGTTTACTTGATACTTGGTACTCAGATGTTTATACTAAGCAATAGTATTTATATTATTTTAAAAGGAGAAAAGCCTAATGTTTAATAACTCTGAATGCACGAAAAGACTATCTCCCTTTATTCATATAGTAAAAAAAGGAACAATGTTCTCATATGCACTGTAACATGAATGAACATTCATAACAAACCATTGAACTTTTGACCACTGAATTAAAGTTGTACAGAGTATAGAATCATAGCAGGTAAAGGTCCAAATGGACTTTTGTGGAAAGATATGTGTACTTTGGTGGTATAGGCGATGTGGTAACATGTATTTCAAGAGGTGTGAAATTAAACCTCTAAAACATATACAATCTTAAAAGCCAATGTTATATCAATAAAAATGTTTATAAAATAACACATTTTTCTAAATGTGAAAATTCAATCTCACAAAACCACAAATTCTATTTATATGAAATATACAGAAAAGGCACTTCTGTGGTGACAAAGAATAAATTAGTGGTTGTGTTGGGCTAGGGTTTGGAATAAAATAGGGAATGACTTCAAATGAATATAGAGTTTCTTTTGGGCAAATGAAAATATTCTAAACAGATTTGGGTGATGGTTTCACTATTTCATGAATATGCTAAACCACAAAATTATATTTTAAATGAGTAAATTATATGATATATAAATTATAGCTAAAATAATCTTTTAAACCTAGTAAACATGATTCGAAAGTGTCTAGACTAAATCTAAAGACTTTAGTACCTATGAGTGAAACCTGGTCTCACTCTGAGTTAATTTGACTATCCCATTAGTTTAGGCCTGTGCACCATTTACTCATTATTGTCCTCCCAAAATTTTCTGATTCTACATATATGTTAAAACTGATTTGTAACATAGTAGGGCTTCAGCATTTATTTAAGAATTTTTTTAATTTTACTTAGAAATATTTTATCATTAGTAACATCTTGTCCTTTTAAAACAAGGCTATGTATTTTATGTTTTTAGAAATGACTATAAACGGAATACACTTTAATTTTATTTAAAAAACTGATTCGTAAACTAACATATAACAAATACTTAATTAAATCAAATTTAGACAATAAAATGTACTGAATAATTAGTGCTACATTAAGCCAGAAGTTAAGCTTTTTTATTTTCTCTCTTTTGATTAGGGGAATAAGTTTGGATTTGAGAAAGTCTTTCCCCTAATATATGAAAAAAAATTGGTATCTACTAACCAACCACATTACTCTGAACTGTTATTTTGATCACAGTATGACTTAACAGAAAACAACTTGAAACTGAAACCTGTGAAATCTTTTTTCCTTCCATTTTACATCTGAGACATTTGAGACACACTTAGGCTTTAATAAATTTTAAAATAGGGCTGCCACTTGGTTCTGAAATAGACCATGTGTGTTTCTGCCTGTGTTCCTGGAATCAAACCCAAGACATCAAACATAAGATAAGTGATCTACCACAGAACTACTTTATCAACCTAACCATACACCATAGTTTCAAGAAACATATAGTTTTATGGTAATCAAGCTGAAGCACAAATAACATATAATGACTGCCTGTACATAAATTGAGATATACTTACTGACATATATTTCTCACTTGGAATATTTATTTATATTGAATTAATTAATATGAGTTATTGATTTATATATAACAAATCCACAAACTCCTCTAACATTGTTTTATATCTTAATTACTAAATCCTTTTAAAGTTACATAAATTATCCTACACACGAGAAGAAACTGAGTTTTAAACTCAAGTCTTATTTCTAAACTTACTATAGGTATGATTAAATTTATTAAGGTACTTAAGCCTCACTTTTCTTGTCTGTAAAAAAAGAAACAATGCCCATGACATTATCCTTTATGAACCCCACCCAAAAAAGCACCAAAAAAAGGGAAGAAAGAAACCAAAAGAGGTAATCATGCCTAAAATTCATTGAGTTAATCTTTATTAAGCCCTTATATTCTAGATATGTCCTGTATCAGAATTTTACAAATGTCACTCACATGAACTCATGTCAATAATGTTATCATTATTATATCAGGGTAGGAAAATAATGGTTGGAGAAATTAAATCTGTATATTAATTAACTCAGCAAATGTTTATTGAACACTGACTAATGCCAGACCATTATGCTACATATTAGAATGTATTCTAGTGTACCAGATTTCAGTATCACAGATAAGAGGAATAGTGTAGCTTTGAGGATATAAGAAATCTTTGCTGTGCAATTCTAAATCTGCCCTCTTATATGTTTTCTTAGTAGCCTCAATGGTCAAGATAACTTCACCCTCACATCTAGCACTTTCTGTGAACTTCCAAGAAAGTTCTCATTCTCTTTCCTTCCTCTCATGTCTTAGCCTTTTCTGTTCTCTTCTTTCTTTCTTCTTTCTTCTTTCTTCTTCTTTCTTTCTTTCTTTCTTCTTCTTTCTTTCTTTCTTTCTTTCTTCTTTCTTTCTTTTCTTTCTTTCTTTCTTTCTTTTCTTTCTTTCTTTCTTTCTTTCTTTCTTTCTTTCTTTCTTTCTTTCTTTCTTTCTTTCTTTCTTTCTTTCTTTCTTTCTTCTTTCTTTCTTCTTTTTCTTTCTTTCTTTTTTCTTTCTTCTTCTTCTTTCTTTTTCTTTTCTTTCTTTCTTTCTTTCTTCTTTCTTTCTTTCTTTCTCTTTCTTTCTTTCTTTCTTTCTTTCTTTCTTTCTTTTTCTTTCTTCTCTCTTTCTTTCTTTTTCTCTCTATTTCTTTCTCTTTCTTTTTCTTTCTTTCTTTCTTTCTCTCTCTCTCTCTTTTTTCTTTCTTTCTTTCTTTCTCTCTCTCTTTCTCTTTCTTCTTTCTTTCTTTCTTTCTTCTTTATTTCTCTTTCTCTCTCTTTCTCTTTCTTTCTTTCTTTCTTTCTTTTTTCTTCTTTCTTCTTTCTTCTTTCTTTCTCTTTCTTTCTCTTTCTCTCTTTCTTTCTTTCTTTCTCTTTCTTTCTTTCTTTCTTTCTTTCTTTCTTTCTTTCTTTCTTTCTTTCTTTTTCTTTCTTTCTTTCTTTCTTTTCTTTCTTTCTTTCTTTCTTTCTTCTTTCTTTCTTTCTTTCTTTCTTTCTTTTCTTTCTTTCCTTTCTTTTGGAGGGTAGGGGAAATCCCAGAATTACTTGGGAATTAGTCCTGTCTCTGTGCTAAGAAATTACTCCTTCCAGGCTTGGTTGACTTTATGAGATGCTCGGATTGAACTGGCCCAGTTACATGCAAGGTAAAGGCCCTACACACCATACTACCACTCGAGCCCCTCTTAGATCATTTCTTATGACCACCTGTTACATAAATTGAGATATACTTATTGGCATATCTTCCTCATATTGGAATATTTACTTATATTGAATTACTTAATATGAATTATTGATTGATAAACAAAAAAATCCAAAAACTCCTTTAACATTATTTTATCTCTTAATGACTAAATTCTTTAAAAGTTACATAAAGTATTTATCCTAAACTTTTTTGTGGAGTGCCCACACCCGGTGATGCTTAGGGGTTACTCCTGGCTATGTGCTCAGAAATTGCTCCTGGCTGAAGGGACTACATGGGGCACCAGGATTCGAACCACCTTCTGTCCTGGATCAGGATGCCTTACCACTGTGATAATGCTCCGGTCTTCTAAACACATTTTAATCTTTTAATTTACTAGGACTTTACTCTTATTTCCTTCAGATTTTATAACTAAGTTTATCAATATCAGTTCAAAAGTTTTTTTGAGGTTGGAGAAATAGTTTATGAATTAATGCATATGCCTTGAATGCTACTTAAGTCCTCTTTTCTATCTCTGTCACCAAATGGTCCCTCAGATATTGCCAGATGTGTGTGGTCTTGGAGGCCCCTAGAGAACAGTTTTGGGTGGCTTGAGTAATCTCTGGAATTGAGAGCCCTAAGCTGCACTACATCCTCAGGCTCTCTTAGTGAATCACTAGTCTGGCTGGCCAAATATCACTAAAAGCAGCCCTAGAGCTCCTGACCCCCACATGGAAGCCCTCCCAAAGAAAAATTTTTGTTGTTATTTTCTAATGCCAGACTAATAGTAATTTAGAATTTCAGTCTGGTGTTATGTGCTCCTTATTTATAAGATCGTTAGATTTACACAGAAAATGCTTCATTTAGAAAAGTTTTGGTGTGATTTACCATGTCAAGTAGAATCTCTGGATGAATTCTTACTGCATCAGATTCTTTCCAGAATTAAACACAAAATGCAACAATTTCAAAGTCTCTGAATATCAACCAGGATTCTAGATTGATAGAGTTTATTTCTCAACTGGACAGTGCAGAATGAATTTGGTAATTGTTTATTCCTACAAGAATGTCACATGAATAAATTGGATCATATTAAGATATATTTTTGAATATTTCAAATTCCTCTATAATAGATAATGGGGTCAAAATTATTTGTTTTTTAAAAAAACTTGAAATGAAAACATAGGGGCTGAATCAGTGGTGCAAGCGGTAGGGTATCTGCCTTGCACATGCTTAACTATGACAGACCCAGATTCCCATATGGTCTCCCAAACCAGGAGCAATTTATGAGCACATATTCAGGAGTAACTCCTGAGCATCACTGGTGTGGCCCAAAAACAAACAAACAAACAAGAAAGGTATCAGTAATTTGAAAGATTTAAACATTGTTAAGTTCTTTTTTTTAAAAAAAAGATCCTTTCCTTTAGCCTCTTTCAAAACTCTTTATATAATAAAATTTTCATTGAATCACCATAAGATGTAGTGATACAATTGTTCATATTTGAGTTTCAGTTATACAATGTCCAACAGCCATTACTTCATCAGTGTGCATTTCCCACCACCAGTATCCCAGTAAACCTTCTACCCTTCAATATATGACATTTTTCTTCTATTTTTCTGTTTGTGCTCTCTTTTTTTTCCTTTTAGATGCTATAGTTTTGCAATATTGTTACCAGCAGGCTATCATGCATATCACGTTATCTCCTCTCAGCAGCCAGTTCTTGCCCAGAATGAACATTTCCAACTATCATTATCAATGTGGTATTTCTGTTCCCTAAATGCACTCCCTTACTCTTTGTGGCAAACTTCCTCCCATGGATAAGTACTCCTGGCCCTCATCTCTATTGCCTTTGGATATTATTACCATATTACTTTTTTTTTAATATCCTACAACTGAAAACAATAATTCTATGTCTATCACTCTTCCTCTGTCTCATTTTACTCAGCAAATATTCTCCATATCCATTCTTGTATAAAAAATTTCATGGCTTTATTTTTTCTAACAGCTGCATAGTATTCCATTGTGTAGATGTACCACTATTTCTTTATCCACTCATCTGTTTTCACGCACGTGGCTTGTTTCCAAATTCTGGCTATGGTGAGTAGTACTACAGTGAACATAGGAGTGCAAGGGCTTTTATGCATTGTGATTTTTGCCCCCTGTCTATATTTCCTAGGAGTAGGTATTGTTGGATTATATGGAAGCACAATCTCTAGCTTTTTTGAGGAAATAATCATATTATTTTCCAAAAGCCTGGACCAATGGACATTTCCATGAGCACTATATATAGTGATTTTTTTCTCCACATCCATACTAGAACTGGTTGTTTTATTGGTTTTGATGCCAGTCTTGTGGTATGAGACCTATATTATATTGTTGTTTTGATTTTTTATATATAAAATATTTATTTAAGCACCATGATTACAAGCATGATTGTGGTTGGGTTTCAGACATAAACAGAATAACCCCTTGCACTGGTGAAAGGGGGGGTTTGATTTTTTATATCCCTGATTATTAATGGTGTGGAGCAATTTTATGTGCTTTTTTCCATCTGTATTTCTTCTTTAAGAAAGTTTCTGTTCATCTCATCTTCCAATTTTTGAATAGGATTTGATATTTTCTTCTTGTTAAGTTTTACCAGTGCCTTATATATCTTAGATATTAACTCCTTATCATATGGGTATTGGGTAAAAAGCTTTTCCCATTCCGTGGACAAACTTTGTATCCTAGTCACTGTTTCCTTTGAGGGGCAGAAGCTTATTGGTTTAATGTAAACTCATTTGCTTATCTTTGCTTCATTTTCTTGCTTAGTGGTGTTTCATTCTTGAAGATGCCATTAGCTTCAATGTCATAGTGTGTACAGTGGAAATATCATTCAGAAAATACAATGAAAACTTTGATGCCTACATCTGGGGATAAACCTGAATAGTATGTCTTATGGTATAATATAGTATAGTATACTGTACAGTTGCATAGTATAGAATTTTAAAGTATACTATGGTCTAGCACAGAATAGAGTAACAGCTTTAATCTGTAACTGGATGCATGATGCTACTTAGTAATTGCATGACCTTGTCTATATTCATTTATTTCTTGATGCCTTATTTAGCCTTTCGTAAAACACTTACACCTTTAAAAGTTAGTGGGAGGATTCTCAGTCAAACATAAAGCTCTTTGAATGTACTAATGCTAACAGCTGTAATTATTGTTCACTATAACTACAAGTTAGGCCAAGTAAGAGATATGGAAAAGGAATGATAGTAGATGATAATATTTAAAACAAAGATTATTCTCTTCTATTTTTCAAATGTCAAAAGGGCATCCTCATTTCATTTTAAAGTTGATTATTCAAATGACTTATTTAACCCTCTCAGAAGCTGCCCATTGATCTATAATTGAGGAAAGGAAATGAAATTACTCAGAAAGTTATATCAATAGCTATCAAAATATCAGAAAAAAATTCACCACCACAAAACACTGGCTA
The DNA here is from genome assembly GCF_024139225.1 of Suncus etruscus. NCBI lineage: Eukaryota > Metazoa > Chordata > Mammalia > Eulipotyphla > Soricidae > Suncus > Suncus etruscus. The sequence continues at coordinate 45,339,088 of NC_064848.1, forward strand.
GTTTTTCTAGTCCTGTCACTTGTCTGTCCTACTTATCTTCATATGTTATACACTTCTTTCTGTAGAACAATGTCTTAGCAAAGTAGATAAAAAATGAGAGTATTAGCTATACATACCTCTATCAATATGGTCAACTGAGGGATTATTGATTGTCTATTAGTTTTGAATGGGAAAATAAAATCTTATGTATTATATTTGGGTAGAGATGGAGCTGATTTCTCATCACTCTTGGGAAAGTTTGATGGAGGAGGGTGAGATGTGAGGCTGAGAAATTAAAGAATGGCAGCAATACTTTGGGTAGACAATAAAGGGCAGATTGCCAAATCCCTGTAAATCAGAAGCAGACAAGAAACCTTGGTCTGGGACTTGAGTCCAGGTGGGGCAAGTCCTGGTTCTGTGCTAGATATATTCTTCTAGGCTGTAAACCAGAAACTTCTGTCTTACAACTTCACAATAACCTTGCTGGAATCCATTAAGACACTATTTGAACCCTGGTGAACTTCTGGCTGAAGAAGAGATGAATTTCATATTTGCAGCAGAAGCTTCATCTTGTCCTAGTACAAAAAGATTTTAGTTTGAACCAACACAGAGGTTTTTCATAATTTGTCTTCAGTATTAACTTCTGAGTATTACCAGCTCATCACATTCATCCACCAAGAGCTAAAAGATGCACTCACTATGCAGGCAACAGAATAATAATACAAGATGTCACTTTTCTCTTAGGTAACAGGAAGTACCAAAATCAGATTCATTTTTAAAATAAAAACACATTATAAATGCATAAGCTAACATTGCAGTAGTCTCATGATTGCCAACAATTGGAAGGTGACAAAGTTGAATATGTATCTTAAAAACTATTGCCTAGAGGTATGGAACCATCGTACATCAGCTAGGTATTTGCCTTGCACGCAGCAGACCCAGATTTGATCCTCAGTACTCTATATATTTCCATGAACCAGGCAGGAGTGATTTCTGAATGAGTTCAGAAATTCATGAGTAACCCATGAACACTGCCAGGGGTTGGTCCCATATAAAAAAAAGTATCACCTTAATAAATTATTTTACAGTACATAAAGAAATCTGAGATAAGGGGCTAGAGCAATGATACAGTGTAGAGCATTTGCCTTGCACGCGGCTGACCCAGGATGGACCACAGTTTTGATTCCTTGGTGTCCCATATGGTCTCCAAAGCCAGGAACAATTTCTGAGCATGTAGCCAAAGAGTAACCCATGAGTGAACTGGATGGTGTCCCAAAAGACCAAAAGAAAAAAAGAAGAGAAGAAAGAAAGAAAGAAAGGAAGGAAGGAAGGAAGGAAGGAAGGAAGGAAGGAAGGAAGGAAGGAAGGAAGGAAAGGGAGGAAGGGAGGAAGGGTGGAAGGAAGGTAGGGAGGAAGGGAGGAAGGGAGGAAGGGAGGAAGGGTGGAAGGAGAAAGGAAGGGAGAAGGAAGGAAGGAAGGAAGGAGGAGGAGGAAGGAAGGAAGGAAGGAAGGAAGGAAGGAAGGAAGAAGGAAGGAAGGTGAAGAGAAAGAAGAAAGAAAGAAAGAAAAGAAAGAAAGAAAGAAAGAAGAAAGAAAGAAAGAAAGAAAGAAAGAAAGAAAGAAAGAAAGAAAGAAAGAAAGAAAGAAAGAAAGAAAGAAAGAAAGAAAGAAAGAAAGAAAGAAAGAAAGAAAGAAAGAAAGAAAGAAAGAACAGGCGGATGGCAAAAATTCAAATAAACAAAAAACAGGAGGAGTTCTTCTAGAGACTATAAATATCAGTTTAAGGAAAGAAAGGGAAAAAGGAAGGAAAATATAAAAATAATACAAGAAAAATCACCCCCCCAAAAAACCAAAACAAATACAAACAAAAGACCTGAAAAGCACCACAGCAATAAAGACAACAACCAAACATTAACCACAGTCTTGAAATAAAGATAAATCAAAGCAAGGGGGGAAAAAAGGCAAAGTAAAAGAAAAACAAATAAACAAAAACAAAACAAAAAGAAACAAGCAACAACATTTACAAAATAATTTTTTTTAAATTTTAATTTAAGCTATATTTTTACATAGGCACAGTAAAAATTGGGGATATTAGAAAGAGAATTCCCCCCTGGCCTAAGAGAAACTTAGACCCCCAGCTAACATCATGTACAAAGGTAAAAATCCAAATGGATTAAAGACCTCGATTAGCAGCCCGCAAAACCATAAGATATATAGAACCAGCACATAGGCAAAACAACTCCAGGACAATTACAGGCATCTTCAAGGAGGGAAACTGCACTCTCCAAGCAAGTGAAAGCAGAGATTAACAGATGGGAATATATTAAGCTGAGAAGCTTCTGCACCTCAAAGGAAATAGTGCCCAGGATACAAGAGCCACCCACTGAGTGGGAGAAACTATTCACCAATACCATCGATAAGGGGGCTAATCTCCAAAATATACAAGGCACTGACAGAACTTTACAGGAAAAAAAACATCTAACCCCATCAAAAAATGGGGAGAAGAAATGAACAGACACTTTGACAAAGAAGAAATACGCATGGCCAAAAGACACATAAAAAATGTTCCACATCGACTAATCATCAGGGAGATGCAAATCAAAACAACGATGAGATACCACCTCACACCCCAGAGAATGGCACACATCACAAAGAATGAGAAATAAACAGTGTTGGCGGGGATGTGGAGAGAAAGGAACTCTTATCCACTGCTGGTGGGAATGCTGTCTAGTTCAACCTTTATGGAAAGCGATATGGAGATTCCTCCATAAAACTGGAAATTCGAGCTCCCATACGATTCCAGCTATACCACTCCTAGGAATATACCCTAGGAACACAAAAATACAATACAAAAAACCCCTTCCTTACACCTATATTCATTGCAGCTCTATTTACCATAGCAAAGACTCTGGAAACAAACCAAGATGCCCTTCAACAGACGAATGGCTAAAGAAACTGTGGTACATATACACAATGGAATATTATGCAGCTGTCAGGAGAGATGAAGTCATGAAATTTTCCTATACATGGATGTACATGGAATCTATTATGCTGAGTGAAATAGTCAGAGAGAGAGAGAAAAACGCAGAATGGTCTCACTCATCTATGGGTTTTAAGAAAATGAAAGACACCCTTGTAATAATAAATTTCAGACAAAAAAGAGAAAGAGCTGGAAGTTCCAGCTCACCTCAGAAGCTCACCACAAAGAGTGATGAGTTTAGTTAGAGAAATAACTACATTTTGAACTGTCTAATATTGAGAATGTATGAGGGAAATGTAGAGCCTGTTTAGGGTACAGGCGGGGGTGGGGGGGGAGGAGGGAGATTTGGGACTTGGGTGATGGAATGTTGCACTGGTGATGGGTGGTGTTCCTTTTATGACTGAAACCCAAACACAATCATGTATGTAATCAAGGTGTTTAAATAAAAAAAAATTAAAAAAAAAAAGAGTTACAGGGTTTCTCTGCCCTTGAAGTATACTGTCATGGGTATAATTACAGGCTCTGTACATGCTTTTTTACTCTCCCCTAGATCCTTTCGTGATGTATGGAAGTTTTCTGCTCTGTCATGGATGAGAAATCTGGCCTCTGTAGCTAGTGATCTTAGTATTTGCAAATGCCATAGGATGAAATCTTTTTTTTACAGTTCCAGAAGTTCTGTTCCATCACTGTTGTTTTAATCAGTCTTCTGTGGTTGGTTTTTGCACTGATCCCAGAACAAAGCCTAGGATAGAGTCTTTCATTATGTTTCCAGAACTGCAACTGCTCAGATCGCAGTTGCCTCAGTCAGACCTCTGGAATTTGAGATCTTGGTTGTGTGAATGGGATTTTAAAAATATCTTTTTCCTCTCTTTTATTATTTGTATACAGGCATACTATGGACTTTTGAGTATTAATTTGTAACCTTATAATTTATTATACAAATTTATTTCTAGCAGATTTTTTGTAAAACTACCACCCTTTACTTCTGGCCTGCCAATATAGCAAGTGTGCTTAAGTTTAGATTGTTAAAGTTTAGGTCTCTTGATTCTATTGCTCTTTACATTTGCTTGGATATTTAGTTTTGTTTTTTTATCTCCACCAATGCACTGAGACACTTGCCCCTTGCTTCCATCCTTTCTTCTTTTATTTCTTAACTTTATAGAAAAATGCAAAAATATGAGGTAAATAAATTTGTGTACCCAGGTTCTATGAAAAAGGAAGGAGACCCTATAATAAAGAGATACCAAAAAAAGGTGGCAGATTTTTGTACAGGTACAGCAAAAGTTGAGGAAAATAGAAAGGAAAAACCTTTGGCCTAAAAACAGGAAGACCTTACCCATGAAGCATCCTGCCATAAAACCAACTATAGGCTATGGGACATCTAAGTTGTCTAATCCCAAAGTCTTTCTTTATGTCCCAGGAAAAGTTCTCCTCAATCATGGTTGTTCAAGTCAGGTTTCTGTAATTAGAGATCTTGGTTTTTGCTTAGATTCTATGTCAAGGTATGGTGTCCTGGAATGTCTTCTAGTTTCATCAACCGTTAAATGTCGAGGCAGGGAAACTTACCCTAAAAACTAATTGTTGATTCCAAGTTGTCAAGATGCCATATGAACCCACCCTGAAGCAACTCAGGGAACTAGGGAATTCCCCAGCAGAATTTTGGGTTTTGTTATTAGTGCAGAAAATGGGATGGGATCCAAGATTCGGGTATGTAGTGTTGATGTCCAATCAACTGAAGCCTAAGTCAAGTCACTATGAAAAATGTTCAGGGTTAAAGGTCCCCTGCAATATAAAATATATGAGATCCTATTCCTATTAGATAAAAATTTATTTCTATATGTAAGATTTCCCCATTTTAATGTGCCTCTTCAAAAAGGAACAATGCCACGTGATACTACTGTGCATATGGGGGCAAAAATTACAATCTAAATAATCTCTATAAGCCGGTTATAGGCTATGTGTGTGTTGGACACCACTATGTTTGTCTAATGACCATCTGTATTGTACATATTGACTATCTATCTTATATATAGTCCTTCCCCCTGTTATAAACAAGAGAAAATATCTATACCCATCAAAAAATGGGGAGAAGTGAACAGACACTTTCTCAAAGAAGAGAAACAAATGGCCAAAAGGACACATGAAAAAATGCTTCACATCACTAATCATCAGAGAGATGCAAATCAAAACAACTATAAGGTACCATCTCATGTCACAGAGTCCTGGCACACATCACAAAGAACTAGAACAAGTAATGCTCTCAGGGATGTGTAGAGAAAGAAACTCCTATTCACTGTTGGTGGGAATAGCGTCTAGTCCAGCCTTTATGGAAAAAATATGGGGATTCCTCAAAAAACTGGAAATTGAGCTCCCATATGATCCAGCTAGACCTATAGATATACAAAAATAGAATTTAAAAATCCCTTCCTTAAACCTATATCCATTGCAGTGCTATTTACAATAGCCACAACCTCGAAACAACCAAGATGCCCTCCAACAGATGAATGGCTAATGAAACTGTGGTACATATAAACAATGAAATATTATGCAGCCATCAGGAGAGATGAAGTCATGAAATTTTTCTATACATGGATGCACATGGAATCTATTGTGCTAAGTGAAGTAAGTTTGAGGGAGAGAGATAGACACAGGATAGTCTCACTAATCTATGGGTTTAAAAAAATGAAAGACATTATTGTAATAAGGCCCAGAAACAATAGAGTAAGGGCCGAAAGGACTGGCTCACAATATAAAATTCACCACAAAGAGTGGTGAATGATCTCATAGAAATAACTACACTAACAACTAACAATGAAATGTCAATGAATAAGGGAAGTAGAATGCCTGTCTTGAATGCAGGCAGGAATGGGAGAGGAGTGAGAGGGTATTTTTGGTGGGAAGGTTGCACTGGTGAAGTGGATATTCTGTTTATAACTGAAACCCAACTACCATCATGCTTGTAATTTTGGTGCTTAAATAAAGATTTTATAAAAGAAAAAATAAAATTAATCATTTAAACATTCTTACAGTGAGCACTGTAGTGAGACTCTATAGCTTCCAGATGCATTCTGCAGCTGTTTCTGTGGACAAAAACATTAGAACATTATTATAGACATCTATAAAGAATAGTTGAAAAAAAGTGAAGTTGGTTGGACACCTCAATCTAACCAGCTATATCCATTGCTGCAAAACTCATTGAAGTATAAGAGAGAATATAAGTTTTTATGTTTCTCCTCTTCCATTTAGTTTGTTTCCTTCTCCTTCCTATACTCTGGAGCTAATGGTGTTAGAAACTACCATTTAGACCATTGTGTTTCTTGTACTGTTATTCTAAATACCACACATAAGTAATATCATTCTGTATCTATCCATCTTCTTCTGACTTGCTTTACTTAACATAATATCTTCTAGTTTCCTCCATGTTGCTGCAAATTGCATGAATGCATCATTCCTTAGAGATATGTAGTATTCCTTTTTTATATGTAAAACATCTTCGTAATCTACTCAGCTGTTGTTGGACATCTAGGTTGATTCCACAACCTAGCTATTGTACTGAGTGTTACAATGAATAGTGGTGTGCATACATTTCTTTGGACGAATGTTTTTCTTCTCTGGGAAGATACCCAAAAAAAGAGGGTTTCTGGTTTATATGGCAGCTAACTTTTTTTTTATTTAAACACCTTGATTACATACATGATTGTGTTTGGGTTTCAGTCATAAAAGGAACAACACCCATCACCAGTGCAACATTCCCATCACCCAAGTCCCAAATCTCCCTCCTCCCCACCCAACCCCCGCCTGTACTCTAAACAGGCTCTACATTTCCCTCATACATTCTCAATATTAGGACAGTTCAAAATGTAGTTATTTCTCTAACTAAACTCATCACTCTTTGTGGTGAGCTTCCTGAGGTGAGCTGGAACTTCCAGCTCTTTTCTCTTTTTTGTCTGAAATTTATTATTGCAAGAATGTCTTTCATTTTCTTAAAACCCATAGATGAGTGAGACCATTCTGCGTTTTTTCTCTCTCTCTCTGACTTATTTCACTCAGCATAATAGATTCTGTGTACATCCATGTATAGGAAAATTTCATGACTTCATCCCTCCTGACAGCTGCATAATATTCCATTGTGTATATGTACCACAGTTTCTTTAGCCATTCGTCTGTTGAAGGGCATCTTGGTTGTTTCCAGAGTCTTGCTATGGTAAATAGTGCTGCAATGAATATAAGTGTAAGGAAGGGATTTTTGTATTGTATTTTTGTGTTCTTAGGGTATATTCCTAGGAGTGGTATAGCTGGATCGTATGGGAGCTCGATTTCCAGTTTTTGGAGGAATCTCCATATTGCTTTCCATAAAGGTTGAACTAGACGGCATTCCCACCAGCAGTGGATAAGGGTTCCTTTCTCTCCACATCCCCGCCAGCACTGTTTGTTCTCATTCTTTGTGATGTGTGCCATTCTCTGTGGTGTGAGGTGGTATCTCATTGTTGTTTTGATTTGCATCTCCCTGATGATTAGTGATGTGGAGCATTTCTTCATGTGTCTTTTGGCCATTTGTATTTCTTCTTTGTCAAAGTGTCTGTTCATTTCTTCTCCCCATTTTTTGATGGGATATGATGTTTTTTTTCTTGTAAATTTCTGTCAGTGCCTTGTATATTTTGGAGATTAGCCCCTTGTCTGATGGGTATTGGGTGAATAGATTCTCCCACTCAGTGGGTGGCTCTTGTATCCTGGGCACTATTTCCTTTGAGGTGCAGAAGCTTCTCAACTTAATATATTCCCATCTGTTAATCTCTGTTTTCACTTGCTTGGAGAGTGCAGTATCCTCCTTGAAGATGCCTGAAGTCTCAATGTCCTGGAGAGTTTTGCCTATGTGTTGTTCTATATATCTTATGGTTTGGGGTCTGATATCGAGGTCTTTAATCCATTTGGATTTTACCTTCGTACATGATGTTAGCTGGGGGTCTAAGTTCAATTTTTTGCAAGTGGCTAGCCAGTTGTGCCAACACCACTTGTTGAAGAGGCTTTCCTTGCTCCATTTAGGATTTCCTGCTCCTTTATCAAAAATTAGGTGATTGTATGTCTGGGGAACATTTTCTGAGTATTCAAGCCTATTCCACTGATCTGAGGGTCTGTCCTTATTCCAATACCATGCTGTTTTGATAACTATTGCTTTGTAGTAAAGTTTAAAGTTGGGGAAAGTAATTCCTCCCATATTCTTTTTCCCAATGATTGCTTTAGCTATTCTAGGGTGTTTATTGTTCCAAACAAATTTCAAAAGTGCCTGATCTACCTCTTTGAAGAATGTCATAGGTATCTTTAGAGGGATAGCGTTGAATCTGTATAACGCCTTGGGGAGTATTGCCATTTTGATGATGTTAATCCTGCCAATCCATGAACAGGGTATGTGTTTCCATTTAGTGAGAACCCTCCAAACTGTTTTTCATAGATATTGGATCAGACAGCATTCCCATTAGCAGACAAGATTTCCTTTCCTACCACATCTCTACCAATAGAGACTGCTCCCAGTATTTTTAATATATGCCAACCTCATTGGTGTAAGATAATCTCTCATTGTTTTGATTTGGATTGATTTGGATTTCTCTAACAATAAATTATGATGAACATTTTTATATGTCTGTTGGCAATCTGTTAATCTTCCTCAAAGGGGTTTCTGTTCATTTCCTATCCCCATTTTTGATGGGGATTTTAGGTTTTATAAAGTTAACCTTATGAATTATGAGTGCTTTGTATATACTAGTTATCAAGCCTTTATCTGATATGTTGAGTGTGAATATTTTTCCAATCAATTAGCTGTCTTCTAATTTTAGTTGGTGTTTCTTTTGCCATACAGAAACTTAATTTGATATAGTCCCATTTATTTAGATTTGATGCTATAGCTCTTGACATCAACATCCATTTCATCATCAAAGACTTTTTTGAGGTCTAAAGCTTAGAATGTTCTGCCATTTGTTTTACTCAATAAATTTTATTGACTAGAGTCTAATTTCATGGGTATTTTTAATCCACTTTAAATTGATTTTTGTGTAAGTTTTGAGATATGAATCAATCTTTGATTTCTTATACATTGTTATCTAATGGTTCTAACATCATTCATTGAAGATAGAGTCTTTGTTCCATTTAAATTTGTCAAAGATTAGTTGACCATATTCTTGAATTTTTGTCACTGAATATTGTATTCTTACTCATTAGCCTAAAAATCTGTCTTTGTCCCAAAACTATGTTTTATTTATCACTATGTTTTGTTGTAGAGCTTCAAATTAAGTAATGAGTTGCCTCCCGGTTTCTTTTTTTCAATATTTATTTGATAATTTGAGCTCTTTTATGATCCCATAACCTATGTGCACATCTTGAATTTCTGGGTACATGAGCCACACAATTGAAATCTAGCAACCTCAGATGGAGAGATAGCCAAGTCTTCACCCTCTAAAGCCATACTAGCTGCATCAACCACTCATAGTTGTTGTGTGGACAATAAGCCAACTTCACCACTCACCTACAGCTATCTATAGAGACACCAATATGACAAAAACTCCAGGTATGCCAGAATTTGAGCTGACATCAACAGGACTTTTTTGAAGTGAGTGTGATCATCCTCCCCTTGAAATATTTTACTTCTTGGAAAGCCTGGTAAGAGAAATTATGTCCTAAAAAACATGCAGTATTAGCCCCAGTGCTTGAAACTCCAAATTTTGTCATGTTAATATTCCAGTAAGAACATACCAATTTAGATGCTAATGTGTATTTGAAGCCACAGAATGTTCAAAGCAAAAGAAGTAACAGAAAGGTCAACCAGCAACAAGAGCTTAGTAAACTTTCTGATAATGATTTAATGATTCCATTTTAAGATACAATTATTGGGGCCTGAGCAATAGCACAGCGGGAGGGCATTTGCCTTGCATGTGACTGACCCAGGATGGACCATGGTTCAATCCCCGGAGTCCCATATGGTCCCCTGAGCCAGGAGCAATTTCTGAATGGATAGCCAGGAGTAACTCCTGAATGCCACGGGTGTGGCCCCAAAAATGAAAACAATAATATACAATCATTATCATAAATTTTCACATTGCTGTCCACTTTTTTTTCTTTCTTTGTTTTTCTCAGATTTTTAAAAAATAATTTCACTCTCACCTGGAAACAAATATATTATGATGGGTTTTAAATAAAACTATTTATATTAAAAATAGTATTTGTATGTGATTTATTGTATATAAAACATGTAAGTAAAAAGCATAGGTTCCAAACTAACTAATTTAAAATTCAAAGAAAAAAATAAACTAGAACAATCAGTCATGAATGGAAAAAGCTAGAGAAAGAGAATGAGAGGAAAAAATCATAGAAAATAAAATAAAATAAAAAAATAAGCTTAAATTATTTAAACTCAACATATCTCAAATATATAAGAAATTTGCACTGGATTTTAATTAAACAATTTAGATTCTAGAAAATGCATAAATTATAAAGCAGAAAAATAGAAATTAATCTTAGAAACAACAATTTAAATGTTCATAAATATAATAAATTATATGTCAGAATAAAATGCAATAATACTATACCAGTTAAAATAAATTAGGCCTATATGTATTAAGATATACTAGAACTTTTATTAAGTTAGTTATTTGGGAAGGATCTTGTAACTTCAAGTGTAAAATATAAAGTATGTAATTATACATGCATCTGGAAACTCACAAAATGCAACTAATCATTTTATACATTACACATATATAGTTATGATAAAACTTGGCATACATCCTAATATAAGAAAGTGATTATATTAAGGAAAATTGAAAATATGAGAAAAGAATTGGGCATGGACATACCAATTACTACAATTTTTATTTAAATATATCTTAAATATACATGACAACTTGTTACTTTTTTGAAAAAATAATAATATTTGCTAGAGAATTTGAGTGGGGAAGTTTTGGGGTCACACTCGGTGACGCTCAGGGGTTACTCCTGCTATGGACTCAGAAATAGCTCCTGGCTTGGGGGACCATTGGGAAGCCGAGAAGTGGATCTGAGATCCGTCCTGGATCAGCCAAGTGCAAGGCAGACACCCTACCACTACGCTATCGCTCCAGCCTCTTGGCTAGAGAATTTTATGGATAGTAGGTATTATGTTTTGTTTCGTTTTTAGTAGGCACTTTCTTGGGAAAGGTTCCTTCCACTCCCATTTTACTGAACATTTTTATTATGGGTGGTAACTCTTATTAAAGGCTTTCTTGGCATTTATATGATCATATGTTTTTTTATCTTCATTTTATTGATGTGGTGTTTTATGCTATTTCATTTGCATATAGGGAACAATCCTTGTATACCTCGGATTAATCCCAAATGATTATAGATTTTATTTATTTATTATTAATGTGCTGTTGTATTAGGCTTGTTAACTTTTTGTTGAATAGTTTTGCATTGATGTTTATTCAAATAGGAGATTTGTCTGAAATTTTCTTTTTTAAAGTATCTTTTTCAGCTTTGGGTAGCAGTGTAATATTAGCTTTATAGATGGGAAAGTTTTCCTGTTTCTTCAGTATTTGAGAAGATCTTTTTGTTCAATGGCATTAAGTTTTCTCTCAAGATCTGATAAAACTCACCCATGAGCCAAGACTTTAATTCTTGGGGAGATTTCTAAATTATATTTCAATTTTCTTGTTTGTTATTGGTCTGTGCAGGCTTTCTACTATTCATTCGATTTTAGGAGATTACATGTTTCTAGGTATATGTCCATTTTTTTTCTAGGTTCTCCAACTTACTAGAGTAGATGTGTTCATACTAAACTTTCATGATGCATTCAATTGCTGTTGGTTCTGTTGTAATTTTTGTTTATGATCTAATATTTTGAGCATTTTCTTTTATTTTTCTCATGAGTCTAGCCAATAGTCTTTCAGTTTTACTTATTCTTCCAGAGAACTTGCTCCTGATTTTATTTATTCTTTCATTTCTTTTCTTTTTTTCTTTTTTTTTTTTTTTTTGGTTTTTGGGCCACACCCGGTAACGCTCAGGGGTTACTCCTGGCTATGCGCTCAGAAGTCGCTCCTGGCTTGGGGGACCATATGGGATGCCGGGGGATCGAACCGCTGTCCGTCCTAGGCTAGCGCAGGCAAGGCAGGCACCTTACCTCTAGAGCCACCGCCCGGCCCCTTTTTTTCTATATCTTTGATATATCTACTCTGGTTATTTCTTCTTCTACTAGTCCTTGGATTCATTTACTATTGGTCCTCCAGAAATTCAAGGTGTGCACATAGGTTGTTGAATTTATATATTTTTTCCTTATGTAGGCCTGCATTGCTATGAGTTTCTCTTTCAGTTTTGCTTTTGCTCTTCCCATCCATTCTGGTAACTTGTTTCTTCATTATAATTAGTCTAAAGAAATATTTTATTGCTCCCTTTATTAACTCTTTGATCCAGCTGTTTTTAGTAGTGTGCTGCTTAATCTCTAGGTATTTTGATTTATCTACATATTTCTTTTTATGGTTAATTTTTATCTCTTTGGCACTGCGATTTGATAGAAAGGTTAGTATGGTTCTTATGTTTGTAAATTTATTTAAGTTAGACTAAATTGTTCTATCTTGGAAAATATTATGTAAGCACTAGAGAAAAAGATTTAAGACCTTCTATAAACCTATTTTTCTCACCTATTCCAGTTCCTCATTTAGAACTATTGTGTCTTCACCACAGATAATGGCACACATCACAAAGAACAAGAACAATCAGTGCTGGTGGGAATGTAGAGAGAAAGGAACTCTCATTCGTTGTTAGTGAGAATGCCATCTAGACCAGCCTTTATAGAAAACAATATAGAGATTCCTCAAAAAATTGAAAATTGAGCTCTTATATGATCCAGCTAGACTACTCATAGGGATATACTCTAGGAACATAAAAATACAATACAAAAATGCTGTCCTCACATCTATATTCATTGCAACACTATTTACAATAGCCAGACTCTGGAAACAACCAAAATGTTCAACAGATGAATGGCTAAAGAAACTGTGGTACACATACACAATGGAATATTATGCAGTCGTCAGGAGAGATGAAGTCATGAAATTTTCCTACACATGAATGGACATGGTAACTATTATGCTGAGTGAAATAAGTCAGAGGGAGAGACATAGACCCAGAATAGTCTCATCTATAGGTTTTAAGAAAAATTAAAGTAGTAGTTTAGATTAAGTAGTAGTAGTAGTACTTAAGATTAAGTAGTAGTAGATTAAGTAGTAGGTTAGATACAGAGGGAACCACATATTCTAGCCGCCCTGGGGGTGAGGGAAGAGGAAATGGGAGGTAGGACAAAAACGGAGGTGTAGGGAGGACAATTTGGTGATGGGAATCCCCCCTGATTTTATGTAAATATGTACCTAAAATATTATTGTCAACAATATGTAAGCCACTATGATCAAAATAAAAATTATATTAAAAAAAGAAAAATTAAAGAAATTATTGTAATAATACCCAGAGATAATAGAGATGAGAGCTGGAAGGACCAGCAGCTCACCACAAAGAGTGGTGAATGCAGTTAGAGAAATAAATACACTGACAACTATCATGACTAATGTCAATGAGTGAGAGAAGTTGAATGCCTGTCTTGAATACATTTGTCAGGGAGGGAGATTGGGGACATTGGTGATGGGAAGGTTGCACTGGTGAAAGGAGTGTTCTTTTAATGACTGAATCCCAACTACAATCATGTTTGTAATCATGGTGCTTAAATAAAGATATTATTTTTTAATAAAAGACAATCACAATGGTTCTAATAAAATAAAATTTAAAAAAAGAATTAAGGAAAAAAGAACTCTCGTGTCTACTAATATTCTGAATAGTGATCTATCTAATGGTGACAGTGGTGTTTTGAAATCTCCCACTACTATCATGGTTACATCCAGGTTATGAGTAAAGCATCTTATAAATCTTATAAGTATGGCTATCTCAGCTTTTTATATTACTTTCCATTGCCTTGTATAATTGTTCTCCATCATTTATTCTGAGCCTGTATCTAATGTGATTTTAGATGTGTTTCCTGTAAGAAAAAAATGGATGACTGATTCCTCATTCTTCCCATGACTCTACGCATTTTTTTAAATTTTTATTGTGCTCAAAGTGAATTACAAACCTTTCACAGTAATATTTAAGGCACATAGTGACAATGAATGAGGGGTATTCCCACCACCAGTAATGTCCTCCTTCCACCCCTGTTCCCAGCATTCATCCTACATCTCCCTCTTTTACCCCTGTAATGCTAGTGCAACTGTTTCCCACTTGTACAGCTTGTTGTAGATTTGGGTATCGATTCTGTTGTCATTAACTTTAGATTTGGTATGCAAGTCTGATCATTTTTAATTTCCACCAAATGAACATATGACTGGTCTTTGATGGCAGCATTTAACACCCCTATTAACAAAGACAGTCAACATACTGCAGTATTAGTTTCATGTAATTATCCAGTCTTATGAGAAGTTTATTGCCTTATGCTTTTGGTTAAGACCATTATCTGGAATTTTTAACTCTCTAGATGCAAATTTTGACTTAAATTTTCAGAACATGTATGAATGAATGTTCAAGCCATGATAGCAGAATAGCTACTTTGTGGTGACTTACTGAACAGATCTCTTCCAGTAAGGTCCACAT